>NC_050450.1:67481351-67800995 GCF_903995425.1 Onychomys torridus
CAGAATAAATCCCAACACTGGGGAGGTAGAGGCAGGAAGATCAAGACTTCAAGGTCACCCTTGGCTCCATAGTGAGTTTGAGGCCAGCCTGGGCTACAAGAGACTCTGTCTAAAACAAACAAATCACACACACACACACACACACACACACAAAAGAGTAAGATTGTGTGGTGGCTCACACCTGTAGTCCCAGCGCTTGGGAGACTAAGGCAGGATTATGTGAGTTCAAGGCCAACCTGGGCTATACAGTGAGACCCTGTCCAAAACCAAAACCAAAGCATATGTGTTGGGGTAGCCTAATGACTCACACCTGTGATTCTAGCACTCTAGAGGCTGAGGCAAGAATGATTGCCATGGGTTGGAAGCTAGCCTGGGCTACATAGCAAGAGCCTGTCTTGAAATAAGTAAGTGGGGAGGGATGGACAGGATGAAGGCAGTGAGACCTGAGAAGAGGAGGGAGTGCCACACAAGCCACAGCATGGTCAGGAAGGGCTGCCACAGAGCGGTCACGTGGGATGAAAATCAAGAGAGGGAAGAGGACAACAGGGATGAAGACCATTCCTAGAGGCCAGCTGGGAAGAGACGAGGCAGTGAAAGCAGAACTTGTGGCCTCTCTCTGGAAAGGTTTGAGAGGAAAGAGAAGTTTCATTCCCTTTAGGAAAAGAGCGACAAAGGACCAGGACATGGGGGATAGGGCAGGAGCCAGCTCTCAGAACAAGACTGGAAACCATGTCCCACTAGGGAAGGGCTAAGGCATTGAAAACTGCCCATCAGCGCTGAGAGCGTGAAGCAGGAGGATGGCATGTTCAAGGCCTGGCTGGACTATATACTAAAACTGTCTAAAAATACAGCACAGCATCATACCACACCGTGTGTGCCATGCCATGCCATAATATACACTACCCTACCATACTATACTATACGCTACGCTACCATACCGTGCCATACCATGCCATACCATGCCATACCATACCATACCATACTGCCATCCCTAGTCTATGTTGGGGCCTCTGGTAGAGGTGAATCTGGAGTAGAATTATGAGGTCCTACTCTTGGGGCGGAGGTCCTGACACTGGGGGTCAAAGGCAGTCATTCTCTTGAAGGGATAATTTTTTCTAAAATTTGCTGTGTAGCCCAGGCTAGCTTCCAACTCTCAATTCTAAGCCTCTTGAGTGCTGGGATTTGTGGGTATGTCCCACCGTGCCTGGCTGAAAAATATTTTTGGGGGGGTGGGGGCAGGAAAGAATATGATGTTCTCTGAAGACTATCATGTTAACTTCTCCTGAGACTATGCAAGCAAATGCCTACTCACCTACACAGGATACAATGACAAACCAAAGGAACAATTCCATCCTAGTCTGGCTTTGATGGAACAATTTGGTTCATTATGGTCACTTAGAAATAAGAAGGGTTGTTGCATTTTTTTTTTTGTGTGTGTGTGTGTGTGTGTGTGTGTGTGTGTGTGTGAGAGAGAGAGAGAGAGAGAGAGAGAGAGAGAGAGAGAGAGAGAGAGAGGGAGAGAGAGAGAGAGAGAGAGAGAGAGAGAGAGAGAGAGCGCTGCCCCAGAAGGCCTGAAGAAGGCATTAGATCCCCTGGAGCTGGAGCTACAGACAGTTGTAAGTTGCGCAATGTGGGCACTGATAACAGGACTCAGAACCTGTGGAAGAGCAGTATGCCACCTTAACCACCAAGTCATCTCTCCAGACCTAGGCCAGGCTTCCCAAAGTGGCCAAGATTTGTAGTGGATAGCCATCCCAGCATTGGCCAGGAAGTTCCAACCCCCCATGGAGGCTTCGGTAATGGTCACGCCCACAAGGTGGGCGGAAGAGGAAGCTGAAGACCCAGGATTGAGAGGAGGGCTCTCTCTTGGTTCTGGGACACTGGACGGAGGAGATAGACAGAGCAGAGTTCTCCAGAGAACACCGCCAGACTGCGCCATACCTTTGCCAGACCCTACAACCTATCCCTTCATTTGTAAGTTACTCCACAAAATAAACCTCCCTTTTAACTACATGGAGTGGCCTTAATAATTTCACCAATAAAGCTTGAGTCAGAAGATTCCCAGTATTGGCTGGAAATCTGGAAACCTCATGGCGTTATGGGCGAGGAGCCCAGTGGGCTCCATGCAGCATCTTGCTTACTCCCCTTCCAGCTGAGGTGATGGCCTCCTTCACAATGTAGATACAGAGATGCAAGAGTGTGATTGGTACCATGCTGGGCCTGCATAAGGGCTGGCCATCTCTTGACTGTTGAACAGTCCCCAGACTCCTCATGGGAAGCTTCCTGGGTCTGAATCCTGTGGTGATATTCTATTTGTGCTTTAACAAATAAAGCTTGCCTGGGGATCAAAGGAAAAAGCCAGCCACTATATTAAACACAGAGGTCAGGCAGTGGTAGCACATGCCTTTAATCCTAGCATTCAGGAGGCAGAGATTCATCTAGATCTGTGAGTTCAAAGCCACACTGGGAACAGAGCCAGGCATGTTGGCACACTCCTTTAATCCCAGCACTAGTTAACCATAGAGGTCTGGAGGTCTGTACAGACAGACAGGAAGTGATAGAGCTGGGCAGAAAGAGGAAGTGATGTAGCTGGGCAAAGAGAGGAAGTAAGATGGCAGGGCACAGAAAAGTATATAGGCGTGAGTATGCAGGAAGTAGCTCTCTTGAGGCTGAGGATTTCCTAGCACTAAGAATTTGTGGCTGGCTTGTTCTATTCCTCTGATCTTTCAGCTTTTACCCCAATATCTGGCTCCGGGTTTTTCCTATTAATAAGACCGTTTAGCAATTCATGTTACAGAATCCTCAAGGGCTCAGGTGAAAATGGGCGTTCTTCCAAATAAGAGACACAGGGGCAAAAGCCCCGTTAAAAGTCCCAGCCCCAAGCTGGGCGGTGGTGGCACATGCCTTGAATCCCAGCACTTGGGAGGCAGAGGCAGGCGGATCTTTGTGAGTTCGAGACCAGCCTGGTCTACAGAGCGAGATCCAAGAAAGGCACAAAGCTACAGAGAAACCCTGTCTCGAAAAACAAAAACAGAAAAACAAAACAAAACAAAATTCCCAGCCACACCTGCAGGAAAGAATGGACCTTATTATATGCCAGACAAGATGAAGGACAGCCTCTGTATCTAATTCCATTCTTTTTTTTTTTAAGGATTTATTTTTATGTGTGTGTTTGCTTGCATGTATGTATGTATACCACGTGCATACCTATTGCTGGAGGAGGCATCAGATCCCCTGGGACTAGAGTTATAGATGGCTGTGAGCCAACATCTGGGGGCTGAGAATCAAACCCAGGTCCTCTGGAAGAGCAGGCAGTGAGTGCTATTAACTGCTGAGCCATCTCCCAGACCCTCTAAAACAGTAGCAACAGCCCTTCAAGATAGGTCTGTTTGGACTGGGCTTTTGTTTTGGGAAGGACTTTTTTTTTTTTAAATTTTTATTTAAGGTTTTGGGGTCAAAGTCTCCTGTAGCCAAGCTGATCTCAAACTTACTATATAATAGAGGTGACCTTGAACTCCTGATCCTCCTGCCTCCACCTCGCAAGTGCTGGGATTCCCAGTGTCTGGTGAAGAAGATACTGTAGCATTTGGTGGTCTGTTCTGTTTTGTGATGCTGGGATTGAACCCAGGGCTTTTTGGATAGCAGGCATGCTCTACCAACTGAATTACATCCCCAGCCTCTGGGCTTTGTTTAGGGTCTTGAACAAAGTTTTCTTACACAATCTAAGGGGAAGTGCAAGGAAGCTGACAGTGGGGGCAGCTAGAGGCTTATGGGTAGGTAAAGTCCATGGCCGTGCATCTCTTAAAAATTCTTTTTTGTTACATTTTTCAAGTGTGTGTGTGTGCGCGTGTGCGCGCGCCCCACACTGCACTGGTGAAGGTGAGAGGACAACCCAGGGGGATCAGTTCTTTCACTCCATCCAGCAGCCCACACCTCTGAGGGCTCTGGTGTTTATGGCCAAGCATTCTCCGACTTCTTCGTAAGAGCCCACCCACCTCCCGGGAGGCCAGGTGACTCATGCTAAGCCAATCAGAGGGTCTTGTTTCTTAGGCAGTCCTGTCAAGGGAGGGCTGGCTTTTCCTCAGGAGCATCCAGTGGAGCTGCAGGTCATTCCCTTTCTTCCTCCTAAGGTAGCGCTGAAGGACCCAGAAACATGCTCTGCGCACGTGTTTCCCACCACTGAAAACACCACTCCCCGGGGGTGAAGGTGGAAACTGATTTCACCCACAAGTCACAGAGATCCTACCTGACATGACCACAGTGACTTTTCACATGCGAAACATTCCAGAAGATACCATTTCCTGGGTTGGTTCAGCACAAAATTTTTTCAGAATATTTTAGCCCAGTGTAATTTTCTTTGACCACAGATGGCTATCTCAGGACCAGTCCTCAAATCCACAGTGTAGACAGAAAGAAGAGGGAAGAGGCAAGGGTAAGCTAGACCTTTAAAGAACATTCCAGAAGCCCTGCTCAAAGGTTCCCACTTATATCTCATTGGCCGTTCCTATATGCAGGGGAAGCTGGGAGACATAGCTGGATCCACCCATCATAAAGAATCTCTGTTACTAAGAGGAAGGGGAGGGGAAGCTGGGGAGTGAGGGTCACCAGAGATGGCATGGGGAGAGAAGCAGGGTGAGCAGGGAGCCTCCCTGACGGACTTCCCACTCTATCTGCCCTTAGTCCTATGAGCCAATGGTATCTTTTTCTTCTTCAGCAGGAGTGAGCTGGGTTTCAGTCGGCTGCCACCTGGGAATCCCTGGTTTTAGATGACCTAAATCTGGGACTCTTCTGCCTCTCCTGGCGCGTTGCTTTGAGGAGAAACTGTTGGCACCAGGCTCACCCTTACTCACGCTCCGACTAACAGCACACTGTCATTTCTGTGCCAACTCATTTCCCGCCCTTTGGGGATCCTGGCAGGAGGCCTGAGGCAGGCCCCGCCCTCACCTCTATTAGATCAGGAACTGATGGTGGGGGATTGTTGGGCGTTCCTGACAGGCCTGGGGAGAGTCCAGAAATGGTATAGACTTGGGGCAGCTCCCCTGGTCAACCCACTCAGAACAAGAGGAAAAACAGACACCATTTGCCAAAGGCTTTCAAAGCTATTTCTGGGGTTGGGGAATTTAGCTTAGTGGTAGAGCGCTTGCCTAGCAAGCAAAAGGCCCTGGGTTCGGTCCTCAGCTATGGTTAAAAAAAAAAAAAAAAAAGCTGTTTCCATGACCCTGCCCTGACTCTGGGAGCTGTGAGTGGATGGTCCAAGGCCCACAGTCAGAACTGAGCCATCTACTTGCCCAACAGGAGATAATAGACTGACTCTTTGGTAGTTAGCCACTACTTGCCATTGTTGGTTTGCCTGGAGAGGAGCCGGGGTGGCCCAGTTCCTCCCGCCAGGGTCCTCAATGGGTGGGGTGTAAAGTAAGAGTCTGCTCTTCACCAAGGCATGCATCTGAGCAAACCAACGCCCAAGCAGAGGCTGTGTTTGCTCCAAGCAGCAAGGTGTTCAGGGAAGCTGTTCTGAGACCAGAGCCAGTCAGCATACCCACCTTCCAGCTGAATGCCATGCCTGTAGATACCCATCTCTTAGGCCTTGAAAACCCTACCCATCACCTTAAACAGACATACACTCCTTTGTCCACTCATTGCCCATTCACCACTTCCTTCACACCTTGGAACACTTCTCAGAACCTGCTCCTTCAGAAAGGCTCGTGTGTTGAGAAGAGCCAAGGCTTTGGAGTCAGAGGCCTGAGTTCACATCTCCACCTAGAGAGCTGGGCATAATGACGCACGCCAGCAGTCCCAGCTCTCATAGGCTGAGATAGGAGGGCAAGCAGTTAAGGACAGCCTCGCTACAAAAGCAAGACTATATCCCCAAAGCAAGCAAACAAACAAAACCTCGGAATGTAGCCCAAGGAAGCTTGCCTGCCGTGAATGAGCTGCACTCAACTCCAAGCACTGTGAAACAAAAGGTAAGCAAACTCCCTCTGGCTCTTTTCCGCCAGGCACAGTGACTCACACCTGTCATCCTGGCACTGGGAAGGCAGAGAAAAGAGGGTCGGGAGTTCAAGGTCATCCTCAGCTTCATAGAGAATTTGATCCTTGGCGGTCCACCTAAAGGTGGAAAGAGAAAACCTGCTCCACAAAGTTGTCCTCTGACCTCTACACTGGCACCATGGCATGCACACACATGCGTGTGCAGGGGCACACACACACACACACACACACACACACCTATTTAGAACAAAGCAACCAAACAATCAAATTCTCACCTACCACTTAGAAGCCATATGACTTTGGGCAAGAGTGTAAAGCCTGCATATGTATCTGCGTACCATTTGCATGCCTGGTGCCCCAGGAGTTCAGAAGAGGACATAGGATCCCCTAGAACTATAGGTACAGATGGTTGTGAACCTTACATGTAGGTGCTGGGAACTGAACCCAGGTCCTCTGGAAGAACCACCAGTGCTCTTAACTGATGATCCATTGCTCCAAGGCCTGGGGAAGTAATTTAATCTCTGCTGCTTCCATTTCTCATTTAAAAACTAGGGGTAATAGCTGGGTGGTGATGGCACATGCCTTTAATCCCAGCACTCGAGAGACAGAGGCAGATGAATCTGTGAGTTCACGGCCAGCCTGGTCTACAGAGCTAGTTACGGGACAGCTGTGACTATACAGAGACACCCTGTCTTAAACAAACAAACAAAACAAAAATGAGGTAAGACTGTCTCCCTTGCATTGTGAATATAAAAGAGTAGCTAATAAGCCGGGCATGGTTATGCCGGCCTAAAATCCCGGCACGTGGGAGGTGGAGGCGGTATAGATGTTCAGGGCCAGCCTCATCTCCATATTGAATTCAAGGCCAGTCTGGGCTATAAAACAAACAAAAAACCCTAAATAAGCAAAGAATTTCTAACAGATGACGACCACAGCAGTTGTCAGGAAACGGTGGCATCCTGGTACTGATGGTGCTGGTGATGGTGACCATGACTCTGGCACTTGAAACAAAAGCTTCTCAGGAAGTCATGGCCACTGTTTCTGTGTTCCTGTGGGTGCTGACTGCCACAGCACAAGGGCAGCGTTACATGTGACCTCAATATGCTTCCTCGTGTGAGAGCTCTAAAGACGGGGTTGCCTTTTTACATTTTTAGTGATTTTTGTTGAGTGAGAGATAAAGCCCGGGGCCTCCTGCACACTATACAAGCAGTCTACCACTGAACCACATGGCCAGCACCATCTCAGCAATGATATCAGGATGTGCACAGGGCCCAGTACCATGGAGTTGCTCAATGCCTGTGCGAGTCCTTCTATTTGTCAGAGGCCTTGGGGCATCCCAGTCCTGACATACATGAATCTAAGGTGGAGATTAGGAATCCTTAGTACCCAAAGCAAGATGAGTATGAATCCCAAGGTTCCCTGGTAACTTATGGCATCCTCTATCCTGGGGTAACTCACCATCCAAATTTCTTTCAGCTGCTGGTGGAAGAGACAGATCTTTCTAGCAAACCCTAAGCCTAATTCAGATTAGCTGCCATCCCCCACCCCTACTCCATGGTTCCCAGCCCAGGAGCGAGCCAGATTCTGTGCTCCCGCCCAACATTTATACTCTTGGCTATTTATAACCCTGGCTTACAGCATTCTGAGACCGACGCCAAATGGGTGGCAAGAAATCTGGCCTCACAATGACGCAGCAACTCCAGCGGCCCCTGGCACCCCTCCGAGCATTTTGTCTTGCAGACTGACTTGCTTTCCCTGTACAGGCTTGGGTCTCTCTGGCTGCCATCTTTTGCAGCTCAGGCCATGTTGTTCAGGGAGCAGCTAGAACTCTGGTTCAGAATTACCTAGACCATGGGGGCCCAACTTGTTTTATGGGACCCTGGGAATTGTTCTTTTCTTTCAAACCTCCTCATGTAGGAAGTGAGAAGGTGGCCCTAACTTTTCCCAGGGAAGTAGAGGAGGAAGCTTTGGGAATGTCCCAAAGCTTGAGGAGACCAGAAATGGAAGAGGGGAGGGAAAGGGAGGGGAGGGCACTGTGTTGTCTGCAGTGCCCAGAAAAGGTAATGGGAAGGCTAGACACCACCACAATGTGCAGAAAGGCCCAAGCACTGCCCTACAACTCCAGGGCTGCTACTGCTTAGTGGTATGCTCTTGGGAAAGTTGCTTAACCTCTCTGTCAAATAAGGAGATTCTAAACCAGGCGGTGGTAGTGCACACCTTTAATCCCAGCACTCAGGAAGCAGAGACAGGCAGATCTCTGTGAGTTCAAGGCCAGTCTGGTCTACAGAGTAAATTCCAGGCCAGCCAGGACTGCACAGAGAAACCCTGTTGAGAGAGAGAAAGAGAGAGAGAGAGAGAGAGAGAGAGAGAGAGATTGATTGATTATATCCCACTGCTGGGTCACTGACAGGACTGTGAAAGTAGGGTGGTTTTGTGTGTTTAGTTAGTGCTGGGGATGGAACCGAAGGCTTTACATGTGCTAAATGCTCTACCACTGACTACATTCTAGCCATGACTACATGTGTGAGCAGCTCTCTACAAGGTGAGTGACACACAAATACTGCATCTCTCTTTTCCTTACTTCTCCTCAGACACTCCTGGACTCTAGGAGACAAAAGATCTGAATCCATGTCTTCTGTGCTTGATGGCTGTCACTCAGAATGGCAATCCACCTGAGGAAGAACCTTCCTGTCACTCAGCTGGCTGGTGGCTCCTATTCTTGTTGTCTTGAGTCACAGCTGGTCCCACAGTCAAGGGCAGAAGCTATGCCAGGTAATCCTACATGACCACAGAAGCTTCAGCTTGGGAGATTGGCGGTGGCGGGGAGGCGGGGGGGGGGGGGGGGAGTGGGGGAGGTGGGGTGTGTGTGCCGGGGAGTGTACACATGACAGGGTAATATATTTAGAGGTTCATAGGAGAGAACATGGCACCAACTGGGAGTTGAGACCATGACTTAATCCTAGGGCCTCCTCCTGATGATACTAAGACATGGTCTCCAGGCGGTTTTGTGGCAACTTCAAAACACCACTTGGGTGAAAGCAGGTAGGCTTCCACACACACACTTAGTTGAAGCAGCAGCAGGAGACAAAGGATGGCCCAAAGGATAGACTATCATGAGGCTCCATTGGGAAGCCCAGAAGTCACTGAGTGTCATTTCCTACAAACAGAATAAGCCATGTTCCTTGTATGCTGAAAACAGATAGACCTATGTTCGTTTTCAGGGACAGCTTGCCAGGTGTGGGCAGAGAAACAAAGCTGATAGATTGGTCAGCTGCCCCCATTCCATCACCCTAGGCCAGACCACAGCTGGGGAAGCCAGAGATTGCTTAGTGTCAGGGAAGAAGACTCCAGCTCAGTAAGCGGCTACCCCAGGTTCCTACTTTACTTTCTGAACCACCCGATCTCCATCTGTATGAGGAGTGGGGGGGGGGGGTTGAAGGAAGAGGGAAGGGAGGGAAGAAGAGACCCCAAAGCCATTCTAGGCAGAGGCAGACTATTTTGAAAAACCAAACCCACTGGCAAACAGCCCAACATGGTCAGAGCTGAACACACTGGCATTTCCTTGGCAAGGAGGGAATGGGCCAGCAGAGTCACCCCACCCAGCCCCCTTCCCTGCTTTCAATTTCTGTCACAATGTGGTGCCAGCTCCCCAAGAGAGGCAGGCAGCTGCGAGGTTGGCTGCTAGCCCACACCAAGCTCCAAATCCGAAGCAGGCCCACCCTGTCCCAGCAGCAGCCTCTCACCTCCTCCCGTTCCTGTCCTTGGTGACTCTCTCCTCCCTTTGTGTTCTGTGTCTAGAAACGGTTCCTTCCGCCTGGAGAAAGCTCCAAAAACTCCTTGTCCAGTCCCTGCATGTCTCAAACTATGTGTGTCCCCCAGGGTGCTGAGCGACCCTCTAGTCCTGTGTCCCTGCTTCCTAGCCTCACCTGACAGGGGAATGGGCACTTCAAAAGGACAAAGAAAGCACCAAGGAAGAGGCAAAGCTGGAGGGCCAGCCTTAGGAGAGAGCCAGGGTTCTCAGTCCACAAGACCTGGGCCTGACTCCTCAACTAGAAATGGCCCAAGAAGCCTGCTTCAAGGGCTGACATCCCAGAGGCCGGCCTCTCCAGCAGTACCCTCCTCTTGGGAAATTTTCTTTCCACTGTGACCCCATCCCTCACCCCCCCCCCCCACCTCAGAGCAGGCAGGTCCAGTTGAAGGAGTGCTTGCTCTACCATCCACTGTTCTCTGAGTTCACTGTGCTATATCTCACTTCATCTTCACCACGACCTTTTGAAGTCACCTCCTACACACGTGGAAACGGAAGTGACTTACCCGAGGTCACACGGATGGCAGAGGTAAGATCGGAACCCAGCCACTCTAATTTCAGAGCCAAGGCTCTCCGATCAGTGTCCCATTCCAGGGAAGATATATGGAGCAGTAAGCAGAGCTGTCTTCTCCATCTGGATGGACCTCGTGCAAAGGGAAAGTCAGAGGCAGGGAGGCCTCCCACTGTCACCTGAATGGTAAGATGTTCTGGAATTTTCAGTGCACAGATGAGAGAAGAAAGTCAGTCTGGTCTGGAAGAAACCAAGGGTGAGAGTGGGTCAGGCCTGGGTCTGGAGGCTGGCTTTGCAGTTGTCTGACTGACAGGCCGTGTGTGTGTGTGTGTGTGTGTGTGTGTGTGTGTGTGCTGAAAGTGTGTGTGTGCTGAGAGTGTGTGTGTGCCTCAACAGCTGAGGGCACTGGCTGCTCTTCTAGAGAACCCAGGTTTGATTTCCAGAACCCACATGGCACTCATGACCATGTGTAACTCCAGTTTGAGGGGAGCCAATGTCCTCTTCTAGCCTCTGAGAGCACTAGACCCACATATAGTACACAGTCTTACATTCAGACAAAATACTCTGACATATATACATTAAAGAAAGAAAGACAGTTTGTTGGGGATTTAGCTCAGTGGTAGAGTGCTTGCCTAACAAGCACAAGGCCCTGTGTTCGATCCTTAGCTCCAAAAAAAAAAAGAAAGACAGAAAGAAGAAAGGAAGGGAGGGAGGGAGGGAGGGAGGGAGGGAGGAAGGGAGAGAGAGAGGGAGGAAGCAAGCAAGCAAGCAACCAAGCAAGCAAGCAAGCATGAAAGGAAATAAGATGGCTTAGCAGATGACAATGCTTGCTGCCGAACCTGGAGACCTGAGTTGGAGCCCCAGAACTCCCTATGTGGAAGAGAAGAACTGATTCCCAACTTGTCCTCTGTGGCTCGTGGCATGTGAGTATACAGAAGTAAATAAAATGTGACTAAAAACCTTTTAAAGGAATCCATTACTTAGAAAAGGAGGGGAAGAAGATGAAGGCTGGGGATATGGCACAGTTGGTAGTGTGCTTACCCAGTGTGCAAGAGGCCCTGGGTTTAAGTCTTAGCACCACAGAAACCGTTGGTGGTGGCACATGCCTGTAATCCCGACACTTAAGCAGAGGAGGAGGGTCAGAAGTCCAAGGCCATCCTTTGCTGTGTAGTGAGTTACAGGCCATGCTGCAATACATAAGACCCTGTCTCAAAAAAATGAAGGTAAATTGAAGACATCCTCAGGGAAAACAAAAACAAAAACCTGAGAGAATTCACTGCCCAAAGCCCTATGTTGCCTTATTAAAACACACATCTTCAAAGAGAATGAAGTGACCGATAGCTGGGTGTCCATATGTGATTATTTTTCCTCTTAATCTCCTTAAATAGATGCTACTATGTGAAGATTACAGCATCGCAGTGCCCTCTGGAGTTTATAGTATGTGGAATTTAACACATGTGACAGTGACAGCAGAAAGAGCTGGAAGGCGGGAAACAGCAAAAAATAGCACATGAAATGATGCAATATTAACTCCGAGTAGACCGTGAAACCACTAAACCACTAGAGAAACTACTGAAAATGCCCGAAACAATACACAAATCAAGGCCCAGTGTGGTTCCTCATGCTTCTAATCCCAGAACTCTGGAGGGAGCCCAGGAGTTTGGGACCAGCCTGAGCCGCAGAGCAAAACCCTGTTTAAAAGAAAAAAGGGAAAATAAAACAAGGAATTCTTTTTTTTTTTCCATTTATGGGTATTATAAATTTCTGTGCATCACATGTGCTCAGGAGCCCACAGATGCCAGAAGAGGGAGTGAGGTCCCCCGGAGCTGGAGTCACAGAGGATTGTGAGCTGCCAATGTGGGTGCTGGAAATGGAACCAGGGTCTTCTGCAAGAGCAGAAAGCATTCTTAACCTCTGAACCACCTTTCCAGCCAGAGATGAGGGGTTCCAAAGAATTTTCAAGTACATTTGGAGACGGCAAAGTGCTCATCTGTAAGTGGGTTCAAATAGTCACACCTAGAACTGTCATGAGATGGAAAGGTAGAGAGGGTGGGAGTATCTGCTGGGGGAGGGGGAGGGGAAGAGGTGGGGATTGGCTAATGTTGCCCAGTCACAGTGGAAGGGTGGCTCCTTCGCTCTTCCTGCCCAGATCTCACAGTCCAGAAGACCTCCTTCCCACCTCCGACCCTTCTGCCTACCCTGGTCCCCACTCCTTCATTGTACTTACCTAAGCACCCAGGAAGGACAGAGCAGCTGCCGTCCTCTAATGAGTTCGTGTGGACACACAACACTGTCAGATCCTCAATCTGTTTCCACAGCTCTGGGCTGCCAGGCTGCATCGGCTTTCCCCTCCCCTCCCCTCCCCTGCCTCACACCAGTCCTACATACAAGCCCCTGTTTGCCCTGCCCCTAGTTCTGGGTCTTCAGATGGAAGCCAAGCAGTGGAGAGAGAAGAAAGCAGCCAGGCTAGGGAGCTGCGGGCCCTCCTGCTCTCCGCCCTCCTGCTCTCCACCCTCCTGCTTTCGGCACTCCCTTTGGCTCCTGAGGTCCTGGCCCCCAGCTCTGCAAGATTCTTCTTAGCCATGAAGGTGAGACATAATGACTCAGCCATTCATTCACTCACTCATTCATTCATGTTTTCATCCTTCTGTACCATGGACCTACTCTCTGGCAGAGGCTGGAAATACAGAAATGGGAAAGCAGTATCCTACCCACATTGAACCTTCTAGAGAGCAGACATATCCTGTGGTCAACACTAGCGTTTGTGGGCAAGTGCATGGTAGTGCTAAGTGTTGGAAACCGAGATGATGGATGTGGCTGGAGGTTCCTAGAGGAGGGGCAGGCACCTGTGATGAATCTTCAACGTGAGCCGAAGCTAGCCAAGTGACGATGGGGGATCAACCTGCATGGGGGTGCACGCCTATGATCTCAGCCTTCAGGAGGGAGGATCTCAAGGTCCAGGCCAGGCTGGTGTGTTTCAAATTTGGAAGCCTATTTCGAGACACTGTTTCATAAACAGCTGCAATGGTGACTTTTCTTACTGCTGAGACCAAATGTCCAAAAAGAAGCAACTTTAAGGTGGGAAGGTTCTGCTTGGCTTACAGGTGGAAGAGATACATTCCATAATGGCAGGGAGGCATGGCAACAGTAGCGGGGAAACACCTGGTCACATTCATCTGTAGTCAGGAGGCAGAGAGTGAACAGGAAGTGGGCCAGGCTATAAAATCCCAAGGCCTGCCCCCAGTGACCCTACTTCCTCCAGTGGTCTGCCTTCTAGAAGGCCCACAATGTTCCCAATGTCATCAGTGTTCTTGAGTCTGGAGGTGGGGGGCTGTGGGGACCCTTCCTATTCAACCACAGCACTGAACAAACAAACAGAAGGTAGCCAGCTGTTGAAAAGAGGGCCCCACTTGTCCAATGTAGGGCTGGGCTGTAGCCTGCATTTCTGGGTCTATGCAGGACTTCACGGTGGCTGGATCTTGGCATGTGAGGGCAAGGGGGTTGACAAGGAGACTGCAGAGGGGTGTCAGGAGCCAGGTGATGGTGCCCCAGATGGTGGAGAGTTTCTCTGTCATTCGCTCAGTCCTGTAGCCCTCATCATCTACTCTAAGTCAGATTGCTCCTTACCTGTCCCTGACACTTCTGAGCAGTTCTTGCTGACTGGAAATTCTCACTGATTCAGGCTGTTCATCCTCAATTTAACATCCCCAGCACTTGTTAAGGAACAGACAAGCTCAAGGCATAGTCCTCATGGCAGCTGTCAAGTACCTGAAGGTAGTGTTCATCATTTCTCTGCACCCTGCCTGGGGCCTGAGCCATGTCTCGGCGTCTCCTGCCCATCTGTGGAAATCCAGGCAGAGTTGAGGCTGTCCATCCATCCTGCTCCACACAGTTTGATGGTATTTTTCAGAACCCATGGTTATTTACTCTTCTCTTTTAAACTATACTAATTTATTTTTTGAGATGTCTCATGTATCCCATGCTGGCCCTGAACTTTCTATGTAGCTATAAATGACCTTGAACTTCTAATCCTCCTGCCTCCACCTCCTGAATGTTGTGCCTCCATACCGGTCTGTGTAGTGCTGAGACTTGAACCCAGAGCTTTGTGCATATGAGGCAAGCATCCTATCAACTGAGCTACATCCCCAGCTGTCTGTCAGCACCCTTAGTCAGCTCTTTCAAACCTCTGTTCAATTCTCATAGTGGCTGCGGCAAATAACTACAGATAGGAGTTCAAACTCCAGAATTTGCTCTCTCACTTCCAGAGGCTGGAAGTCCACAGGCCTGAGTCTGCAGGGCTGCTGTCCAGATGCTCTCCAGAGGGGCCTCCTCGCCTGTGCCTGGCTCTACACTTGTGCGCAATTAATTAGTGGTGTTCCTTGGCCTGTATACATCCCTCCAATCTGCCTTTATCTTTACTGGCCTCTCCCTGTGTGGCCACATTTCTGCACTGACTTCCTTCTGTGTGCATCTGTCCATATTTTCTTATAAGGTATCAGTTCCTAGACTCCTGACCTACTATCATCTTGTCTTAACTTGACAGTATTAACAAAGACCAGAGTTCCAAATGTAGTCACATTGGGGATTGGTGTGTGTGTGTGTGTGTGTGTGTGTGTGTATGTGTTTTGGGGGATGCAATCCAATTCCACTCCAAATGCAGCTGAAACCTAACAGCAGGAAACTGCCTGGCAATTGTCATGCATGGGGATGAAATTATTCATATCTGAGCTATGAGGAGAAGCAGAATGCACAGGAATCTGAGAAGGCCCACTGCGCTGGGCTCGGCGACAGAGCCCAGATGGAAAGCTGGTTTGTTCTCAGTCACTAGACTGTCTTGTGCTTTTCCTGGCTGCTCCTTCTGCTCTGCAGCCAACAGGAGGGAAGGTGGTGCTGAGAGGAAGGAGCCAGGAGAGTCTCTGCTGGCCATGTGTGTATGAGCCTTGGGTGGTCTGAGCGTCGCCCTGTGAGATGCTGTAGTTGTCAGGACCGCCACACTGACCTCATCTGGGAGATAGCAGTTCCGTCTGCTGCATGGGGATCCTCAGCTGGGAAGATGCAGAAGGGCAGGAATGTTTCTCAGAAGGAAAAGAGATATAGGAAGCTTTCCTGGCAAAGCATAGTTCTGTCCTTTGTCAGAGCAGCCGACCGTGCTCAGTGTGGGGAGGGACAGTCTCACTACCTTAGGACTTCAGAAAGAGCCTGCAGGACCCCCAGGACCTTCCTGTGCTAACTAGGGTGGGTGGTGCTGCAGAGAGAGCTACCCAGAGTTAGTGGCTGAGATTCAAGTCAGCTCTGCATGTCCTACAGCCCTGTCACCCTGCCTCCAGGGCAGACAGGAATGAACTCTTGCTGTTGGCCACTCTGGCCTCCCGGGGTGGTTTGGATGAGAATGGCTCCCATAGGTTCATATGTTGGAATGTTTGGTCCTGAGTTGGTGGATCTGTTTCAGAAGGACTGGGAGGTGTGACCTTGTTGGAGGGGGTGTGTCACTGGAAATGGGCTTTGAGGTTCCAAAAGCCCACACTATGCCCAGTTAGATGGCTTTACCTCGTGTTTGTATCTCAAAATGTAAGCCCTTAGCTACTACTCCAGTGCCACATCTGCCTGCCTGCCTGCCTGTGGCCATGCTCCCTGCCACAATGGTCATGTACTCGCTCACTGAAACCATAAGCCAATGACCTCTTTCCTCTGTAAATTGCTTTGGTCAGAGTGTCTTTTTTTTCTTTTCTTTTGTTTTTTTTTTTCTAGACAGGGTTTCTCTGTGTAGTTTTGGTGCCTGTCCTGGATCTCGCTCTGTAGACCAGGCTGGCCTTGAACTCACAGAGATCCGCCTGCCTCTGCCTCCCGAGTGCTGGGATTACAGGCTGGGTCAGAGCGTCTTACCGCAGCAATAGAAAAGTAAGACACCCCACCTCCCACATCCTGTGGCCATTCTCTGTGGTGTTCACTTAGGAGTCTGCCCTCCTGCTGCCAATCTCTGAGGTCTGAGCTTGTGGTATTGGGTGGGACCTTGGATCACTGGGATAGTGCCTTCCTCTTACCACAGTGACTGTGCGGTGGTGTGAATTGCAATGGCCCCCATAGACTCGTGTGTTTGAATACTTGGTCCGTAGGGAGTGGCACTCTTAGGAGGTGTGGCCTTGTTGGAGTGTGGCCTTGTTGGAGTGAGTGTGTCACACAGGAATAGACTTTGAGGTCTCAGAAGCTCAAGCCAGTTCTTTTCCTGCCATCTGCTCATCCGAACGTAGAACTCTGAGCTTCCTCCAGCACCAGGTCTGCCTGCGTGCCATCATGCTTCCCGCCATGATAATGGACTAAACCTCTGTCTGAACTGTAAGCCGCCCTAATTAAATGTTTTCCTTTATGAGCTGCCGTGGTCATGGTGTCTCTTTGCTGCAGTAGACACCCTAAGACAGACTAGTTGAGGAACCTGAGGCAGTGGTGAAGGCTCAGCTCCCACTGGCTTTAGTAGTCTGAGGGCATGAACTGGCAGCTACCAGGCCATCCTGAGAAATGGCTACCGACAGGCTGGTGCCAAACTGAAGGAGAAGAACCGAGAGTCGAAACTGAATTCAAAGCTTCCCACACTCTGGTTTTCAGCCCAGCACCAGCAAGTCCCCTTGTCTGATCAGGGCTCCTTGAGTTGAGTCTTAGGTCACTCGTAACAAGAGTATCCTAATAAAATTGCATTGGTACCGTTAATTTCAACGAGTTAGGTGATTAGCTTGTGAGGTTTTTGAGGAAAGGTACAGTCTTATTCGCGTGTCTGTTCCTGATAGCTGACCTCCCAGGAGCTCAGATGTTCACGGACTGATAACTGTTGTGTCCACAAGACCCTAGAGCTATCGGGCTTGGTTGTTTTGGGTTGTTTTGTTTTGTTTTTGAGACAGTCTCATGTATCCCAGGCTAGCTTTGAACTGTTTATGCAGCAGGGGATGGCATTGAACTTCTAAGCCTTTGAGCTTCTGGGGTTTCAGACAAGCTTCACCACACCCAGTTTATGCATTGCTGGGGATTGAACCCCAGGCTGCATGCATGCCAGATAGACGCTTCACCAAATAAACTTCATTTTCAGCCCCATAAGGTTCTTAACCTTCTTTAATGTGTATAAAAAGTGAGTGGGTGCCTGGGGAGGCCCAAAGAGGACATCTGATCCGCTGGAGGTGGATTTACAGGGAGTTGTGAGCTGCCTGATGTGGGTGCGGGGTTGGGGGTGGGGGTGGGGTGAACCGGGTCTTCCACAAGAGCAGTGAAAGCTCTTAACAACTGAGCCGTCTCTCCAGCTCTCCCCCGCTAAAAAAAAATTCTTAGTAAAGGCTAGTTAAGGGTCTACTCCAAGCAGGAATGATAGCAGCACACACCTTTATTCCCAGAACCTTTAGCCTCACCCTGACCTCCTGCTCCCAGAACTGTTCAGGTTTCTGTCTAGACCACAGTTGTCTCTCCCGGCAGAACCATGGGCCCGTCCCCCACCCTCATTCTTGAGCTGCCTCCCTATTTTCCATTTTTTTCCTCTTCTCACTAAGGTACTTAGCCCAGGCTGTTCTGAAACATGACATCCTCCTGCCTCTGCCTTCTGAGTGCTGAGATCACAGGGGAGTGCTATCACCCTGGCTCCTCCTTACTTTTCACACTCACCTCTGAAGTGTGCCCACATAGCTGGAAAAGGAAGGGGTCACCGGTTGGCTGCCACCTCTGCCAGGGACACCCGGCCTCTGTAGTCTTCCTGAGCAGTACCTATTACTGAGCTGACCCTCCATGCCTCCCCGGCCAGTTTCCCTACGTGGCTCCTCAGATGGATGTCTTTCAGGGACCTTTATGCTGTAGACTCACTGGTTGCTTTGCAAGTCTGTTGCCCTGACAGATCGTGGGCTCCCTGAGGCCACAGGCTGTGAGCTATTTACCTCAGCACAGCTAGGGCCTAGCAGCTGTGGATGATTAGTAAGTGGGTCTTGCCAGAGTGATGGCACACACCTGGAATCCCAGCTCTTGGGAGGCAGGGGGAGGAGGATGGTAAATCTGAGGCTAGCCTGGACTACATATCAAGCCCTTGTCTCAGAAAACCAAGGGCTGGGTTGTGGCTCAGTAGAAGACTGTGCTCTTAGCATGTACAGGGCCTTGGGTTTCTCTGCAGGAGGCAAGAAACAGTGGGTCCTTGAAGTGCAAATAAAAGAAGGAAGGATAACACAGGAAAGAGGAGAGGGAGGGAGGGAGGGAGGGAGAGAGGGAGGGAGGGGAGGAATCAGAGCGGGGAACAGAGAGGGCAGAAGGACTAACTTGCTTTTTTCCTTCCCCACATTTGTATCCCAGAGTCCTACCACTTTAAACAGCCACCCCTTTCTGGGGAGGGAGTATGTCACCCAGGAGGAACCCTGGGCTGGGCCAGCTGTGCATGAGACTCCTCTCGACCCCACCCCTGACCACAGCATTACACCCTGTTTCTGCTTGTTCTGTTTTTGCTGTTGGAAATTTTATTATGAGACAATGCACATGCCTCCCCTCCCCAAAATCATATGTGGATAGTTGGATGAGTTTTCAAAGTGAACACACTCATGGGAACAGCATTATACTATGACAGATGCTGTGAACAGATCCCCAGCATCTGTCTTCAGTGTCTGTGACACACGGGGTGAGCACTATTCAGACCCCTCACTAGCAATGCCCCTGCCTCATGCTTTATATATCCTAAATAATACAACGCACATTTTTCTGAGTTTGATGTCTTTCGTTTAACGCTGTGACCATGGGAGTCACTGGGCATTATACATTACTGCTGTGGAGAAGGACGTAAGCTTTTTCTACACATGACCTCTTTGGACCTAAGAACATTTTTACACAGGCCTGGATATGGGGGTAGATAAGGTAGGTATTCAAATCAAACATTTCCTGATAATCAATCATAGAGAGTGTAATGGCCAGCTCAGAATTGGAATTTAGTAGGAAGATTTTTGTTTTGTTTTGTTTGAGACAGAATCTCTTTCTGTAGTTTTGGCTATCCTGGATCCCCTATGTAGGTCAGGCTGGCTTTGAACTCGCAGTTTCTGCTGGCCTGTGTCAGTTGGTTAAGGTACTTGCTGATGGCCTGAGTTCAACCTCTGGGACTAGCAAGACTGAGGGAGAAAACAGACTCCTATGAATTGTCTTTTGACTATCATATGGAGGCTGTGGTCTGTACTCAGGCACATATGCACATACCCATGGATAAATAATTTAAAAAGAATTAAATCTTGGCTGAATATCTGATACCATGGGGCATAGATCATCTTCAGTGTTTTTCATAATCTATTGATAGTTTGAAATTTTTTTAAGTAAGAAACTTGATTTGACTGGGTGGTGGTGCACACCTTTAATCCCAGCACTTGGGAGGCAGAGGCAGGTGGATCTTAGTGAATTCAAGGCCAGCCTGTTCTACAGAGTGAGTTCTAGGTTCCAGGACTATTATACAGAGAAACCCTATCTCAAAAAACCAAGAAACAAAAACAAAACAAAACTTGATTTATTTTATGTATATGAGTGTTTTGCTCACATGTCCTTCTCTATTACACATGTGTGCCTGGGAGCAGGGGCCGAAAAAGGCCCTGACAGGGTATGTGCAGGGCCATGGCCCACTCAGACCCATGACCTGGAAAGCCTGCTTGACTCAGGGGTAAAGTGTGGATGGAGGGAGATCAAACAAAGATGTGTGGCCATGTCCTGTGGCTTCGTGGAGGGCAGGAGAGCAAACAGATGTGTGGCCATGTCCTGTGGCTTCGTGGAGGGCAGGCTGTAAGGAGGCAAGATAGAAGAGCAGGGGGAGGGGGGATGAAGCAACTGAGGAGGGGCAGTTGGGGGCTGAGGAGGCAGGGAGCTGTGGAGGGATGCGGGGAGAGTCAAGAAAGAAGCCCGCAAGCAGTGGGGGTGCGGTTTAAGCTTTGCTGTCTTGGCTCTGGGTCACCTGTCATTCCTCAGGCTAGCATGACCGACAACCACAGACTGTAGGAAAAAACAAAACAGACACATACCTTCTCAGGGTTCTGGGGACAAATCTGCAATCCAGGTTGGTTTGGACCACATGCCCCTCAAATCTTGCCTGCCTTCCCCTGCTTCTGACCGCTTCTATATATTCTAGAGACAGGTCCCATCTCAGACCTGTGGTCCATGGTAGGACCCACGGAGCACAAGGAGCACATGCATAGAGCTACAGGCAGTAACCATGTCCATCTCCTCTGAAGCACAGAGTTCCTAGAGTTGATGAAGACCAGTTTGCCCACTTGCTTCCTTTGGTGGCTTGTGCTTTGGTGTCATACTAATATATTAGCCGAGCCCCAGGTAATTCCTGTGTTCTCTAAAGACTCTACAGTTTTAGCACTTAGAATCCTGAGAGATTTGTTGTTGTTTCCTTTTTGACAGCATTTCAGGTTGGCTATGTACCAGAGGCTGACCTTGAATTCCTGATCCTCTTGCCTCTACCTCCCAAGAGCTGGAGTTACAGGGGTGTGCCACAATACCTACCTCTTAGAGTTACTTTTTTTATGCCTACCCAATGTTTTGAGTCTGATAAGCTAAGAAGAGTCCACAGATGAATACATAAATGACATGTTGGTCACGGGGTAGAGCTCCTCCCTCCCATGTGCCCCCCCCACCTCCACCCCACCCTCCCACACACACCCCTGAGTGCCCTGTGGGCCAGGCTCTTTGGGGCTGTCATTTGTTGTGGGAGTGCTCCAAGTGGAAGGAAGTTCTCACACACAGCTGGGAGGCCCCCACAGGGGCACAGTATAGTGACACCATCAGACCACAGTTTGGGAGGCCAAAAGCAGAGATGTGGGTTCTTCCGTCTCTATGGAGCAGAGCACCTGGAGTGAACTGCCCTCAGGATGGAACAAGTGGTCAGAAGAGAGAAATCCCCTTTCAGGACAGCTGAGCAAAATCATCTCTGTTGCCATCACTACCACCACCAGCATCACCATCACCAGCATCACACCACCGAAAAGTTTCTGCACCCCATAAGCCTCTCCGCCAATGCAGCAATCCAAATCAGACCAAATGAAACTGAATCAGAAAACGCCCAGGTTTAATGGGTAAAATGCTCCCGGATGATTTTCCAGTCCCCTAGAGAGGAGACCGGGGAAGAGAGACTGAAAAACCATGCATCTGTTTTCTGGGGTGCGGTTGAAACACCCTGTGGGAGTGGTCTTGAGCATCTCTGGGGGAGGAGCCGTGTTGAGCGGGCTGAGATGAGGCAGGGTTTGAGGAGAGAGGGATGGGGGAAGGGGTTGAGGTGAGCTTCCACCAGAACCACCACCACCATTGCAGTGATGGCTAACACATCTGGCCATGCATTAGTGGATGTAGGAAACAACCAGAACTCTACTAATAGCAGCTAGTAGGAGTGAAAATTGCCAGGGCTGCTTTGGAAAATGCAACTGTGCACACGCCTCGCCCTTGACTCTGCAGCTGCATTCCTAGATCTCATCCAGTGTCAGCAAGCAGCTGGGTGTGTTTAATCCCAGCTCTCAGGAGGCAGAGGCAAGTGGGTTTCTGTGAGCTGAAGACCAACCTGGTCTACATAGCAAATTCCAGGCCAGCAGGAGCTGCATGGTAAGACACTGTCTCAACCACCACCACCACCCCTGCCCCCCCCACACACACACACAACAAACCAATGTCAGTGAGTACATATGCTCCCCAGGCACTTTCAACTATTGCTGTTTTTTCAATGACAGAATCTGGTGGAAACCCAGCATCCACCTACAGCAGAATAAATGCATCATGGGATATTTGCATCATGGGATGTCACCCAGCCCAGCCTCTTCCACCATGGATTATGACCCCATATGGGTCACCTAACGAAATGTCAGGACTGGCAATGGTGAAAGCTTTCTGAAACACAATGGCCAAAAGCTAATTGAAAATCAGAGTGACTGATCCAAGCTGTTTCTGATAGCATTTGTCCATGTCACATTGCGTGACTCTGACGCAGACTTTGTTCTGAACATACCACATGCATACTTTGCACTGTGCATGACCGTAGGAACATCAACGGATTCGAGGTTACTGTCCATTAGGGCGGTGTGTGCTGTGCTCTGCTCTGTGGACACAGTGGCTTCGCTGGGGAAAACGGAGACTCGGTATTCCCCTACTGTCTTTCTCAGCACTCAGTGTTGTGTTGGTGTATCTCTGAATTCTTTTATGTTTGGACGCTTGCGTTAAAAATTGCTGTTTGAGGGTTTGGAGAGCTGGCTAAGTGGTTAAGAGCACTTGCTCTTGCAGAGGACCTGGTTTTGATTCCCAGACTCACCCCCCAGTTCCAGGAGATCTGATACCTTTTCTCTGACCTCCATGAAAACTGGGCACACGTGTGGTACACAGACATAAATGCAGGTAAAAATACCCATACACATAAACAATAAAACTAAATAATTTTTTAAAAGACAGACAGATTGTTTTACAGGTTGAGGGAGCAGGAGTCACAGTTTACAGCAGAGACGCCAGGACCCTGCTGTGTGGACACAGACTCTAAGGGGCAAGAGAGGCAGGGGCATCCTCAAGGAGGCAATTAACTCTCGGTGACCAAATGAGATCAAGGGTGTAGACGGATGGGCTGTGACCCCAGAGCTGAGGAGAAGCAAGTGGGACATATTTTGAAAGTAAAGATAGCTGGATTTGGTGATGGGTTGGATGTGGCACACGAAACCAGGAGAAGGAAAACAAAGATGGAGCTGGTTATGGTAATGCTGAAATCCCAGCACTTAGGAGGCAAAGGATGAGGATGGCAAGTTTAGGCTATCCTGGGCTACATACTGAGGCCTGTTGAGAGAGAGAGAGAGAGAAGAGAGAGGGGAGGGGAGGGGAGGAAGGAGATAGAAAACACAATCACAAAGAAGAAAGAGGAGGGAAGAGGAGGAGAAAGAAGAAGGAAGGGAAGGACGGAAGGATAGAAGGAGGTACAGTGACAGTGTCATATGCGTGTTTTGATCTGAGTAATTGGGAGGTTGGAGTTGCCAGGCTGGAAACAGAACAGAGTACTGGGGACAGTATGGGGGAGAGGAAGGTACAGATGTTTGGGGTTGGGCCTGTTAGTTTGAGTTGCCTCTTGCATTTCCAGATGGAGATTTTGAGGTGGCAGGATATGACAGATTGGGCCGAGAAGCCAAGGTCTGGGAGCCTGCCCATGAACTTGAGGCACTTTCAGGATGGCTAGCAGGACACCCTGGTTGAGCTTCCTAGGACTTTAGGACTCCAGCAGCATCCTGACGTCCTTTGAGTCAACCAGCCTCCAAGATACAAGACGGTCCTACTGATCCCACCTCCTGGTATCCACAGCTCACAGTCTCCCATCCCTCACAAACACGGAACAACAGAACACAGCTGAGCCACAGGACAAGCTCTTGCAGAAATGTTGGCTTATGATGGCCAGTCTAGGTCATAGGAGACATCCCGACTGTCATCATAAGCATCCTCAAGCAGCTGTGTGAAGGAAGTACGGGCTGTAGCCACCTACCACCTAATGCCAGAAATCCACGGAGTCTATTTAATGAGCAAAGGAATTTATTTGGGGTTAACTCACTACCACGGGAGATTTATTGTAGGGTCCGGGAAAGCCAAGCTATGTCCCACGCTGATCTGCCTGGTCCAAGTTCTCAGTATCCAAATCATGAGGGAGCGAAGGAAGCCGATCCCAGGTCTTCAGGGTCTTCCCCCCGCCCCAGCTTCCTCTCCAGCGGCCACATCCAGGGGCACGTACTTCAAGGTCATAGCTAGAACAGCTACCCACTACAACCACCACTGACTACGGTAGTCGCCTTTCTCACTGCTGTGAGCAAATACGTGGCCGAAGCAACTTAAGAACAAAAGCTTTGCTTTATCTCATGGTTTGAGAGACGGCGAGGCGCCTGGGGCTCCGCCCAGGGCATCAGGAGCTGTGGCAGAGCTTGTTACGCATATATCTGGGAAGCCGGAAGCAGGCCCGCGTTACCATGCCTAGTCATCTCGTCATCTTCACTGGAGAGCAGGCCGGGCGGATGGCTTGACAGTTACCTCATGAGAGACCCTGAGTCAGAGCTACAGCCATCAGCTAAAACCACTTCCAGACACTGTGTGAAATAGGAAACTTATGTTGCTGTAATCTGCTGGCGTTGTGGGATAATTTGTTACACAATAATAGATAAAGGATACACTTTCTTTTTAAATGCTAAGGAGGCTGAGAGACTCACTTCTGTGACTCACCTTGTCGTTTACCTCCTGGCTCCCACTATGGTCCCAGGGCAGCAGCCTGGCCTGCAGATCCTTCTTCAGCTCTCACCTGGGCAAGGTGTGCTTCCAGCCTCTCAACAAAGTGTGAACTCGCCTGCAGGTCACGTGTTCCATAGAAGGCAGAGGTCACAAGGGCTGATACAGTTTTGGGTCTCAATCTGCCCTCCTTGTCATCACACTTCCCACGACATCCTTGCCTCCCCAAGGCCAACCCTGATGCTGTATAATTCCAGCAGAGGTCAAGAAGACGACAGAATCACCCACTCACAGAGCTAATTGAGCCATGTAGAAGCCCGTAGCCGACACCTTCATACAGCTTGAAGTGCTTCCGCTCTGTCAGCCTCAGCAGGCACAGGGACAGAGTACGGGGCAGAGGAGCGTTTGATCCATGTCTGGCCTGAGTCCCCACCAGGAGCAGCACCAGGGCCTCACTGCGCAGTGGAATGTACCAGAGACCAGGGTCTAGAGACTGTGGGCAAGGGCTTACCTGGGTCTGGAATTTCATTCGGTAGCTACTGGCCATGCGACCTCATATTCACCTTCACCCATCCAGCCTCAGTCTTCTCAGCTGTCAAACAGGGGTAGAAGGTCTGTGGGGATGGCACTGCTGGTAAAGTGTTGCTGGGCAAGCTCGAGGACCCGAGTTCAATCCCCAACACCTACAGTGAAAACAAACAAACAAAACAGGTTTGCCAGGCACGGTGCACACCTTTGGTCCCAGCACTTGGAAGGTAGAGGCAGGCGGATCTCTGTGAGTTCGAGGCCAGCCTATATGAAAGTTCCAGGGCAGCCAGGGCTGCATCGGGAGACCCTGTACCAAATACACAACCAAAACAGGGTCATGGCCTAGAGATGGCTCAGTGGTTAACAGCACTTGCTGCTCTTCCAAAGGACCAGGGGTGGATTCCTAGCACCCATGCCAGATGACTCATAACCATCTATAACTCCAGCTCCAGGGAATGCATTGCCTCTAGCCTCTGCAGAAACCTGTACTCACTTGCGCAGACACACATATTTACACATAATTTTAAATAATAAAAAATAAGGCTCTGGAGAGATAGCTGTGCAGTTAAGAGCGCTGAGTGCTCTTCCAGAGAACTGGGATTCAGATTCCCTGCACCCACATGGAGGCCAACAACCATCTGTAACTCCAGTTCCAAGGGGATACAGCACCCTCTTCTGGACTCTACAGACACTACACACATGGTACATAGACATACATGTAAGCAAAACACCTACATACATAAAACAAAAATTAAAAAATAAATCTCGGCCGGGCGGTGGTGGCATCGCATGCCTTTAATCCCAGCACTCGGGAGGCAGAGCCAGGCGGATCTCTGTGAGTTCGAGGCCAGCCTGGGCTACCAACTGAGTTCCAGGAAAGGCACAAAGCTACACAGAGAAACCCTGTCTCGAAAAACCAAAAATAAATAAATAATAAAGAAATCTCAAAACATAAAAATAAATCTAAAATAAAATTAATAATACTAATGATGATGATGATGATGATGATGATGACCACAGGTGCAGTGGCTTATGCCTATAAGGCTAGACCTGAAGGCAGAGACAGGGAGATATCTGGAGCTCACCGGCCACTCAGCCTAGCTTAACTTTCGAGCTCCAGTCTCCAAAGAGAGACCTGTCTCAAAAAACAAGGTGGACAGTTCCTGAAGAATGGCACCTGAGGTTGACCTTCTATACACAAGGAGCCACAGGTGCATTCAGGTGAAGGGGAGAAATGACTACAGAGCTTCCCTCTGGCCTTCACATGTATGCCATGATGCCAGCACATGCAAACACACACACACACACACACACACACACACACACACACACACATATGCACCCAGGAATGGAAGACAACCTATGGATTCCTGGTACCAGATAATGTGTGAAAGCCTTGGCACTCTGTATCATCCAATACATCGGGGTTATCATGGTGTGATGTCATGGCTGATCGGGGATTGGATGGGGAAACCCCACACTTTCCACAGTCCCTTGGTTCCTTTTTGTGACACCCAGTGACAAAGCTTTATCCTTACTATCCTTTCCAGGGCTGTTGAGAAGACAAAGATAGGAGCTTAAATGGGTGAATGCCTAAAAGACTCACGTAGCCAAAGTTTCCAGGGACTGTGGCATAGGAGGCTGAACTGGTGTGGACCATAGAGATCATCATCTCTTTCAGGATCTTCAACTTCTGTGTGAACACAGACCATTTTTACTCTCCCCAAACCTTGGATCCCCCAATATGACCAGAGGAAGTTGGGTCTAGGAATAGGAGGTGAGGAAGTTGGAGGAGAAGAAAGAAGAGTTCCAGCCACCTGTTTTCTTTACAGCACACATCTGTTTATTCATTGAGCTACGTTTACGCATGTTTATGAGTATCATCCCTGAATGTATGCGTGTGCACCACCTTTGTACTGTGTGCCCCAGGAGGCTAAAAGAGTGACAGGTATTTGGGAGGCCCCCAGGCAGTGGAGCCAGGACCTGTCCTTGGTGCATGGGCTGGCTTTTTGGAGCCTGGGGCCTGTGCTGGGACACTTTGCTCAGCCTTGATGAAGGGAGGAGGGGACTGGGCCTTCCTCGGCTGAGTCTACCAGGCTGGGCTGACTCCCCAGGGGAGAGCTTGCCTTGGAGGAGGTGGGAATGGGGGGGGGGGGATTGGGGAGGAGTGCTGGGGGCGGCAGGGAGGATGGGGGAATCCGAGGCTGATATGTGAAATTAAGTTAATTATAAAATAAAAATACTACTAAAAAAAAACCCAAAAACGTGACAGGTAGTTGTGAGCTGCCCTGTGGATACTGGGAAAAGAAGCTGGATCCAGCAAGTGCTCATCACCAGAGCCATCTCCCCAATCCCTGATCTAAGCTTCTCATTAGTTAGTTAGTAACCAGGAAAGTGTAAACAGTCCTTATTATGATCTTTCCAAGCACTTCACAAAGCCCACCAATTGTTTAGTAAGTAGCTACTGTATCAGTGGGAACACCTTGTGTGGTTCCATTCAGGTCTCCCAGCAATCTTGCAAAGCATCTGGTGGTGTCCTCACTCTGGGCTAAGGAAGCTGTGACATAGACACCTCAATCTAAGTAAACGGAGCAGGCAGCCCAGTGGTGGATTTTGTTGGATGCCAAAGCCCATGGCTACCGGCATGCTAGAAATCCCACCAGGGTGGAGGATGTGGGGGACAGGAAGGCTCAGCTAATTTGAAAGCTGAAACTGAGAGGTGACCTTCAGCCTTCAGGGCTTCCAAAGTCCTTCCACGAGTCCTAAGAAGGTATCCCGGACCTCAGCAGGTGTGTGGACGCTCTTCCCTCCTTCCTTTGTGTTAAAGATGAACAAACTGGGATTCAAGGTGCTAAGGGATTTATCAGGGACTTCAGACGGCTCCTTCAATCCTCAACATTTCTTTAGGGAATGATCTTATGTTTTACTGAGTGCCACAGCCTCGTCCTTGATCTGAAGCTAGCCAGAGAGTGTGGGTATTCTCCGAGCATGGACTCTGGGCCAGGCATTGCATACATATTATCCTCCAACAACTCCAAGAACCAAATCTTTTCATTCTCATTTTTTATGTATGTGTATGTGTGTGTGCCTGTATGTCTGCATGTGTATCAGGTGCATGTGGGTGCCTGAGAAATCCAGAAGAGGGTGTTGAATCCTCTGGGACTGGGTTTATAGGTCATTGTGAACTGCATGATGTGGGTGCTGGGAACCAAACTTAGGCCAGCTGCAAGAGCAGCAAGCGCTCTTAACCACTGAGCCATCTTTCTGGCCCTTTCGTTCCCATTTTATTTATTTATTTTTTTTCAAGACAGGGTTTCTCTGTGTAGTTTTGGTCCCTGTCCTGAATCTGCTCTGTAGACCAGGCTGGCCTTGAACTCACAGAGATCTGCCTGGCTCTGCCTCCTGAATGCTGGGATTAAAGGTGTGCGCCGCCACTGCCGCCACCACCACACCACTGATTCATTCCTATTTTAGAGCTGAAGAAATCGAGGTTCAAAGAAGGGGGAAAAATTGATGAGATCAAATTTGAACTCAGATCTGGTTGACTCCAGAGCAGGCAAAGGTCCTTTGACTCAATCTTTTATGGCAAGGGGAGCAGCTGGGCCACTGAGTTAGGTCAGAGTTAGGTCAAAGCTGTCTTATTCCTCAGGATGAAACCCAGACCAGACAGTGTGATTTTCTAGGTCACTAAGGAGCACACTCCCTTCCCATGAGGCTCTGTTCTCAGGACACAACACAGCAGAGTAGGAAGAAGTGGTCTCAGAGATACTTCTGTTTTGTGTCTTTGGCTGCAAGGACACAACTTGGGACCCATCCGGCCTCTGCTGCCTGAGTGCTAGGATTAAAGCCATGTGCCACCGCCACCCAGCACCTGTAGGCCAATTTTATGGAGTCATTTTAGGCGTTTTCTCAATGAAGATGCCCTCTTCCCAGATAGATTATACCTAGGTTTGTGTTAAATTGACAAAATCACCCAGGACAGCTGACGTACACAAAGCCCTGGGTCAGCAACACCACTTGAAGTGGGAGTTGAGGTGCACATCTGCAATCCCAGCCTTCAGGAAGTTCAGGCAGGAGGCTCAGGAGTCCCAAGTGATCCTGGAGGGATAGCAAGTGGGGAGGGGGCGGGTGTCTGGCCGGGCTGCATGACCCTGGTCTTCAAACAAACAAACAAACAAATAGTTAAATTAAAAGGTTGGGGGTTATTACACATGAGAAAATGAAAGGTGTGATGACAATCGTATAAAGGCCAGGAAGAAGTCAGGCCTGGTGCCTTCTTCCTACAACTCCACTGCTTGGGAGGCAGAGGCAGGTGGACCTCTGTGAGTCTGAGGCCAGTCAATTACATAGTGAGTTCCAGGTCACCCTGTCTCAAAAACTAAAATGGAAACCAATAGTAAGGCTGGGAAGAAAAAATAAGGAAATGTTTGTGGTCCTGGGAGATGTTTGAACAGGACCCTGTCTAGGGGGTGGCATAATGTGACTTATCAGTGAAGAAATCGAGGTTCAAAGAAGGGAAAAATTTGATGAGATCAAATTTGAACTCAGATCTGGTTGACTCCAGAGCAGGCAAAGGTCCTTTGACTCAATCCTTTATGGCATGGGGAACAGCTGGGCTACACAGAAAAACCTGTCTCAAAAAAAAAAAAAAAAAAAAAGATTGGCCTATAAGCAAGTCTGTAGGGCATTTTCTTTTAACTAATGATTGATGTGGAAGGGCCCTACTCCCTGTGGGCAATGCCATCCTTTACCAAGTATAAGAAGCAGGCTGAGCAAGCCATGAGGAGCAAGCTAGTAGGCAACCTTCCCCTGTGGCCTCTGCATCAGTTCCTGCCTCCAGGTTCCTATCCTGAGTTCCTTTTCTGACTTCTTTTGGTGATGAAGTGTGTCTTGAGAGGTGTAAGATAAAATAAACCCTTTCTTTCCTGTGGTGGTTTGAATTAGAATGGCCCCTATAGGCTCATATGTTTGAATGCTCGCTTCCCTATTAGTTGGTGGAACTGTTTGGGAAGGATTAGGAGGTGTGGTCTTGTTGGAGAAGGTGTGTCAGTGGGGGTGGGCTTTGAGGTTTCAGAAGCCCATGCCAAACCAAGCTCTCGCTCTCTCTCTCGCTCTCTCTCTCTCTCTCTCTCTCTCTCCCTCCCTCCTCTTTGCTACCTCCAACTTCCAGATCAGAGGTAAACTCTTAGTATTGCAATGCATGCCTACTGGCATGCTTCCCACCATGATGCTTTCTTTTATATGCCTTGGTCAAGGTGTCTCCTCACAACAATAGAACAATGATTAAGACACTTGCCAAGTTGCTTTTGGTCATGGTGTTTATCAAAGCAATAGAAACCCTAAGTAAGACACCACCCAAACCATGACACTGGTATCCTAGGCAACGGTCTCTGAAGCATCTTCCCTCTGGTATGACAGGCCTAAAACCTAGAGTGAAATCAACTTCGGCAGTAGTGGCAGCAGCTAACACTCAGTTATTCACTCAACAAGCATTCATTGAATTCCAACTTCACTGTAGGTGTCACAGATATGGCTATGCACAGAGCCCTGTTTTCATGGAACCCAAGTTGAGGGGCTGTTGTATGTTCCTGGGCCCAGGTTCCTTGAGAAGTACCTTCTGTGGCTAAACTCACTTTCTCCTCACACTTTCTCCTATACTGCTCTGACACCAACCTTCAGATGACGGGCAGGTGTTGAGCTGTGCCAGCAGCGGGGGCTGAGCCAGAGATACAGCTCCATGCCACTGCCTTGCAGCCCAGAGAGCTCTATTCAGAGCCCCCTCCACACCCCCTCAGGAAAAGCCAGGATTCTCTGGCACTGAAAAGAATTTCAGGACAAGTCTCAATGCTATGAAGAAGCACTGGGAGTTTATTAAGAAAAAGTTTTACATCTTTCAGAATGTCTCACCTGGTAAGGGCATTCGCTGGGCAAGCCTGATGCTGAAAAGGTAGAAGGGTCAAACTGGCCCCACAGAGCTGTCCTCTGGGCTCCCAGTGTACACTGTGTCGGGCATACTCCACACACACAGACACACAGACACACAGACACACACACACACACACACCACTCATTCATACATCACACCCACATACACACACACACACACACATATACAACACACACACAACACTCATTCATACATCACACACACATCACAACATCACACATACACACACAATCACACACACATTCATATATCACACACACATCACACACACATACACACATCACACACACATTCATACATCACACACACATCACACACACACACACACATATACAACACACACACAACACTCATTCACACATCACACACACATCACAACATCACACATACACACACAATCACACATACATTCATATATCACACACACATCACACCCACATACACACATCACACACACATTCATACATCACACACACATCACACACACACACACACACACATATACAACACACACACAACACTCATTCATACATCACACACACATCACAACATCACACATACACACACAATCACACATACATTCATATATCACACAAACATCACACCCACATACACACATCACACACACATTCATACATCACACACACATCACACCCACATACACATATCACATGCACACAAACATACATTCATGCATCACACCCACATACACACATCACACATACACAACACACACAACACAATTCATACATCACACCCACATCACAACCACATACACACATCACAACATCACACACTATTCCTATATCACACCCACATACACACATCACATACACACACATCACACACACATTCATACATCACACACACATACACACATCTCACACACACACACACACACACACACACACACACACACAGTTTTAAAGAAAACTACAGTAGATAATAAAAGACTAACAGACTGGAGCACAGAGTTGGGGGGTAATGGAAAGACAGGCACTCAGGGAAACAGTACACACATATGCGTGTGAACTTCTCAAGAGATTTAAGTGTCTGTACAACAGCCACTGTAGAATGTTTGTGGCTTCTGGAGACTGTCCCTCCCTCCTCCCTTTTCTGGTAAATGAGATCACAGGGTGGTCCCTGAGGTACACAGTACTGTGATCTGATAAGATAAATGGCAGGTCACAAAGGTTGTGGCGGAGGAGGGTTAAGTCACATCTTTTACTGCAAATGAAGCTTAAGGTCTCGCCTGCAAGAATCCCACAAAAGTTCAGTCTTATAACTGGACAAAGCGAAGGGTCTTATTTGGTGGTGACGGTTAGGTCTTAAGCGTGGTTCATCACCGTTTTCATGTTCCTTTTTGTGGGTGCTGGGATTGAACCTGGGTCCTCTGGAAGAGCAGCCAGTGCTCTTAACCACTGAGCCATCTCTCCAGCCCCCTATTTTCATGTTCTTATTTGAAATATCTCCGTACAAAAGAATATTGTCTCTGTGGGCAGCCTTCAGAACACATTTTGTTAATTGTCCCGGAAGTCTTGACGTCATCAGACTCTTTCCTGTGTCCCCTTCATTTTCCAGGTCTTTCTGACTTTCTTCACCAGGGCGGACTCGGACAACACGACCAGCCTTTTGGATTCATAATTCGTGCAGTGCAGGGAAGGTAAGGAAGCCAGCGATAGGGTCCTAGGGTCTGTGTGGTTTGAGACCTACTGTGTGAAACTCCCTGTCACTTCATACTCCACGGGTGGCTCTCGGAAAACAGCTGAGATTTCCAGACCCAGGTAAGTCTGGGGTTCTCTGGAACCTGGGAGGAGGGGGAAAGGGAAGCCCAGAGGACTGCCATGGGTCGGGAAGACCATCTATGACCGTGGACTCCTCTTCTTCCTGGTGGGGCCCAGGCAAGTACTAGTTCCCGGAACAACCACGTTGCAGGACCCACCGTGATCACTATTTAGGGAATATGTCTGCAGGCAGTGCTGGGAACACCGCGGGGGAAGAGGATGAAATTACTACCTGCGGTCTGGAGCTGTGGGCTCCGGTACTGAATCCCTACCCACTCTTGGCAGGGTGTGAAAGGAACAGTCCGGGTCCCCAGCCCAGACCGTGGGAGGTCTGAGTCCGAGCCCGGGCGGTTGCCGCCCATCCCTTCCTGGCTGCCGTTCCTGCAGCCCTGCGGGCTTTGGCGCCCCCTGGCAGCCGGGGAGCGCCATGCCACGCGCTGAGCCTCAGTGACAGGCCTGGCCCTGCTTGGGGCAGGATTAAGTCACTAGGAAGAAAGGAAATGAGTCACCACTCTCCGCAGCTGGGGGGCCGCCTGGGGAGAGTGCCGAGGCCACAGGAACTCGGGACAATGGCGGGAAGTGAGAGGAATGTGGGCCCAGGGCTGCCTCCAGTACCCTCTGGGCCCAGGACCAGGGATGGAAACCTCGGAGGGACGGAGGGCAAGACTCTGGGAGGCAGCAAGGCGTGGGGCCGAGGCCGGAACTCCAGCAGGGTGGGCTGAACCTGGGGTGGTTGGAGGAGGGTGGGGCAAAGGCCAGCTCAGGATGCCCATCTCATCTTTCCTATATCCACTGAACTTCCTAAAACTTTAACCAGACCTCCTGATGACTCCTTCAGGTCCTTAGCCCAAGACTAAAACTCCAAGAACATCCCCAAACTCCCAGGGAACATGGGTAGTTAAAAGACAGGTCGTGCTATCACAGATACGTGCTCTATTTTCCAGAGGGAAAGACTTCCCTTAGTAGTAAAGATGTTAGTAATCCTTGCCAGGGCATTTAGGAGAGTTGGCCTTTGACCACAAAATAGCTCTGGCCCCGTCTGGATTAAGATAGTTAACAATCCTTGTTGGGTCTGCTGTATTCTCTCTCCCGAGGTGAAGTTGAGGCATGCAGTTGGAAAATTTGTTCCAGACCAGTTGTCCATTCCTTAAATCTTCGATGTTCCTCTGGAAAGTACTTAGCCCTCCATCCTGAATTAATAAGCCAACTTACATTCTACCTCAGACAAGGAGGTCTTTCCACGTGAGTGTCTCTCTTCTGAGGTGCCCACTCTAGCTGTCCCTCACTCTGCAGGCACGTGTGGAGCCCCCCAGTAGGTCTCCTGTCTTTCCTCTGTTCCCTCTGGCCAGACTTGAGATAGTCGCCAGTGGAATCGGCTCTACTGGAGTCATGCATGACCTATGGCTAATCAGCGAAGTAATGAACCCACAACCTGGAAGTGTTCACTTGGGAGAGGGGAGCCAGTGTAACTTCAAGGTATGAAAACTTCTGGACATGCCAAAATGGCTCCTAGCGTCCTCCAGCCCATTAGGTGAAGGTGCTCCCGAGGGCATTCCAGCCCACAATCTGAGATAAGTCCTAGTGGGCGGGTGATTCCACGCAAGCCTTTCTAAAAGCTGAGGCTGTTAGGGAATTCCCTAAGTAACCCATGGGGCAGGTCAGCATTATGGGGTCTCTCCTCTCTGGTGGCCTCAGCACTGCAGGACTACAAAGTCCTGGGGGAGCAGAGTGGCATCTAGTCAATCCAGGGAAGCCCTGAGGTTGTCAACAGTCCCCTCTCTCTCCAGATGGCCCTATGTGCACACAGTACCCAGTACGCATATTTAGAGTACACATAGAGATTTACTCCTTTTACTTGCTGAACGTCAAAGCCTTTGTCAGGGCTGAGTTCTGCTACCTGGGCACTGGTAAAAAGCTGAAAAAGGGTTTTAGCTTCCAGAGGGTCAAACCCTATCACCAGGGCATATTCCAATCTCCTAACTCCATCCTGAACAAATGGACTCTGGTCCCCAAACAACTGGAGGTCAGGACTCTGCAGAGGCCAGTCCTCAGGAACTGGGTTGCATCCATTTATAATGAAGCAGACAGCAGGCATGCTCAAGCCCCTCCCCACCAGGAAGGAAAGCAGCTTGAGACATGTGGGTCATTTCAGGAACTTCCATGAGAACAGCTGATTCTATCTGGCAACCGCAACTGTCCCTTTTAATTAATAAAATTAGATGCTCCCAATGTTGTGGGGTATATACTCCCAGAGGCTGCCCTAAGGCTAGCTATGTCCCTCCTGGGACAGGAGTCTCATGGCCACTATAGCTCTCTAACAGAGACTCTAACTCCTTACTAAGGTGTCCTACCTGCTGGGGCGCAGGTCTACGCTGAGCTAGGAAGGCCCTCAGCTGCTTTATAGTCTGAGGGAAGGGGTGGTTTAGAATTCACCAGATTCTTCCAGAACTCAGGCTACAGTCCCCTTCCTTTAGTCTGGCATAATTGGACTATTTCCCAAGAGATCTTATAGACTCTGATGGCTAAGATGGGGCAGGAGGAAGCCAGTTCTCTCAGAGATACCCTCCTCTGTTGCTCCATAAAGTAATGTTATATATGTATTGGAGGAACGTGATATGTGGGCTCAACCAGTCTATAGGTGATCATGGGCCAGAATTGGTCTAAACTGATGGGGCTGTGCTAAATCCTTGGGACAAAATGATCTACACCCTTCCCCACTTTCAATCCTCTACATGTAAGCATTAGGTCTGTGGCAGCCCCTGCCCCCATCTGAGGCAGGTGGATTTCTGTGAGTTCAAGGCCAGCCTGGTCTACAGAGCGAATTCCAGGACAGGCTCCAAAAACTGCACAGAGAAACCCTGTCTTGGAAATAAAATATTATATATATTTTTTTTTTAAGAAAAAGAAAGTGGAGAATTAAAGCTGGGAGTAGTGACGCACAGCCAGAAACCCAACACTTGGGAGGTGTAGGCTGGAGGGCCAGGGTCACCTTCTGGACCCTAGTTTGGGCCAACTCAAAAAAAAAAGAGCTGGAGAGATGGCTTGGTGAATAAGAGCATTTGTTGCTCTGAAGAAGGACCCAGGTTCAGCAGCCCCCAGCACTTACGGCTCACAGCCATCCTATTAAGATCAATCCACATGAGTCTATTTAATGGACAGTAGGGATTTATTAATATATAAATTGAGGAAATACACTCATGAATACAGAACCGAGTAAACAGCTGAAGTCGTCCTCTGTTCTGACTGGGAGTGAATCCACCTGGCAGTCCAATCAGACCAGGAAGCAGGCAGCAGGGAGAAGGGGCCCTTCTCCATTTCCTTCTAAGAGGTCACATACAACAGGAAAAAGCACCTCCTCCTTTGGACCCTATGACCCAAGGTCATGGGCAGAGCAAATACCACTACACCATCCAGTTCAAAGGAATCTGAAGCCCTCCTCTGACCTCCTTGGGTGCCAAGAAACATGCATTTCCTCTTTTTGTCTAAATAAGGAAGTTCTAAACTTGGTGCACACTATATACAATAAGTATGATTATCAAGTATTATCCAGGAAAAGCAAAGGGTAATAACATAAACAAAAATGGAACTACAACCAACTAGAACAACAGCAAACAAGAAAGACATGCTAAATGTCCAGAAATGTCCAGATCATAGGTAAATAGCAAATTACTGAGATTACTCCAATAGCTGTCCTATCCTGAAGATTTTAACTTTGATATCTAAAACGTTCTTAATTAAGATATGAGAGGAGTATAACTGTACCTATCTATAGTCTTCAACCTTAACAAAGACCTGAGAAGAAACATAATAACACCTGAGAAAACAGAAAATGCAAGCAAGCAATTTCCAAAAATCTTGCGAGAATAGACAGAGACAGCTGGCAGCCTGGACATTCTCCTAAAGTTTCTCAGCATCATTGGGCCATCCAATTTGGCTACAGGCTAGAAATGTGACAGACCATTTTCAGAAGCACGAATTTTGAAAGGCCATCTTACCCTGTCTTGGCAGAGTTCAGTAGTTGCTTTTCCTTGTGTCTTGCTCATGCAGAAAGGACAGTGTTCAGATTGTCAGCTGTAGCTAAAAGTTTTTCTAGTTCTGCCCAGCTCCTGTGGTCCTGCAGTTCTGCAGCCACTCAGACCCAAATGAACACACAGAGGCTTATATTAATTATAAACTGCTCAGCCATTAGCTCAGGCTTACTACTGACTAGCTCTTACACTTAAACTCAGCCCATTTCTGTTATTCAATATGTTGCTACGTGTTCTGTGGCTTTACCTGTGTGTCATTACATGCTACATTACGGCTGACATCTCCTGACTCAGCCTTCCTCTTCCCAGAATTCTCCTTGTCTGCTTATCCCACCTATACTTCCTGCCTGGCTACTGGCCAATCAGCATTTTATTAAACCAGTGTACAAAAGCATTATCCCACAGCAGTCAGCAGTCAAGGCAAGGGCAGATCTTTGCCCAACAGGTAATTTTGTGCCAAGAAGAAGTCAAACTTCCAAACAGAAATGTCTTAGAAACCCAGCATTCTTTCAGGATCATATAGGTGCTGCCAGGAGCAATCGTGTCTCATGTCAACAGAATTCTATGTTATTTAAAGGAAGTATTTGAAGATTACCTATCAATCTGACATATGTTTTGTTTCTGTTAATCTGGAGTCCCTAACTAACATAACTACAGAAATGACAAGCATGGATGACTATAGCTCTGTAACTCTTATCTACTTAAATAACTTAAAGACTAAGGCTTCGTTGGGGATTTAGCTCAGTGGTAGAGCGCTTCCTAGCAAGCACAAGGCCTGGGTTCGATCCCCAGCTCAAAAAAACAAAACAAAACAATATCCTTAATATGTATCAATATACAAAATATCCTAAACAGAATATCCTAAACAGAGGTAGAACATACATATAGTATGACAAATATAATTTTATATTTGTATCAATATATAAAATATTTCAAATAGGAGTAGGAACATGTATACAATATGACAAATATAGTTTTGTGCTATGGGCTGCAGGAAAATATTATAAGAACTCAGCTGGTTATGGCAAAGCCACTACCTGAAGGGATCAAGGAATTCCTTCAGAGGAAACCAAATTCCAAGGAGCTTTTGGTGTTATTTGACTTGTTATATATCAACTGTCTTCTGTTATGAAAATCATGTGCCTTCATAGTTTTCCCAATTGATTTTTCCCTTAAATGTGCTAACAGTGAGTACTGATAACTCTCTGGACATACACATTCAAGGTATTTGGAGAACAGCCTCAGGAAAGTCTTCCTTCCCCACAGCCCATCTGTTTCTCCCCTTTCAGCACTGGAATCAGATATCTCCTTTAGCCACATTCAAGGACTAACAGAAATAACAGTCCTGACCACCACATGCTAGTCTCCAGATTTAAGGTAAATTCCACAAGGGGACACCACCTAGGTCAGGTGGACCTTAAGTAATAGCTTTACACAATTTAGCTCAGATCCTTTTTCTTACATCCTTACTAACTTTATAGACCCCTAACTTCTTACCTAACCACTTCTAGGAATGTAGACTGAGCACATAGATCCCCCTTTTTCATGTACTAATCAGTCATTAACACTCAGCTGACCTCCTTCCTCTTTTACCACTCCCATTTTGGATTGTAAAAGAAAGCCTGGTGGTCACTGCCTGAGGAAAATTCTTACCTACCTTTGTGACCCCGTAGAATTCAAGCCTGGTGACCTGGCTCGACCAGGGGCTTGCTACTGCTCGGGTTTATAACTGGACTCCTGGGAGACTTTAAAGAACTTAGAGATGGAGACCGGAGAGGGGTAAGGAGGACTTTGACCAGAGAGAACGTGTGGATGAGTCAGACGGGGAAGTACTAGCTGGGTAAGAACAAGATGAAAATGACCTAGATGAGGCAGAATTAAGATAGAACTTAGAGGGAGCAGTAGATAAATAGAGAGAGAAATCAGGCAAGAAAGGAGCTAGGCACAAGAACAGAACTGAAGCTGTGTAAGTAGGATGTTATCCCAGAGGAATTAAAGCAAGTGGACCATAGAGCTTGGTGTGCTCAGATTCTATTTCCCGAAAATAGTCCTTGCCATTTGTAGTTCTCTCTCCTGAGCCCCTGGGATGTATAATTAAGGCTGGTCCCTCTAACATTTATATAAGAGTTTTGTATTTGTATCAATATACAAATTATCTTAAATAGGAATATAAGAATAATTTACATTTGTATCAAATATACAAGAATCTATATCAGTGCAAATTATCCAAGGCTGATAGTTTGCTAAATCAGTTTACTACTAGATACAATAATCTACATTAATATACTATACCTATCCATTCTCCTTTTTCTTTTCTAAAAGAGAATACTGAGTCTAAATTTTATTGTTCCACCCCTAACCCTATAGCTATCCATCCATAACCCTGAGAAAAATGAAACCTTTGGGAGAGGGGCATCATTTTCTTAGAATTGCTTCCTGCCATTTGGGGGGGTGATGGTATCTCTGTGGGGTCCTGTAAGAAAGCTTAGATAGTTAGGTCTCAATAGGACTATCTGTAGAATCTGCAGCCAGTCTCAGATAATGGGTAAGATTGTCTGAGATTCTGGCTAGAAGTGTAGTACAATGGACCATCTCATCCTGGAACTGTCCTGAAGAATTATCAGTCCAAGGCTGATAATTGAGTGATGTTCTTAGGTACAATGGCATCTTTCTGGACCAGGTAGAGTCGTTGTTGTGGGGCCCCATCTTCCTTCTGAAGACTTCAGAGATTGCTATCGGAAAGACTTATTTTTCACTGTGGAAAACTTGAACATTATTACTATCAAAGTGGAAAGTTTGGATTTAGGGTGATTTGAGGAAGGATTTCCAGAAATCAAGGATAAGCATGGAAAGAAATAGAATCTTGACAACAATGGCCCCTAGATTATTAGTTTTCTTCTGTCTCATACTAGTTGGCTCTTCTGATATGAGACAGAATCTCCTAATTTTTCTTTTAGCAATATGCATGGGTTTATAGAAGGAGAGAGCCACATTCCAACTCCAAAACCAGCTTGATTTGTAATTGAATCGGGACCACAACTATTCTAGAGTTAAAGAGATATTAATGTTAGGCAATGAGATATTATGCTGTAGAGTATATTGGTACCAATATATTCTTCCCTTCTGCTGCAGACATCTAGGTGTCCAAGGTCTTATGATTTCTTGAAGATGGGTGTTTCTGTTATCCTGTAAAGACAAAAAAACAGAACCCTGCCCTGACCCTTATCTGTTGAGTTTTTCTCACAACCTGAAGAGATGTCACATTGGTGGATGAGCTCTTCTTCTCATCGAGGGGTTTCTCCTGTTTGAATCGATTTTTAATCATTTTGTTGGTATCCATAGCTTTTCTTCTCCTGCAGAAACAAAAGCAAAACCCCTTCCCTAACATAGGACATATCCTGGTTTCCATTCCGAGGTAAACATGTCTTTGAAGTAAACTGGTTGGTTTAGCTCAGGAGTTTTTTCTGTTATCCAATGTCTCTTCGCAACCTTTGTCCCTTTCTCATCAGCCTTGAGACAATTCAAGATTAATAAAGCATTATATACTCTATTCTTAGGGGTTACTGTAGTAGGTAGCCATCCCAGCCTTGGCCTGGAAGTTCCAACCCCCATTGAGGCTTCAGTAATGGTCACGCCCACAAGGCGGGGCTGAGGGAGGAAGCTGAAGACCCAGGATCGAGAGGAGAGGTCTCTCTTGGCTCTGGGACCCTGGATGCTGGAGGTAGACCAAGCAGAGTTCTCCAGAGAACACCAATGGACTGCACCATACCTTTGCCAGACCCTGTTACCTATCCCTTCATTTGTAAGTTACCCCACAAAATAAACCTCCCTTTTAACTATGTGGAGTGGCCTTAATAATTTCACCAATAGGTCACTGTTACCTCTGTTTATTTAGCATATCCTTTAAAGTTCAATTGGATCTTTCTATGACTGCTTGGCCTGTGGGATTGTGTGGTATACCTGTAACATGCTTTATATTGTAATAAGCAAAAAACTGTCTCATTTTATTTGAGACATATGTTGGAGCATTGTCAGTCTTAATTTGTACAGGTATTCCCATGGTGGCCATAACTTCTAATAGGTGTGTAATTACAGAACCAGCCTTTTCAGAACTCATAGGAGTTGCCCATTGAAATCCTGAATAGCTGTCAATGGTATGGTGTACATATTTTAATCTTCCAAATTCTGCAAAATGAAACACATCCATCTGCCAAATTTCATTTCTTTGTATACCTTTAGCATTGCTTCCTGCAGGTAATGGAGTTTGGTTGTAGAAGAAACAAGTAGGACATTTTTTACAATTTCCTTTGTTTGTTGCCGAGTGATGGAAAAGTCCTTTTTCAAACCTTTGCTATTTGCATGGTTTGCAATCATATGAAATTCTGAGGCTTCTAGCACATTACTTATTAATAACTGATCAATCTCATTATTCCCTTGTGCTAGAAGACCTGGCAGACCCATATGGGATCTGATGTGTGTTATATATACATATGATGTTCCCTATTTCTGATGATTTCCTGTAATTGTATAAAGTGAAGTTAATTCTGTGTTATCAGGAATAAATTCAGCAGTTTCAATATGTAAAACAACTCTCTCTGCGTATTGGGAGTCAGTAATTATATTGAGAGGTCCATTAATACCATAAGAATAGTATACAGTTCTACATTTTATACAGAATTGTAGGGGCCTTGAACCACTTTACTTAAGTCCCCTGATTTATGTCCTGCCTTTTTTTATTTATTTGCATCAGTATAGAATGTAGAGACTACAGAGATTGGTTTTTGCCGTACAATGTGAGGAAGGACCCATTCATTTCTTTTTATGAATTCTATCCTCTTGCTTTTGGGATAACAGTTGTTACTCTCTCCCAAAAAGCTACTGCAGGCTCTTTCCCAATATTCATTATCTTTCCATAAAGAGGAACTTTCCTCATTAGTTAAAGGTACTACACTTTCTGCTGGGTCCATTCCTGTCAACTGATGAAGTCTTAATTTTCCTTTTAGAATGAAATTAGAGATCTTTTCTACATAAGTCTTTAACTTCTTACTTGGTTTACATGGTAGAAATGTTCATTCCAATATAATATCTTTCCTCTGCATCAAAATCCCTGTAGGGGAATGTCTAGAAGGGAGTATGACCAGAATGCAGGTAAGTTCTGGATTCACGGGGTCCACATGTGTCTCTCATATTTTCTTTTCTACTGGAGCCGACTCCTTCTCAGCTTCCACTGACAACTCTCTTGGACTATTTAAGTCCTTGTCCCCTTTCTGGGCATTGGCCAGATTTACTATTCCATCTCAGGTGTTCCAGTGATAGTCTGGAGGTTGGAAATGCTCCCTAACAATTTTTAAAAATCATTAAGAGTCTGCAATCAATCTCTCCTGAGTTGTACCTTTTGGGTTCTAATTTTTTGTAGATCTATCTTATATCCTAAGTAATTAATAGAATTTCTTCTTTGTATTTTTTAGGAGCAATTTATAATCCCCAGCAAGGCAAAACTTTCTTTCTTTCTTCAAACATGCTTTCTAAGGTACCTAACTTTGGATCAGCTATTAAGATATCATCCATATAGTGGTAGATTATAGATTGTGGAAATTTTACATGAATCATTTCCAATGGTTTACACAAAATATTGGCATAGGGTAGGGGTATTTAACATTCCCTGTGGGAAGACCTTCCATTGATATCTCTTGACTGGCTGGGAATTATTATAAGTAGATACTGTGAAGGCAAATTTTTCTCTATCCTTTTCTTGTAACAGTATAGTAAAGAAACAGTCTTTTAAATCAATAACTATAAGAGGCCATTTTGGGTAACACAGAGGTTAAGGGCACCCCATTCTGTAGGGAGCTCATAGGCTGAATTACTTTATTAATAGTTCTCAGATTTGTCAGCCTTTTCCATTTACCAGATTTCTTTTTAATAACAAATGCAGGAAAACTCCAAGAGCTGGTAGATTCTTCAATGTGTTGAGCATTTAACTGAACCAGCTGTTCTAAAGCTTGTAGTTTCTCTTGTGTCATAGGCCATTTTGTCCAGCCCAGACAGGTTTATTAGCTAGCCATTTTAAAGGTAGAGTTATTAATACTTCTGAGAGTTCAATAGCAGTTGTGCTGTTTATGTACAGGCTGAAAGTTTGGTGACTGGTTTTTTGTTTTATTTTGTTTTTGTCTTGTTTTGTTTTGTTGGTTTTTCAAGACAGGGTTTCACTGTGTAGCTTTGTGCCTTTCCTGGCACTCACTCTGTAGCCCAGGCTGGCCTCAAACTCTCAGAGATCCATCTGCCTCTGCCTCCCCAGTGCTGGTGTTAAAGGCATGCACCACCACCACCTGGCAGTGGCTTTTTTTTTTATAGTATCTTATAGTATTATTCCTAGAAACATGAATTGGTCTATATTCCATTTCTGAGATTGGAGAAATTTTAACCTGGGTATTCCATTGCTGTAATAGATCTCAGCCCCAAAGATTCACTGCTGTATTTGCCACATATGGCTTCAGCCTTCCTCTCTGTCCTTCTGGCCCTATGCATTCAACCCAACTCATCTTTACCTGAGATAGGGTTCCAGTTCCTAGAGACTGGACATCTACCTCTTGAAGAGACCAGTTCGGATGCCATGATTTTGGTGTAATTATAGTCACATCCACACCTGTGTCTACCAGTCCTTCCAGGATAGTGTTGTTAATTCACACTCTAAGCTTTGGTCTTTGTTCATTTATGGAAGTCTGCCAAAAATATTCATTTTAAGTTGTTTTTTGGAATTTTTGGTCCATCTATCAAAGTTATTCTATCATCCAGTGCAGTATTATTCTTTACATTAGGCACTGAGTTATTTAATTGTCCTGGGGAGGAATTTCCTCTACAGTGATTGGAAATGTTTGGACCATGTTCAATTTGAGGGCCTGCAAGAGGCCCTCTGAGGTGTTTCCCGCTGGTAAAGGGTTGCCCCATATGTCTCTTGTTGATCTGCATTCATTGGTCCAATATTGGCCTTTGCCACATCTTCTGCATAATCCAGAAGGTTGGTGTCTCCTGTTTGGGTTATTTCTAGAAGAAGCATTGCTTCTAGGAGTATCCTGTGTACAATTTCTTCTTATATGACCTGGTGTACCACAGTTAAAACATATGGTACCTTGATGCCTCCTTCCACCTTTGGAAATATCCTCTCTAATCCAAGCCTCATTACCATAGTTAAGAGACTCAACACTATTTGTGTGTTGAATTCATTCCTCCAAAGTTGCTGACCTAATCTTTAAAGGTATAAGTACTCTTTTGCATTCTGGATTAGCATTATCAAAAGCCAAAGATTAAGTTAATACTTGTCTTAATTCTAGTTCTGATACTGTATTGTTTATAGCCTTGGTCAGTCTTTGTAAAAAAAAAAAAAAATCAGCAAATGGTTCTTTTGACCCCTGGGAGATTTTCATATATAATTGGTTTCCCTGGTTCTGGAATTTTTTCCCCAAGCATTTAAAGCTGCTGTATGGCATAGGGATAATATTTTGCTTATAACGATAACTTGTACATTTATATCACAAAAATGGCCCTCATTAAGAATTTGATCATGGGAGATCACAAAACCTCTAATCTTACCTTCTTGTTCAAAGACTTTAGCCTCTTCTCTCAACCAGCTTTTTCATTGTAACTGCTGGCTGTATTCTAATTCAGCTGAGATTAATTGATCCCAGTCATTTGGTATGATTCTATTTGTAGAAAACCACATATTTAACATCTGTTTTACATATGTTGAATGTATTACATAGATAATTACAGCTTCCTTAATATTTTTTTTAGGAAATTACTCATATGCATAGGTTGCAAGATATATTCTACATATTCTTCAGCATGTGTATAATCTGCTGGCTTCTCATGGATGGTGACAGGAAAAGCCATTTTATAAGAGCCACCTGGTGATGTTATTGCTTGTATGGCTTTGCCCTTCTGCTTATTAGTTTCTTTATTATCCTTACCAAGAAATTCCTCCAGAGCTTGAAATTGATTAACTACTGCCTGTTGCAGTATTTGAACCTCCTCTGTTGTAAAGAAGTCTAGAGATTTCATGGAATCTACAATTTTTTATGTTCATCAGAAACATATGATTCCACAGACTTTATTCTATCAATTAGCGATGATCTTTCCTCCTTAGAAATTATCTGAATGGCATTAAGATTACTCTGAATGTTGGGTGGTGGTGGCACACGCCTGTAATCCCAGCACTCAGGAGGTAGAGGCAGGTGGATCTCTGTGAGTTCAAGGCCAGCCTGGTCTACAGAGTGAGATCCAAGGACATGCACCAAAACTACACAAAGAAACTCTGTCTCAAGCCCCCCCACCAAAAAAAATTCCTCTGAAGGGTTATTGTTTTATCCATTAAGTATTCATATTTATTATCAATAGAATTAAATTTTGTTGTTCAGTTATTATTAACAGACTGAAGTTCTTGTGGTAAATTAGCAGATTCTATAGAAAGAATCTGTCTTTTTAAGTCCTCATTACCACTCTGCAAAGCCTGAAGTTCTTGAGGTAAGTTAGCAGATTTCAAAGAAAGAATCCTTCCATTTAAGTCCTCATTATCACTGTAAAGCTTGTATCAGTCCCATTAATGTCTCATTTTGTTGTTATTATTAAGCCAATTTGTCAATGATATGAGATGAGTCACTATGCTAATTGCTAGTGTGGTGAACATTGTATATGTCCCAGGAAGGTCAGATAAGTCCTGTAAAATTTCATTCATAGTATAAACAAAAAAGTTTTAAAATTCCTGAGTGGTGATATTGTCTGCCATATTTTGAGAACTATACAAAATTTGTAAATAAAAATTTTATTAATTTGTTTATGTATTAATCAGTTTAAGGCGTGAAATTATCGAGTAATTTTACCTCAGATGAAATCCTCGAGAGCTGGACCCAACAGCCTAAAGTGTTCCAGATGTTCCAGTTCTCCCAATGGTTTTGGGGTGCAGTAGCGATGTTTGGCCAGCAGGTGTCACAGATGTAGTGTATAAGGCAGGTCTTGTGTGAGCTGACTCAGCTCCCTGAACGAGCTCTGTGAATCAAACCCAGGCAACCCCTACCCGTGAGTACTGGGCAGAGCTGCGGGGATCACAACAGATGAGGTAATACACCAAACAATTAGAAGCGCTGCCTGGGACACCTGTAGACACCCTGCAGGGCGGCACATCTGCACGCACGGCGGCACATCTGCACACAAAATGGTAGCAGGGTCGAGAGTTTCAAAAGATCGAGTTGGCAGCAGCTGCACCGAACAGTTTTAAAAGAAAAGGAACAGTCTGCTGATCGTCTCTAGCCAGGCGGGGCTCTGTGACCCGATCTAGCCATAAGCACAAAGCCAGAAAGGCGCCCAGTGCAGCCCCTGAGCAAACCTATGTGGGGAGACTAAGAGCCAGGGGAATGTGGGGTGTTTTTTGTCACGTGGGCATCACTTATTAAGATCAATCCACATGAGTCTATTTAATGGGTAATACGGATTTATTAGGATATAAACTGAGGAAATACACTCACGAATACAGAACCAAGTAAACAGCTGAAGTCGTCCTCTGTTCTGACCGGGAGCAAATCCACCTGGCGGTTCTATCAGACCCGGAGGCAGGCAGCAGGGAGAAGGGGCTTGTGACCCTTCTCCATTTCCTTTTAAGAGGTCACATACAACGGGAAGAAGCACCGCCTCCTTTGGACCCTATGACCCAAGGTCATGGGCGGAGCAAATACCACTACACCATCCAGTTCAAAGGCATCTGAAGCCCTCCTCTGACCTTCTCGGACACCAAGAAAACATGTGATGTACACATATACATTCAAGCAAAACATTCATACACATAGATCTAAAAATACTTTCTGAAAAAAGAAAAGTAATTTTGAAAAATGGAACTCTTGTGCCTGTGGGCAGGGGTAGAGAAATGTAGCGACTGTTGTGGAAAACAGCATGAGGGGGTTTCCAAAGTTCAATCCAGCTATAATCCCAGCACTTGGGACGGTGAGGCAGGAGGATTGAGAGCAGAAGGTCATCCTGGGTGATCAGTGGGATGCTGTCTTGAAAACTATCATCATCCTCATCCTCATCCTCATCATCAAGCAGGGGCTGGAGAGACGGCTCAGCAGTGAAGAGCACTTGCTGCTCTTGCAGAGGACCTGGGTTTGGTTCTCAGCACTCAGTGTATCACAACCACATGCTAATTCCAGTTCCAGAAATCTGATGCCTTCTTCTGGCCTGAGGGCACTGCATTTACATGGTAAACATACATACTTGCAGGGAAGATACTTAATACACATAAAATACACATAAATAATATCTTTTAAAAATTTGCCGGGCGGTGGTGGCACACGCCTTTAATCCCAGCACTCGGGAGGCAGAGGCAGGTGTATCTCTGTGAGTTCGAGGCCAGCCTGGTCTACAAAAGCTAGTTCCAGGAAAGGTGCAAAGTTACAGAGAAACCCTGTCTCGAAAAACCAAAAATAATAATAATAATAATAAAAATTTACTAATATTAGGTTGGGAGTCCTGACACATGCTGCTAATACCAGTACTGGAAAGGCTGAAGACAGAGGATCACAAGTTCAAAGCCAGCCTAGACTAGACAGTAAGTTTGAAGATAGGCCTTTAAAAAAAAAATATCAAACATAAAATAGAGAGAGTGGGGGTGGAGAGAAAAGGCAGGCAGGCAATATAGTACTTAAAGCTGCCAGTGGTGGTGCTAGGGGAGCTGGAGAGATGGCTCCGTGGTTAAGAGCACTGACTGCTCTTCCAGAGGTCCTGAGTTCAATTCCCAGCAACCACATGGCGGCTCACAACCATCTCTAGTGGGATCTGATGCCCTCTTCTGGCATAAAGGTACACAAGCAGATACAGCACTTGTATACATGAGAGAGAGAGAGAGAGAGAGAGAGAGAGAGAGAGAGAGAGAGAGAGAAAGGAAGGAAAACCCCTCCCAGTGGGGTTCAGGATGGCACCCCACAACCAAACATAACAAAGCATGTGGGTAAATCCCATTAATCGGAGGGCAGTCATGCCTCACTTACTTTCCAGTAACCTCCAATGATTAGAAATCAAGAGGGCCCAAAAGGCTTCTGGGGAGCCCAAGACACCCACCCTACACCAAAAGAGTCCTGCACGGAATGTCAGGAGCTCTTCTGTGTCATTCTAAGAAACTTAGCTGACCTCTTCAGTTAAGCTAACCAACGGCTTCAGTAGAAAGGACAGGGGCTGCAGCTGGAAAAGAATGCTGATCTGAGAGATAAGAGAAATCCAGGCCGCTATCAGAGCCTGAACACAGAGAGCCCTGCAGTGCTGCTCAGGGCTGAGCATGGGCAGAGTCCTGGTGCTGTTCAGGCAGAGCTCAGCACAGGCAAGGCTCTCTTCCTCTCACCACCACAGTAGTACAAGAGCATAAAAAATGCCTTCATTTTGTTTCCTCTTGCTGTGGGAAACACAACTTAGGGGACCAGCGAGACGGCTCAGTAGGTAAAGGAGCTTGCTGCCAAGCCTGAAGACCTGAGTTCAATCCCCAGGACCTACACGGTGGTAAGAACAGACTCTCAAAAGTTGCATGTGCCATACCTCTGACCTCCACAGGTATGATATCCCATGCACATACCCCCCCATATATAGAGACACAAAACAAGTGTGTGTGTGTGTGTGTGTGTGTGTGTGTGTGTGTGTGTGTGTATACAGGAAAAGGGCAACTTCTAGCCCATTATTTTGGGGAAGTCACAGAAGCAGAGTAAGAGAGAGGTGGTGTCATGGCATCCATGGTCAAAAAGCAGAGAGGAACACCTAGCTCTACACAATCCCCTGCTCCATTACACAGTCCAGAATTCCAGTTAGGGAACCATTACTGATGTAGAAGAAACTCCAAGCAACAGAATGGTGGGCATAAAGGATTTACTAGACTTATTAACAGATTTGCTTAGGAGACACTGAGCCTCATAAAAGTAGAATTTAGCTACTTCTTTATTTAGATACTTCCAAAACACCCTAGAGAGAAGGAGCCTGCTAACCAGGCCTGTCCGAGGCAAGTGAGATTGGCATGCTAGGATGCAATGCTTCTTCACCAGGAGTCACATACCATTAGGCCCATCCCCATATGGAAGAACATGCTTCTAAGGGGCAGCTCAAGGGGGGCAGTCTAGGGTCAGGACCACTGTTAATTCCTGGCCTACCACAGAGCTCCTAGTTCTCTTCTTGAGAAGAACCTAATTCTGATAAGTGGGAAAGATGACCCAGGTAAGAACTATTTGAAAAAATAACAACACCGGTGTATTTAAAATAATTCTGGTAAAATCTCTGCTTGTGTAGATCTTCCGTCTGTCCAAATGGCCAGACTTGTAGTCTATTGTCTCTGTTAAATTGTTCAAAGTATAACCTGGTGTAGTGGTATTGTGTTCCCCAAAATATTGTGCACCCAAATAAACTTACCTGGAGTCAGAGAACAGAACAGCCACTAGATATAGAGGCCAAAAATGGTGGCACGCACGCCTTTAATCCTATCACTTGGGAGGCAGAGATCCATCAGGATCTCTGTGAGTTTAAAGCCACACTGGAAACAGCCAGGCATGGTGACTCACGCCTTTAATCCTAGGAAGTGATGGCAGAAAGCAGAAAGGTAGATAAGGGGTGAGGACCAGAAACTAGGCTGGTTAAGCTTTTAGGCTTTGAACAGCACAGTTCAGCTGAGATTCATTTGGATGAGGACTCAGAAGCTTCCAGTCTGAGGAAACAGGATCAGCCGAGGAATTGGCAAGGTGAGGTAGCTGTGGCTTGTTCTGCTTCTCTGATCTTCTAGCATTCACCCCAATAACTGGCCTCAGGTTTGATTTTATTAATAAGGCCACTTAAGATTCATGCTACAACCTGCGGCTGGGACCTAGAAGGGATTTAAGGATGTGTGGAATGCATAAGCCTCAGGTGTACATAAATTAGTAAAATCTTCAATTTGAGGCCAGCTCCTCTTTGAGCAGTAGCCAGAGCTGGACAAGTGCATTAAAGAGCCTTTCCTCCATTAATCTCTGTGCTGCAGTGATTTCTCACTTCGAAGATACATCGCATCTATAGCACTATGGTTGGCTTTAATGGCAACTTAAAACACATTAAAATGGGCTCACCCTCATGGAGAGCCCTGCCTGCAGAAGTGTTCTAATTGCCTTGATTGACCCAGAAAGATGGCCCTGACTGTGGGCCACACCTCTGGTGGCACCCCAGATTGAAAGGGCACCCCAGGAGGAAGATCCTGGTGCCTCTGCTCTCTTGCCTATCTCTTTTGCCTATAAGTCGATTTTCCCTGTGGCTCTTCTGCTAATAGCAGAACCAGTGTTTCCAAGTTTTCACAGCAGACTAGGGACCAGCAGCTGTCCAGAAACCTTCCAGGCTTCTGGCACCAGACTGGGACTACTGAGGCATGCAGCCTTGGTGCCTCGAAGCATGAGTTTCTCTGGAAGATACAGACTTCTCGGCACATGCAACCCAAATTTCCAGCTTGGTTCCTCCCTTGGGACAGCTGGGTCCCACTTGCAGAGAATACCTCAGGACCAGCTCCAAAGATTCCAGAAAGCATTTGGTGGTGCACACCCTTCATCTCAGCACTTGGGAGGTAGAGGTAGGTGGATCTCTGTGAGTTCAAGGCCAGCCTGGTGTACAGAGAGTTCCAGGACAGCCAGGGCTACACAGAGAAACCTTGTCTCAAAACAACAACAACAACAACAAAAATGTCCTGTACTGATGTTTACAGTAGCACTGTTCACAAAAATCCAATGGTGGAAGCAACTGAGATGTCTTGTCAGTGGATGTATGATGCAATTAATACTTGAGAGAAACAACTGAAAATCATAAAGGACTTTCTTTGGCACATAGTACCGGGGCATATCTTTCTGGGCATGCCCTTAGTGACCTGCTCTCTCCAACTAGACCCAACCCTCCAAAGTTTCCATCACTTTCCAAAATAGTCCCACCCTCTAGGAACCAAACCTTCAAGACAGAGACATTTCATATTTAAGCTACAATAAAAGGAAGACACCATAAGTGGTAAATCTACACAATGGAACATTACTCAGCCATAAAGAAGAATAAACTAAGGCTGGGACTATGGCTCAGTAGTAGAATGCCTGCATAAGATAAGCAGAGCTCTAGATTCAATCCTCACCGTCTTCCCTCACCCTCAGAGGAGTGCGTTACCCACATATTCTACAACATGAATAGACCTTGTGAGCGCTATGCTAAATGAAAGAGACAAAATGTCGAAGGAAGCCCTGTGGGATGGCTCTTTGGATATTTATCATACAGGCCTAATGACCTGAGTTTGATCCCAGAAACCCATGGAAAGGTGGAAGAGAGAACCAACTTCACTGAGTTGTCCTCTAACCTGCATATGTGCACCCGGCACATATACAACGCACCCATCCAACACACAATCTTAATAAAAAGGTTCAAAGAGACATAAGAGGACAGTTATTATGTAGTTCCATTTATAGGAAATGTCCAGAATAGACAGAAATCAGACTGGAGAGGAATGGGGTGATTGCGGACACAGGGTCTGGAGAGGAATGGGGTGATTATGGACATAGGGTCTGGAGAGGAATGGGGGTGATTGTGGACAGGGTCTGGGGAGGAATGGGGGTGATTGTGGACACAGGGTCTGGGGAGGAATGGGGGTGATTGTGGACAGGGTCTGGAGAGGAATGGGGGTGATTGCTGACAGGGTCTGGGGAGGAATGGGGGGAATGTGGACACAGGGTCTGGAGAGGAATGAGGGTGATTATGGACAGGGTCTGGGGAGGAATGGGGTGATTGCTGACAGAGTCTGGGGGCTCCCTTAGGTCCAGTGTACACTCGTGTTTTAAGCTAGACACAGGTGAGAGTTGTACAACACCATTAAGGTACTAGATGCCACTGAATCCTTCACTGGAACCAAACCCCGGCCCTGCAGCAAGTGCTCTTAACTGCTGACCCATCTCTCCAGCCCCTAACATGGGGTTTATTTTACAGGCTGTGCCTTGCGACTCCATTTTACGAGCAGATTCTGGTTCCTCTTTGAATGCAAACACAGAGGCAGGATGGTCTGTACCTTGTCGGGCATGTAAACACCTGTTCTCACAGCACAGGTGATAATTTACTCCTAAAAGTAAAATGGCACACCTGGAGAGATGGCTCAGCGGTTAAAAGCACTGGCTGCTCTTCCAGAGGACCTGGGCTCGGTTCCCAGCAATCACATGGTGGCTCACAATCATCTGTAACTCCAGTCCCAGGGGATCAACACCCGCTGACCCCCTTCAGTATCAGGAACGTATGTGGGGCACAGACATACATGCAGGCAAAATACTTATACACATAAGATAAGTAAATAAATCAAAAAGAAAAACTATAAGCTGGGAAGTGGTGGCACACACCTATAACCCCAATATCAGGAGGCAGGGGCAGGTAGATCTTTGAGTTCAAGGACAGCCTGGTCTATATAGCAAGTTCCAGACCAGCCAGGGGTACATAGAGAAAACCTCCCCCCCAAAAATAATAATAATAATAAAAAATTTAAAAAAGAAAATGTAAAGGTACCATCTTTAAATTTATCAAAATTATACATGGGCACATTAAAATCATATCAGGAAAATTAGCTCTGAGAACTTACAAAACGCACAAGCAGCAGCCACCTGGGCCCCACAATAAGGAAGACACTTCAGACCCACGGCAGCAGCTCCCACCAACCTACCCTATCATGACAGGAGTTAGCATCAGAGCCTTTGTCCAGGCTGCCCTGTTAGGTGCCATCAGGGCATGTCCAGATACCTCTTCTGTTGGTTAAATCAGGCGCTGTCTGCGGCTGGCTGCCACTGGCATCGGCATGGCCAGTGGAAGAGTGCTGGAGGAAAGTCATGAGGCATGGTTACCTTTCTAGAGCTTTATTTGGGAGAGGGAGGGAGAAGGGTAGAGAGGGGGAGAGATGGGAAGAGAGGGGGGAAGGAGGGAGGGAGGGGGAGAGAGGGAGAGAGGGGGAGAGAGGGCACAAAGGGCCCACCCGCTTTTCAGGCTGGGCCTCCGTCGCCGGTTGATGACGTAATTAAGGACAGAATCCTTACATCTTCTCCATAAGCCAATTGTCTTAGGGTTTCTGTTGCTGTGAAGAGACACCATGACCACAGCAACTCTTATAAAGAAAGCTGGCTTACAATTCAGAGGTTCAGTCCATTATTGTCACTGTGGGAAGCATGGCGGAGCGCAGGCAGATGTGGTGCTGGAGAGGGGCTGAGATTCCCACATCTGGATCCTCAGGCAACAGGAAGGAAGACTGAGCCACTGGGCCTAGGTGAAGCTTCCGAAACCTCAAAGCCCACCCCTGAGGACACGCCTATTCCAACAAGACCCTGCCCTAGGGGCTGATGGGAACCATTTTCATTCATACCACCACAGGTGACCTGCCAGTACTCAAAAAACACTGCAAAGAGAGGACTAGAAGTAAAGTAAATGACTAAATGACTGGTTCCCTTCCCATTCTTACAGTACTCTGACGTCAGCCATCACAGGGCCTTTGGCCCTTCCATTTCTACTAATTACTGTTGGCCCTTGCATCATTAATGCCTTAACTGGATACACAAATTCCCATCTGGGTGATGTTAGCTGATGGTTATTAATTCCCAATATGGAAAGGTACCCACCACAGAGTCAAGACTTTGACTCAGGATACAGGGGGGATGTGAGGGCGACAGTTATGGTTTTTTTTTTTGGGGGGGGGGGGTTATGTTGTTGTTTTGTTTTATTTTTTGTTGTTGTTTTTGTGGATTTTTTTTTTGGGGGGGGGGGTTCTGGAGACAAGGTCTCTCTGTGTAGCTTTGTGCCTTTCCTGGAACTCACTCTGTAGTCCAGGCTGGCCTCGAACTCACAGAGATCCGCCTGGCTCTGCCTCCCGAGCGCTGGGATTAAAGGTGTGCGCTGTCATCGCCTGGCTTTACAGCTATGTTTTAATTACTGTATTTAGGAGATCTATAAAACAAAAGTGTCTCTAACCCCTAAGCCCCACTTACCCAAGGACAGAAAGCTTTCTGGAATGCTGGGGGCTGCTGTTCATGTAAGATCACAACCTCCATGACTTTGCTTCTGTAAACAAGCTTGGTCATACCAGCTGCACAGGATGTAGGTAGGTAGACAGGAAGCACATCAGGATGTGTGCTGGCCCCCCAGTTGGATGAAGGTAGGAAGTGTGTAGCCTTGTGGGTTTTGCCTTTATAAGCCTAGTTAATTTGGTGCCATACTCTGAGAATCCCAGCCAGTGTCCATCATCCTGGCCAGTATTTCATTAAAGCTTGCTTCAAATTTGGCTGAAAAAATGTGGTAATAATCTTATCCTTGACTAGTGGGATTACACTATCCCCCAACACACACACTATTCCTTCCCCACACACTCACACATTCCCCCGTTCCTGTTCACAAATAATAAAAATTTTTAAGTAATTAAGATTGGGCCGGGTGGTGGCGTACACCTGTAATCCCAGCACTCGGGAGGCAGAGGCAGGCGGATCTCTGTGAGTTCGAGGCCAGCCTGGTCTACAGAGTGAGTCCAGGACAGGCTCCAAAGCTACAGAGAAACCCTGTCTCGGGGGGGGGGGGGATTGTATAAAAGAGCCTGTGCTGTCTTGGCAAATTGCCACCAATGAAACCACCATAGATTGTGATTTTTTTTTTTTTTTTCATTTAACAGATTCTGTGTATCCATCTAAGTTTCTAACAGCACACTCCACCACACAACTAGCTGCACACTCAAAGTTAGGTGTTCATCTTGGGACCGACTTCAATCTGCTTCTGGCCACAGTGCCGCACGGAGACCTAATTTCTCCCACCCTGAAAAAGGCCCCTTTCTCCTCTATCCCACATGAATCCAGATGGGCAGGTCTGGAAGCCCTCTGTCCCAGGCGACTGCGGAGAAGCTCCTGAGTCACCATGGATGCTGGCTCTGGACCCAGTGCTGCCCCCGGGGCTTGGCAGATTGCACTGGAAAAACTGGGTCAGGCATGTGGCCTAGTTTGCTGGTTTGTAGCACAGGCCAGGGATGAACCCGGAGTGCGAAGAGCATCTTAGTTTACTCTCTGGCTCGATCAAGTGACAGATGTCTGAGGAGTCCCTACTAAGTGCCAGGACTAGGTGGGTGAGGGACATACAGACAGCCAATTTCGAATGAACTTCCAAAGCTCAGGTCACTTGAGTTCATTGTGTGTCATCTCAGGATCCCAGGCTGGGCTGCCTGGGCAAGTCACCAAGTCAACCGCCTCCCTTTCACATCTGCAGTTTGAGTGCCCAGTGTGGAAGGACAGTCTTGGCACTGCAGCTGTACCCCATTCTTGTCCAACCGAATCCCAAATTCTTTAACTCTCTAGGGCAGCCCTTTCCCAACAGAAAGTTATTTGAGCAGAAATAGTTTTACTCAGGGAGCAATAAAGGCAAGAACTTTCAAGTCAGACAGACGGACAGCTGAGCAAGTACATATACTAGCAGACGAAACCGTGATACCTCCTGCTTTCCTAGGCTAGGGAGGGCCAGGTTCATAAGAAGGAAGGACACTTAGGGATTTTCCAGAGTCAGAATTAAAAAAAGAAATTATTGAGTGTGCTGGCGAATCTTGGTTGTCAGTTTGACTTCATCTGCGATCAGCTAAGCCCCAAGCCACTGGGCATGCCTGTGAGGGGTTTTCCTAACCAACACTTGAGGTGGGAAAATACACCCTAAATCTGGGCCACACCTCCTGGGTGGCAGCCCACTTAAAGGGATGTGGAAGAAGGAAGCTTTTGCTTTTTGCCTGCTTGCCTCACTCTCTATGGCAAGCTCATCTGTCCTGTTGCTGGGGTATTCCTTGGTATTAGGACCTGCTTCTTGGGAATTCCAATGTAGACAGAAGACCAGCAGCTCTTTAGAAATCCTCCAGGACTCCAGCACCAGATCGGGACTGCTGAGATGTGCTGTCTTGTTAACAAAAAGGATTCTTGGCCTTCCCGAAATGAGACAGCCATTGTTGAGTATCCAGAACACAGCCTGTGAACCACTCTAATAATTCATATATGGCTGCGGGGGGTGCACATCCTTAATCCCAACACTTGAGAGGCAGAGGCAGGTAGATCTCTGAGTTCAAGGCCAGCCTGGTCTACAGAGTGAGTAGATAGCCAGGGCTACACAGAGAAACCTTGTCTTGAACAACCAAACACACACACACACACACACACACACTCATATATAATAAAGCATGTACATATTCATTCTTTCTTTTGGGTTCCTTTAGAGACCATGGCTGATACACTGAATGTTGTTTTTGTATGTGTGCCACAACACTCATGTTGAGGTCAGAGAACAATTTTGTTGAGGCAGTTCTCTCCTTCCACCTTCCCATGAAATCTGGGAATGGAACTCAAGTTGTCAGGTTAGAAGGACAGGCACCATTACCCTCTGACCAGCCCATCTCCAATAATTCAGTCTCCACCTTCCTGATGACTGTGTTTGCTTAAGTCTCTAGGGGTTGCCGTGGAAACTGTAAGTTGTCTTGGTAATGGTGAGTGGGAAACAAGGATGTGTAACTATGAGCTGGGTATTGAACAGCTAGCTGGGGTCCTTTTGCCTTGTCTGAATGGGAATCCCCAATACACAAAAGACAGCCTTCCTCAGGGCTGGCAGTTCTGGGCTCTTGGGTGTCCCATGGGCTAAACTAACAAACTGGGAGGCTTATGGCTCCAAACTGTAGAGGGCAGAGACTTACCCTTCCTCCTGCCTCTACGCCCTGGGTGCTGAGATTACAGGTATTTGTGGTGCTGGGAATCAAACCTGGGGGCTGGTGCCTGTGAGGGAAACTCTTGACCAACTAAGCCACAGTTGCAGCCTACCCTTGGTATTAGTTTGGAACAAACATAATTGCAGATTTTTATTTTTTGTTTTTTTGTTTTTGTTTTGTTTGTTTGTTTTTGTTTTTTGGGTTTTTGTTTTTGTTTTTGTTTTTTGTTTTGTTTTGTTTGTTTGTTTTTGAGACAGGTTTTCTCTGTGTAATAGCCCTGGCTGTTCTGGAACTCTTTAGACCAGGCTAGCCTCAAACTCACAGAGATCCTCCTGCCTCTGGGATTAAAGGCATGCATCACCACTGCCAAGATGATAGGCATTCTTAATAAACAAAATGATGTTAATATATCATTTTAGTGAGCATCTCTCAATTTATGTTTTTTAATGATTTAATACTTGCTGTTTTTAATATTTATTTTATGCTATGAAAATGATGCAATCTTGCCTTATTGGAGGTGTTTATTTTCACTCTTTGGGGGCACCCATCACCCAGCTACACAGCAAGCCACAGAGTCAGAGTAAGATTTACAAAAGTAAGAGAACGGGAAAAGTTCAGAGGCAAAAGGTAGATGGGATAAGTTAAGTTAAGGAAAGCTGGCCAAAAATAAGACGAGCTAAGGCTGGGCATTCATAATTAAGAATAAACCGGGCGGTGGTGGCGCATGCCTTTAATCCCAGCACACGGGAGGCAGAGCCAGGCGGATCTCTGTGAGTTCGAGGCCAGCCTGGGTTACAAAGTGTTTCCCTCCAGGAAAGGCACAAAGCTACACAGAGAAACCCAAAAACAAAACAAAACAAAACAAAACAAAACAAAACAAAAAGAATAAGCCTCTGTGTGTGATTTATTTGGGAGCTGGGTGGCAGGCCCCCAAAAAGAATAAAAGAGTAAAAACCCTCAAAACATACTGGAGTTCAAAATGATTGTAGCAAAAGAGCTGACGACCAGCATAGCACCACCTTTGGCCCTGGGGCTGCTGATGGACAGACAGTGATGGCTCCAGAAGACTTTCGAAGGAGATGAGTGGCTGGCAGCGGCCGGTTGGCAATGTCCAACCGAGAGCAAGCCTCGAAGCTGATCTTACAGCTGCAGAAGAAATTTCCAAAGAGCATCGTGGACCAGCCAAAGAGGGTTCGGCATTCAGAGCAAACTAACGGTGAGAACACTCGCTAAGGGGTGGAGGACCTTTTAGCTGACTGAAGGTTTTTAAAATCTTCCTTTTCAGCTTTCATCTGCTCCCCCTTCCTTCCCCCCTTCTTTTTCTCCTTCTCATTTATTTATTTGGATTGAGGAGATGGCTCAGTGGCTAAGACTACCAGCTGCACTTGCAGAAGACTCGGGTTCAGTTCCCAGCACCCACACAGCAGCTCACAACTCCGGTTCTAGAACATGCCATGCCCTCTTCTGGTCTCCCTGGGCACCAGGAATGTACATGATACACAGACATGCATCCAGACAAAACAGTCATATACATAAAATAAATCATTTTAAAAAGATGTATTTATTGTTATTTTAGGCATGTGTTTATCTGAATATTGCTGTGTACACCACATGTGTACCCGTTGCACAAGGAGACCAGAACAGGGCGTCAGATCCCCAGGGCTGGAGTTGTAGACAATTATGCACCGCTATGAGGAGGGTGCTGGGAAGTAAATCCAAGTTCTCTACAAGAGCAACCGGTACTTAGAGCTGAGCCAGCTTTCCAGCCCTTGTCCACTCTTATTTTAAGGAACAATGAACCATTTGTAAATCAGACTGTAACACTAGAGTGGGTTGTATACAACCAGCATCCATGCCAGGGATGGTGACACACCTTTCACCCCAGCACTAGGGAAGCAGAGGCTGGCAGACCTCTGTGAGTTCTGTAACAGGCCCCCAGACAACTGACTCCATGGTGTACCATTCAGGCCGTAAAACTCAGCACGTAGACAGCACCACCTGCCAAAATGAAAACAAAGACCTAATCCATCAAAGTCCATGGTTCTGGGAAAGTGTCTAAATGTACTGACTGTGCTTTTGGGCTTCTATAGTTCTGCTTCTGACTAACTGTTCTTGTTAACTGAAGTATGTTAACCTAGGGTGTGTGTGTGTGTGTGTGTGTGTTTGTGTGTGTTTACTTAAAAGCTCACCCTGAGAAGGGCTCAGAGCTACACTGGGATCCAGAACATCCAGAGTAACCACTAGCCAGCTAATTAAGACTTTCTATTGCCTTAAATCCGTGTTTGCGTAGTCTTCTCTGGTGGATACTTCACAACTCCAGGACAGCCAGGACAACATAGAGAGACCCTGTGTAACAAAACAAACAAATGAAACCCCCCAAAACAAACAAACAAACAACCAGCACCATGACCACCTCAATACATGGACAGAGAGAACTTGAAAACACTTCAAAGAAAAACCCATCGCGCTCACTGTTTGATGATCTAACCCTCTACAGCTTCCTGAATCCTGAGGTAACTTTGCATCTGTCAGCACATCAGAGGGTGAACACTGCACTGCCTGCAGTCCCGTGGCTCATCACAAAGAACCTGATCGTCTCTATGACAACACCAAGTGTAGGTCAGCTTCAATAGCTAAGTCTTTACCTCCTCCACACGCTCACCAGACCTCTTGGAAACAAGTCAGTGAGCACTTCATGAAGCATCTCGACTGCTTTGCATAAGAAAAAGGCTCCTACATCCATCAAGGTACAGGAGGCACTTTCCAAGGATTTGTCAAATCCCAAAGCATGGGTTTTTTTTTAATAGATCTTTTTTAAAAATAATGTATTTATTTTCACTTTATTTGCATCAGTGTTTTGCCTGAATGTATATCTTGTGTAAGGATGTCAGACCCTGGAGATACAGACAGTTGTGAACTGCCATGTGGGTGCTGGGAACTGAACCTGGGTCCTCTGGGAGAGCAATCAGCAATCAAACACTAAGCCATCTCTCCAGCCCCAAAGCGTGGATTTTTATACTCCAGGAATAAACATTTATTTCCCAGAGGCAAAAAACTACGTTGGTTGCAATGATTCCTATTTTGATGAATAAAGAAGTGAGCCTAGTTATGAGTTACCATTCACAGTCTGAAACCACACTTTTGTGTGTATACCAACCAAATAGCTGTTGCTGCTCTCTGTGGTCTAGTGCCCACATGTTCTGCTCTTCCATCTAGCGTGTAGCTGTCCTAGCCATGATCTTGAAGCACCACCCCTAATGAGGTAGCACCTGCCTATGACCTTGAAGTACATGCCCCTGGGGTATGGCCGGCCGCTCTGGGTCCCTTCAGACCTGGGATGCATGTGTGCGGGCTCTCTCTTGGCTCCCTCATGGTTTTGGATGTTGGAGACAGACCAGGCAAAAGAACGGCGTGGGACTGTGCCTCAGCCTTCCAGGACCCTGCAATAATTCCTCTGTTCTGTATTGTGAGTTTTTTTTTTTTTCTCTAATAAATTCCTTTGGCCTTTAAGCAGCCTCTGTGGATTGCTAGTGATATTTCTCCCATTACTTCAGCGTTGGCCTCTCGCTGCTTCCTTCTCTCCCACTTCTCAATTCCTCTGCAGCCACAGCCACTCTGCCCACGGCATCATGGGTAGGCAAGACAAGACATTTAGGAGAAATCTTTGCCTGGGTCTTATGTGGCAATGCCAGGGAACAGCACAGGTGGGTATCTCAGCTGGTCAGCCGAGCCTGGAGTTCTAGAAGGCTCTCCCTGATAATATGCAGCTTCTCTTGTAGAGGAAACAGGGGTGAGGTCATGGGAGACTGAAATGTGATTGGTTTCATGGGTTTTTGCTTTCTTTGTGACAAATTGGAAAATGCTGCTGGGGGTGGAGTGTGAACGGCACAGCCTGGGTGTCTGGCCACGAGGAATGTGCGGCCTGCGAATGTGGGCACTGATAGCTGGCACCAGCCGCCTCTCTGTTTCCCAGAATCTTTCCTTTGCTTTTTCTTTTTTTGTTTTTGTTTTTGTTTTTTTCCTTATATTCTTTTATTATTAGATTCTAAATTTATCATCTAAGAGCAGAGAACATGCTATATGTAATATCAGTTCTTTGGAATGTATATATAGATCTCCTGTTTCTTAATTCTTATGCAATTATTCTAAGAGTATTTGAGGTAAAGGGTAGGGTTATATGTTTTGTTTTTGAAATATATTTATTTATTAAAATTTTTTTCCATTTTACATACCAACCCCAGAATCCTTTCTTTTTTAATACTTGTATTTGTTCATGTACTTGTGTGTGTGTGTGTGTGTGTGTGTGTGTGTGTGTGTGTGTGTGTGTACAGGTTGTGTGAATGTGATCCCAGAGTGGCTGGGCTGGTCAGAGGTCAGACAGCCTTGGGTATCCATCCTCTCCTGCCCCTTGTTGGAGGCAGGTGTCTGTTGTTTGCCAATGCGCTGCATATTCCAGGGGAGCTGGCCCTCAGGCTTTGAGCAGAATCCTGTCTCCATCTGCCATCTCACCATAGGAATGCCATGATTACAGACACACACCATTGTGTCCAAGTTTTACGTGGGCTCTAAGGATCCAAACTCGGGTCATCAGTCCTGTGTAGTCCAAACAATCTCTTCAATTTTTTTTCTTCTTTTTAGAGGCAGAGTTTTGCTTGGTAGCCCAAGCTGGCTTCAACCTAATGGGCTATCTTCCTGCCTCAGCTCCCCAAGCGCTAGGGTTACAGGTATGAGCCACCAAGCTCATACCACTACCAGCTTTATCAAGACCGGTCACCATTAAGTATAGGTACAGTGCTCCTATCTGCCAATCACAGTCCATCTGTTAGCCACAGCTTTTCTCTGACTGACTCACTAGGGGAGTGCTCTTACTCCTTTGGACTTGCTTAAACAGTCTCTCCTCCAAGGTAGGGTGGGGCTCTGGGAAGTGGCTGCATGCAAACCTTTTAAAATTCATGGGGGTGGGGGGTCTCAGCAGTTAAGAACACTGACTGCCCCTCCAGATATCCAGAATTCTGTTCCCAATACCTACATGGCTGCTTGCGATGTCTCTAACTCTTGTCCTAGGGGTCCAATTCCCTTTTCTGGTCTCTTCGGGCACCAAACACATACATGCTATACAGACACATATGCAGACAAAACACCCATGCACATTAAATAAATAAATACATCTCATCTAGTGAAGTCATATGGGTACAGGCTGTGACTGAAGAAAGGCCACTGTGGTGGTATTGTGTTCCCTGAAATGTTGTGCACCCTAATAAATTTATCTGGGGTCAGAGACAGAACAGCCACAATATTAAACATGAGGTTAGGCAGTGGTAGCAAACGCCTTTAATCCTAGCATTCTAGAGGCAGAAATCCATCGGTTCAAGGATACAGCCAAGCATGGTGACTCCTGCCTTTAATCCCAGGGAGTGATGGCAGAAAGCAGAAAGATATACAAGGCGTGAAGACCAGAAACTAGAAGCATTTGGCTGGTTAAGCATTCAGGCTTTCAAGCAGCAGTTCAGCTGAGACCCATTGGGATGAGGACACAGAAACTTCCAGTCTGAGGAAACAGCATTAGCTGAGGAACTGGAGAGGTGAGGTGACTGTGGCTTGTTCTGCTTCTCTGATCTTCCAGCATGTACCCCAATACCTGGCCTCAGGTTTGATTTTATTAATAAGACATTTTAAGGTTCATCAACAGACCACCTGAAATCAGAGTTGTGTCTTCAACGGCTATCATAACAAAGTCCCTTGTGACCAGAGTGCAGCTCTCTGCCTACAATTCCCCTTCTCAAGGCCACCAAGCTCAGTGGAAGCATCTGTTGACCAGCCTGCTGCTCTGCAGACAGTCATCACTCACCGAAAGCCACTAAACAGGACTGGGGACAAAGCTGGGCTGACAGAGCGGTTGTCTAGTCACAAAAGCCCTGGGTTTCAACGCCCAGCATTGCATAAAATAGGTGTGCTGGCACACTCCCATAAAACCCCAGCACTCTGGAGGTAGAAGCAGGTCATCCTCAGCTATACAGCAAGTTCAAGGCCAGCCTGGTGCATGTGGGACCCCAAAAGGGAAAGTTGGTTGGGAGGGCTCTGCAGACGCTGCTGTCTCCTGCAGCTTTTTTTGCTGCAGACCTGGCCGACCCAGCTGTGCTCCTCAACATGGCTCCTTTGAGCTGTTCGCCAACAAAATTGCAAAGACAACAGAAAACGTCTGTGCTCTGAGCATTGGCCAGAAAGGATTTGGTTGTAAAGTCCCTCCCTTCACAGAATTTCTTCAGGACTCAAGTGCCAGGGTGATGACTTCCCAGGCCATAATGACACTCACTGGTGGCAAGTCTATCTATGGTGAGACATTTGGTGATGATAACATCCTGAAGAATCCAGTCCTGGTACCTTGTCCATGGCGACTGCCAGACCAAACAAAATGGGCCCCAGTTTTTCGTCTCACTGCTAAGCCTGAGTAACTGGTTGGATAGTAGTCAGGTGGTCACTGGGAAGGCAAAGGAAGGAGTGAGCATCTTGGAAGCCATGGAGCGTTTTGGACCCAGGAATGACAGGACTGGCAAAATAGGTACTACTGCTGACCGGACAGCTCTAATGACCACTGCTGACCGGACAGCTCTAGTGACCACTGCTGACCGTGGACAGTTCTAACACTCCACTGCTGACCGTGGACAGTTCTAACACTCCACTGCTGACCGTGGACAGTTCTAACACTCCACTGCTGACCGTGGACAGCACTAATGACCACTGCTGACTGGACAGCTCTAATACTTTTGACTGTACAGCATTTTAACCATTAGACCATTCCTTCTGTAGCTCAGGAGGGGGCCCTCCACCCCAGCTGCTCGAAACATCCCATAATCTTTGTGCTTTCACAAAGACGGTAGTTCCTTAGATGTCTCATTTCCCTCATTCTCCTCCACATCTAGCTGCATTGAGGAATAAGTTTATAAGTAAAAACTGAATGAGAAAAAGGCCATTGAGAGATGGTTCAGCAGGTAAAGGGCCCGCCCCAAGCCAGACAACCTGAGTTCCATTCCCGGGTAGGAGAGAACCCAACTCCTTCAAGTTGCCCTCTGACCACCACACATGGCTATGGCATACATGAGGTTCCCCCCATATATCGAAATATAATGAAAAATGTTTTTAAGAGAAAAAAAAAAAGACTTAACAAAAGTTTCACTAACATTGTCATGACATTTAGCACAGTGTTCAGCAGTATTTAACAGTGAATAACTCCTGACCTAGTGGCCTAAGAGTTGAATCCCTTTTCTCTAATCTCATTTATAAAACAGGAGGGTGACCAGTGGTCAAGATGGCAGCCATGTTGGTTTGACCTGGCCTTGCTCTGCCTGGCCTAGTAATCTTTCTTTATAGAAGCATACCACTGTGAAATGAGCAGGCGTTCTCTGTGCACATGCTCATCATATAGGGTGTTAGCTTGGGACTCAGAGCTGCAGGCTTCGGGTTAGAAAGTGAAGAGGAAAGAAAAAGTAGGGATTCCTGATGAAGCTGTTGGTGGTCTGACCAGTTCCTTCATTCTGTCTTACTTCTTATTCTGTGATTTGGGCCCAGGATCTGAGTCCGTGTTCCAGCCTGCAGTGGCCACATGCCTGCCATGTTCATCTGGGCCCATCAAGTCTCCTTAACCGTGGCCTGGAAGTGTCTTGGGAGTGGACATTCCTTTTTCTCTCCCCAATTCTCAGTCTTTTCCAAGAAAAAGGACACCGTTACCACCTGGTGCAAAGTAGGGTGCACTGTGGGGTGTCAGCAAAGCTAGACGCAGCCCGCATAGACCAGGTCTGTGCCCCTGGAGAGGGCAGGACAGAAGATGTCTGGAGAGACCTGGGGGTGGAGGTGAGGGCTGCCATGGCCTGAGTGGCGGGAGGATCACTGTTGCCTGATGGGAGGTCGGCCAGAGATCATCACCCTGACTTTCCCTCTAGATGCCAGTTCTTTTCTGCCTCTTTTCTCTCCGGCCCCACCCCTCCCCAGCCTCACCCCTCCCCACCTCTCCCCCTCCCCACCCCTACCCCTCTCCATCCCCCGCCCCTCTCCACCCCCACCCCTCCTCAGCTCCACCCCTCCCCACCCCTACCTCTCCCCACCTCTACCCCTCCCCAGCCCCACCCCTCTCCACCCCCACCCCTCTCCACCCCTACCCCTCTCCAGCCCCGCCCCTCTCCAGCCCCGCTCCTCTCCACCCCTACCCCTCTCCAGCCCCGCCCATCTCCACCCCCACCCCTCTCCAGCCCCGCCCCTCTCCAGCCTTGAGGTCGGACTTTATGGGCATTTCGGTGTCCTGTCCTGCCTCAGCCTGCACTCCCATCTAGCTGCTCCCTCATCTGCCCCACCTGCTCAAGTGTAGTTGTGAGGCTAACCACCTCAGTTGTGATCAAGGACCGTCACCCATGGAGTGCCTCAGCTCCCTATCACAGCTTGTCAGAACTGTGCCCAGCTGCTACAGCCCCTGGTGTTATGACTTAAGAGTTCTGCTCAGGAAGGATCAAATACCCAGCCCTCATTACTTAATAAAAAACAAAACAAACAAACAAACAAAAAACCAAATTCTGTTAAAACAGCATATGATTATTTTAAAGGGCTTAGGAGGAAGCAGGAAGGCCAGGGCTCCAGAAAGGCTGGAGAGGCTGTTCAGGGTCCAGATGGACTGGGCCCAAAGCTGTGGGAAGTTTAAAGAGGCTCAGCATGGGTCTGATTTGCATTTGATTGAAGGAATGAGTGGCCAAAGGCCACTGGGTTACAGCATCAGCAGGAGTGGAAGCCAGGAGCTTATGTCTAACAGAGAGCGTGAGTACAAAATTTGTACTCTTCTTTCTCTGGGAAAGACTCAGATTCTATCTCTGTAGTGTGTGGGTTAAGAGGAGGCCTCCCTGGCCTGGGATATGGCTCAGCAGTTGGGTACTTGAAGTTTATAAGATGCCCTGAGTGAATGGGGGAAAGCAGGCTAGAGTCTCCCTCAATAAGGACTCACCTTAAAAGGAGAGAGGGAGACACAGACACTTCCAGGAGGCAGCTGGGTCATTCCTCATCAGCCAGCTCCCCACTACAAGGAAACTCTCTGGTTGTGACTCTTGGCTCCCACTTTGACCTCTCCAGCTGGTTTGGTTCCTTGTGTGTGGATGCAGCCCTGCGGTCATGCCCCCAGGGGTCTGAGAGGCGTCATTACAGGTATCCCTCTCCTCTCCTCGGGCATGTTTTATAGAACATTATTTTAAGGTGTGTTACTTATGCTTATGTTGCATTTGTATTACTGTGTCTGTCTACAACATCTGATGGTCTAATAAAGAACTGAATGGCCAATAGCAAGGCAGGAGAAAGGACAGGCAAGGCTAGCTAGCAGGCAGAGAGAATATATAGAAGGAGAACTCCGAGCAGAGAAGAAGTAGCCAGAGGAGGAGGAGGAGGACATCAGGGACCAGCCACCCAGTTACACAACCAGCAACAGAGAAACAAAGAAAGTATACAGGAATAGAAAAGGAAAAGCCCTGAGGCAAAAGGTAGACAGGATAAATTAAAGTTAAGAAAAGCTGGCTAGAAATAAGCCAAGCTAAACCCGGACATTTATAATTAAGAATAAGCCTCTGTGTATGATTTATTTGGGAGTTGGGTGGCGGGGCCCCGAAAAGAGCAAAGAGTGAAAAACAACTAACAACAGGCACCCCTCTGCTGAGAGAGGGCACCCCCACTGAGATGTAAGAAGGGGACTTGACTGATAGCCCTGCAGAGATGCACCCCAAAGCCTTCACTACCCCCACTGAGATGTAAGAAGGGGGACTGTAGTATGAATCTTAAAGAGTCTTATTAATAAAACTCAACCCGAGGCCAGTTATTGGGGTGAATGCTGGAAGATCAGAGAAGCAGAACAAGCCACAGCTATCTCACCTTGCTAGTTCCTCAGGTGATCCTGTTTCCTCAGGCTGGAAGCTTCTGAGTCCTCCTCCACATGAATCTCAGCTAAACTGTGTTGCTCCAAAGCTTAACTAGCTACATGCTTTTTCCCCCTTAGTTCCTGGTCCTCACGCCTTATATACCTTTTTCTTTCTGCCCCCACTCCCTGGGATTAAAGGCGTGGGTCACCATGTTTAGCCTGTTTCAGCCACCTTTTATTCTTGACAGTACATAGACCATTCTACTGACTTTTAAATTATATGTAAAATGTAATGACTGGTTGGTTGTTTTATTTTGAAGACGGGGTTTGGGGGTGGGGGTGGGGGTTATGTAGCCTAGGCTGGTCTAGAATCCCGATCCTCCTGCCTCCAAATCCCAGTGCTGGATGACCAGCATGTTTTACATGCCTGGCTGCAGTATTGGCTTCTTCAGGAAATCCTAGAGTCTAGGACCTAGACACTACTGACTTTTATCCGTCTCACCGGAGATAATGTGTCATTTTACTGCACACTGTTTGAGAGATTTGGGTTTGGCTTTTGTTTTGAAAGAGTTTTTCTTGGAGTTCAGACTGACTCCAACTTTCTTCTTGTTTTGATTTTTCCTGACAGGGTTTCTCTGTGGAGCCCTGGCTATCCCAGAACTTGCTCAGTAGACCAGATCAGCCTCTCTGTGCACCACTACACCTGGATCACCTCCTTCAACTTTCTATCCTCTTGCCTTAGTCTCTTGAGTGCTGGGATTATAGGCATGTGCTACCACACCCAACAAGATCTTTTTTTTTTTGTTTTGTTTTGTTTTGTTGTTGTTGGTGGTGGTGTTTTTTTTTTTGTTGTTGTTTTTAAGAGTGTGGCTCACAACCATCTACAATTTGATCTGGTGCCCTCTTCTGGCATGTAGGCAGAACACTGTATACATAATAAATACATCTTTAAAAACAAACAAACAAACAAAAATAAAATGTGATGGGGAGGTAGAGAGATGGCCCTTGCTTCTCTTTCAGAGAATCCTAGTTAGCTTCACCACACTTGTGTCAGGCGGCTCATAACTGCCTATTAACTCCAGATTTAGGGGGTTGGATGCCCAAATGCATATGGCTTGCACATCACACACACACTAGAAAAATAGCTGGGCAGTGGTGGTACACACCTTTAATCCCAGCACTTGGGAGGCAAAGGCAGGCAGATCTCTATATTTGAGGCCAGCCTGGTCTACAGAGTGAGTTCCAGGACACCCAGGGGGTAAAAACCAACAGAAATAAAAATAAATGAATAAATAATCTTTTTTATGTAAAGGGGGTTTTTATTTTGAAGTAGAGTCTCATTTAGATCAGGGTGTCCTCGGTTTGCCTTCACTTCCCAAGTGCTGAGCACACTCGTGTTCGATACCACTCTGCTTCTGGGAGCAGAATCAGTGTCTAACTTTTCATCCAATATGTGGCAAGAATGACTGAGCTTTGTTACTGCGTTTGCCCCACTCAAATCAATAACATCTGTGAGCTGACACAGAGAACTGACATCCAGTCCAATCCAGCCTCGAGGACTCTGGTCCAGGTCGTCTCCGGACCAGTGAGGCCAATCTTGTACAAGAGGCTCCTGTGGCCTGGGTCCGGTGTTGATCTTCAACGGGAGAGCTGCGAGGCCAGCTCACTTCTCACCTTCAGCCCAACCCTGCTGAATCCTGCTACAGCCTGCTTGAGTTGGATTTGTTACATGGGCAATAAAAATGAACTGTTTGAGTGGGATATGTGTACCCAAGGACAGCAGTGTAGAGGAGCGAACTAACTTCTGGTGTAACTTTCCTAGGCACTGAGCAAAGGGCAGGGCGCGATAGTCATTCCGTGTTATTTCAATTGCCTCGTTATAGTCAGGGTCATTCCTTGTTTGTTTTTTCCACTGTCCAGTGAAAAGGGTAGGGTGTATTGGGAAAAGGTTAGCCTGACATCATGGCTGGCCTCCCTGGGAAAGGTGGAGGGTGGAGGAGGGTTGGCAAGGATACAGTCAGGAGACTGACTTGTTTCCTTCCTAGTGTCCTCTCACAACTATTATGAAGAGGAATGGGAGTCTGTATTCAGCACCATCTTAGACCTCAAGATCACCAGCTCATCTCCACCTGGAAGAGGGAGTTAGTGTCTGAGCTCACACAGCCATAAAAGGAAGATAGTAACTTCCCAGAACTGCTGAAAAGCACCAGGAACAGTGGTCAATGCTCAACAACCTCAACAACTGTCGTCGGTACCAAATGTCCAGTAGCTGCCAGCACCCAACACTGCAGAAGGGAAATAAGAGCCAGCGTCACCGGTGTGGGGAGACGTTATTACATCACTAAGCAGCCAAGCTAGCAATCACACAAGCCTTCCTTAGGATAGCAGTCTCTGTCACGTCTGCAACATCCTCTGGGCAGCAGTCTTGGGATGAGGAGCGTGGCCAAACTGCTATAGGCACACCCTGCTGCTGGGAGCCAGATGGGACCGAGCCCAGAAGGCTTGCCTTTTGCCAGGCGCTGAGCAGCATGACATGACCCAGCTGAGGGAGCTGCTTTCTCCACACAGCACAAACTTGGTGAGTGGATCGTGTCTCTCATCCAAACCTCCGCAACTCGGGTTCTGTCCATGTCTGCCTCTGCTGCACCTCATCAAGTCTTGGCATCGACAAGCAATCCTTGTGACCCAAATGGCAGACGCCAACAGCTCCCATGGGAAGGCTGAAGACTCTCCTCAGGTGTAAGGAATTTGCCTTCTAAACAAAGACTCAACATCTAAGAATGATTAACTTATTCGAAACAGGGCTTTATTTGAAAGTCCAAGGAGGCAGTAGGATGGCCTCATAGAGTTCAGGCGTGACTGTTGTGACCTGGGGCAGCTTATCTGGGACCACCAAAGAGACCCTTTAGTACACAGGCTGTCCTGGGAGCTGGGGCCGACAAAAATGAAGACCAGGCTGAGAGGGAACAGAAGAGGTGGGGACCACCTCAGACCTGTGGGCTTCCTGTTTCCCAGGTACTGCCTGTACACCCCTGCAGCACAGAAGGTCCACAGGAGTGGGCTGATTCTCTGCCCAGCTCCACCAAGATCATCCAAGAGAAAACTTGAACCCCCCGCAGGGGCAGATAACACTGGGTGTGTCGCTGATTTTCATGTCACTGTGACAAGAGTTCCCAACAGAACCAACTTAAGGGACGAATGTCCCGTCTCACTTGGTCCGGCAGGCAGAGGAGGCATGGCAGTGGGAACATGAGGTCACGCTGTTCACACGGTGGCAGATTAAGTAGAGAGAGCTAGGCCAGAAGTTGGGGTAAGATACGACCTTCAAAACTCCCGAGCATCCAGTGACCTGATTGGGCCAGGCAGACCCTACCTCCAAGAGTCTAAAACTTTGAAAATAACCTTCAAGCATTCAAAACAAGACTGTGGAGGAATTTTCAGACCCAAACCTTGGTGGTGGGGGATGCACACACAAGGCTAGCTTTAGGCTTTAGCAGAGCTGCTTCTTGGCTCACAGGAGGCATGCCTGCTGGTCTGTTTGCTCTGTTGTTAGAAAGCTCACAGACGGCGTGGCTTAGATACAACAAACATTTCTCACAGCTGGGTGGGGGGGCAGGGTGGTACAAGTCAGATCCAGGAGCCAGCACAGTTGGGGACTGGTAAAGGCCCATTTCACTGCCCTTTCTTGAATCCTACTAGAGTGGAGATATCTCTCTAGGGCCACTTTTATAAGGGCACAAATCCCATTACAAGGGCTCCTATCCTCATGGCCTAAACCACTTTCCCGAGTCCCCATTTCCCAATATCATCCCATTGGGATGACGGTTCAACATGGGGATGGACTGGTGGTCAGTGGCCAGTTCCTAACATAGAGTAACTGTCTTTTTCCTCAGTAATTGCCTAGATGGACACTGAGAACCATACAACTTCCTGGTTTCCCTTTTGTGTTTAGGGCCCTGTGGTTCCCATTTTACATTCGTCTCAGTCCTGGCTCGATTCTGTATCCTCTTCCTCGGGCATCACTTCATACATCCTTATTCTTGTGTGAGACTGACGCACGGCCTGCAGCGCTGAGGGTGATGATCCTTATTCGCTACCGCATTAAAACATTGCACTATAAACCAGCAATTGGAAAACACAACGTATGGGGGTAGCAACTTCTGGCCCGCAGTCAATCATGTTATAGTTTACCCTTTATTTCATAGGTGTGTGTGGCCACAGGCCATCAGTTGGGTGTCTTCCCTGCTCACTCTTCACTGTATTCCTTCAGACAGGGACTCTCACTGATTTGGCTGGCCAGTGAGCTCCGGGAACCTGCCTGTCTCCCCAGTCTCCCCAGAGATTACTGATTCATGTGCCAGGCACTCCAGCTTTTCACATGGGGGCTAGGGATCCGAACTCAGGTCCTCACACTTGCACAGCAAGCATTTTACTGAGTCATCTCTCCAGCCCCAAAGTTTGATGTCTTTCTTATTTTTTCCCCTTGTGGTACCCTGGGTTGAACCTGGAGGCCTCCAGCATGCTGGGGAAGCACACTCCCACTGAGCTATTTCCCCAGCCTGAAAACTGATTTCTGTCAGTAAGCCACAGGGGAAGCAGCCGCTGACTCTAGTAGAAACAGGTCCTGCTGGAGTTAACAACAAATGGACCAAGTGAGTGCCACAGAAAGCTACACATCCCCTGTAATCGGCTCACTTAACCCCAGTGCACACCCAATTTTTGCTTTTGGCTAAAGGCAAGCTTTAGAGCAAGGGATGTTGTAGTGGGTAGTTGTTCCAGCTTTGACTTTGAAACACTGCCCCTAGAGTGACAGCGGGCAATGGCCACGCCTGCCTGTGACCTGCCCCTGGGGCTGACCTGCCCCAGGGCGTGGCCGAAAGGGACCCCCTTAAGACTCTAGGTGCATACATGCTTGGTCTCTTCTGGATACCTTGTGGTCCTGGAATCTGGACCAGAGACCAAGTCAGAGTTCTCTGCTGGATGGTACCTCATCTCTCCTGGATCCTGTAACCCATCCCTATTGGCTGTAAGTTATCCCAGAAATAAACCTCTCTTGATTATGCGGAATTGCCTCATTAAATACAGCAATAGGATGTTTTTGTTGTTCTGGATTTTGTTAGTTTGTGGTTTTGTTTTAGATTTTATGTGTGTAACTGTTTTGCCTGCATGTATGTATGTGTACTGTAGATGTGCCTAGTGCCCAAGGAGGTCAGAGGAAAGTGTGGCATCCCCTGCAGTTGGAGTTACAAGCAGTTGTGAGCTGCCTGTGTGAGCTGGCAATGGAACTCTGGTCCTCTGCAAGAGCAACAAATGCTCTTAACCACTAAGCCTCACCAGCGCCTAGCAAAGATGTTTAATGATCAGAATACCTTACATAAACACACCAAGGTTGTGATGATCGTTCCTTTAGGTGCCAACATTTTGTCTGTTGTCAACAGTTCTCACTTCTGAGAGATACAGGACTTAAATACCCCCTACACACACACAGCCAGCACACTACCACCAATATCCTATGTTCTTATTGAAACAATTATAAACTCATGTATAATTCTACTGTGCACCCCCTGGTGTCAGGGGATGCCTGAAGAGGGCATCAGATTTCCTACAGCTGTAGTTACAGACAGTTGGGAGCTATCATGTGGGTGCTGGAACTGAAGCCATCCTCTAAAAGAGCAGCCACTGGCCTGGCCCTCCAGCCCATGGGCCCCACCTTAAAAACTGACTAGAACATTTATCCCAATACCTCAAACCACCCACTTGCAGCTGCACTGGACTGAGTGCTGCTGCTGTGAACCGCTCACGCACAGGTGTGGATTTGTGTGTGCACTATGTAACTGTTCAGTGACTACCGTGTAGACACAAATACATCTGAAAATCTGACCACTCCACAGCAGCTTCCCTTTTGTTTTGAAAAAGGTCATGTGTTGGACATAAGTCTCCTCCATTCTTCACACATCAGATCTGAGTTTTGGTCACCTGTATGCCGAGTTCTCAGTGTGACATGTTGGTAGTCTGTCTACTCATGGAAGCCTTGGAGCAATAGATCTGCTCCTGTGGCTCCTCTTATTTATTTAGTGGTAGGGGTGCCCACGAATGATGTGCCTGTGCAGGCCAGAGGACACTTGTGCCAATCAGTTCTCTATTCCACCATGCAGATTCTGAACTCAGGTCCTCAAGGCTTGGCAGCAAGGACCCTTCCCCACTGGGCTACCTCTCCAGCCCTGGAGTAATCTACGTGTTTATGATCTGCATGGTCTATGGCTAAAGTGCACTTAGGTCAGAAGCTGGTGGGAACTGCCTGTATGGAATGCAGTGTCACCTCCAAGTATTCAGTCTGACGGCCTCCATGGTTTCTGCCACATGAGACAATGTTTAACTTCTCATGCCCTCTCTTTCCTTATCCTTGAACTCGGCTGACAGCCAAGTCCACTGCTAGTTCCCTCCAGCTCATGGAAGGTCTCTTGGCCCTTAGGGCAGTGCAGACCAGCCCAATCCAACTTTATCTCAATCACAAGCAGGCAAGGAATTTCAAGGATCATAAACTGAGGGTTTGCCAACCTAAGATCAGGTCACAGGCCTTAAAGCGGTATTCTATCATTATGATAGTGTGAGACTTTCCTGCACTCATACCCACCCTTACAAATACAGAGTGGGAAATCAGCTGGGAGGCAAGAATGGGGGGATCTTGGTGAGTTAAAGGCCACCTAGGAAGAGCTACACAGTGAGACCCCCTCAAAAAACAAAACAAAAAACTTCATGCAATCAAATCTGAACGTCAATAGTCTCTTGCCAATTCTCCAAATGGCATGGCTTAGACAAGGAATAAATATACAAGAAAAACCCACTTCAATCTAAAATCAGAATCTGACCCAAGAAAGAGCCCAACCACCTTTTTTCCTTCCTCCCTTTGGTCATGTAGAACTGGCAGCCTGGGCTGCCCTGCTTCCTCTAAGACAAAGGGAAGCTCAGGCATGTTCTCATTTGTCTTCCATTCCGTTGTGTCGCTTTCTGTGGCGGCACTGAGTGCAAACACGGGGGCCATCTCAAGCAGAGTGGGTCATTCAACTAAGTATCTTCGCATGACTGCTATTTGTATAGTTCTAGAAAAGAAATAATCATGTGGAGATTAAGGATAATTTCATATATTTAAATCTTAAAATTATAGTAAATACTTAAGTGAAATTAAAAAAAGAGGCTCGAGGTGCTTTTGCTTCAGATTCTTTCCTGGCTTTCATAACCGCTTCCGCATACGTTAACATAGCCAGCAGAAATTTTCAGTGGAGATCACGCACGGCTAACAGTGTGTGGTTTGCCTTCTTCGAGGACCTAGACCACCAGTCTCTATCATTTAACCAAGCAGGTTTAACTTGAGCCTATCAGCTTTTTAACAGATACTCTTTAGCTCAGAAGCTGTTTTCTTTTGTTCTACAGCTTTGGGTGCTTCTAAATAAGTGCAGCTACAGCAGTGCCCAGAACACAAGGGCCTGCATGTGCTCACGAATCAATGCCTTCCGGTCACGTGGGTTCTTTCTTCCTCCTTGTTTTGTCTTGTGTGCTTGTGGGCCACCATGGACCTTACAGTGCAGAGAGACAGAAGTAGCAACACATGAAAGAACTTGCAATGTATTATTTTTATCTTTTAATTAAAAAACTCAACAAAGATATAAAACAAGCATTTTACATAATGCATACATTCTCAACATCAGCAGATGAGATAAATAACAGAAGGCAAAAGCAGACACATTTTATTGCTTCTCTTTGGTAAGTCACCAATATTCTCTGCAGAAACAGAGTATGTGTTTGTTTCTTTAAAAAAAAAAAAACCACAACCTTAAAATAACTGTCCCTTAGTATTAACAAAATATTTAGCAATAATGCAGTAGGTGTATTTTTCAAACTGACAAGAATGTATAATACTTTATTCTCTGAGGGATAAGCAGCTGCTTTCCAAAATTAAGGCCTAGAGAGAAACAACTTTTCTAGCTACCTTTTTTACTGGCTCTTTTTAAAAATGTCACATTCAAACTTCCTGACACCATTCTTGCAGAAAATCTTTGCCATATACAAAAATTCTCTTTCTCCAGGCAGTTCGACACCACCCATCCTAACCAATCCCATTTCCTATGAGGCAATTCTGCTTTAATTCTGCATCATCGAAACTCAGTGTCCCAATACAAAAGAACAAAAATCCACTGATTTGTTCCAACAAACAGCACATATATACACCATGGCTCTACTGAAGCAGTATATACAGGTCAGAACTAAGAGTTAGAAAACTGAAAGGGTCCATTCAATACATAGCAGCTTGCATCTAAATATATACAGGTATGTATATGTTTTCACAGTTAATCTTTTAAAAAAATTACAGGATATGTTCAGAAATATTTCTCCTTATGGTCTATAAATAGGCTTTAAAAGTTCAACTAACAAAAGAAACGAAGTATAAGAGTCAATCAAATTAAATAAATCTTCCGAGCCTTTATGAACAAATGCTATGGTTGGTAAAGCTTGAGGTGTGTCTTGTAAAAGTGTTCTGTCAGGCCCCACCAGGAAAGGCGGTCTTCCTTCTAAACCCGGTAGGAGAGAAACTCCAAAACTTTGGAAGGAACCGGAAGTTTCTGGACTTCTTGGGTGGGCATAACTCTTCGGATTGACATGCGACATAAATGTTGAAGGCTAGGGACTTGCCTTGGAGTAGCCCAAAAATATACACTTCCATCATGTGTCCTTAAGAGAAATGAAAAAAAGAAGCAGTCACCCAACTACACATATTCCACATCCCTACAGCTAGCTCTATTATCAGAACCACAATCTTACTTTAGATTTAGTAAGTAGCAATGATGTACTCCAGGACAAGGCAGTAACAGGATTAGTTTGTTTAGGAAATTTACAGGACTTTTTCTGTTAAGAAACGAAAGAAGCTAGAGAGATGGTTCTGCTATTAAGAGCACGCGATGCCTTCCCACAAGAGCAGAGTTCAGCTCCAGTACTGACATGGTGGCTCACAAACACCTAGAACTCCAGTCCTAGATCACACTCTTCCGGCCTCTATAGGCACTACACACTCACAGTGTACAGACATGCAAGCAAAACACCCATACATACAAACTAAAAACAAAACAAAACAAAAACAAAGCATCAAAAGAAAAAGAACAAATAGGAAAGAGTATTTATTTACCCAGCAGCTAAAACACTGCCATCAGAAGAAAAGGCACAGCAAAGACCATTGTTCAAGGGTGCAACTTGTACTGGACAATCCTCCTCAAGTCTCCAGAACCTCACCATTCTGGAAGGGAAATGAGCGATGGAGTGCATCAGAAAACAATGCTTCTGTGTTCTGAGTCACAGAGTTTACACACACAAATCACTGCAGAGATCACGGGGACTTTGGTTGAGACAGACTCATATGTAACCCAGGCCAGCATCAAACTCTTCATCTTCCTGCCTTTATTTCCCCAAGGGCTGGGATTACAGGCATGTGTCGTCTCCATCCAGCTAATAGTAACTTCTTGTTGTTTGAGATAGGGTCTCACTACAGAGCCCAAGCTGGAATCCCCCTGCTTCAGGCTCCCAGAGTGCTACAGTTACAGGTGTGAGCCTCCACATTCAGCTAGCTCAATGATACTAGTGTACTTTATATACTATTTTATATTCTATACCATTTGGCAATTTGGATGAACGCCAAAGAGATCACAATGCATGGCTTTGTAACCTCAGTGTTTGAAACTGTAATGTTCACAATTGGAAGCTTTCTCATTTTCTTACAGATAAAATAACATAATCTGCTTTATTCTCTTCTACATTGCCTAATCTCAAAAGTAATGGCCACCAATTTTACAGGTGTGTACCACCATAGCCAGTGAGGCAAAAAAGCAAGGTGTTGTCAAGCCCCACCCCCAAAACACCTGAACCTCACTAGAAAGGTGTTATGACTTAAAGCATGTTATTATTAAAGCACGTTATCATTAAGAAGAATGAAACCTTTATAAGGTATGAACAGTCAAAACTACACCCCAAATACTTACTTATCATCAGCGAGGCTCGCGACATGCAGTCCATCGTGACTGAAAGACACAGCTCGTACCCATCGGTCATTTGCTCCTCCAGCAAATATTGGAGTAGGTGGGGGAAACAGGTGCCTGGGGTCAGAGACGTAGTCTCAGTGTATTTTAGAAGAATAAATTCAGGAAACAAAACGGCCTTGGTATCCAAGTTCATTGGCCTTTGAGTAAGATTTTCAAGTGGGGCTCCAATGGTACAACCAAGACAGAGGAGAGCAGTTACAGTCAAGCTAAATGTAATAGAAGTTGTGTGCTCAGTCAGGAGACAGTCCCCAACAGAGGACTGTTCTTCAGCCAAGGGTACACAGGAACTAACTGTGCTTCCCTGCTAGAACTGCCAACCAAAGCAAGGGCTTCTGAAAGAACCGTTCCCCTTTTTCCCACATGGCACACAACATTAAGTCCGGCTTCTGTCTAACCTTTTCCCCAGGCATGAAACTCTAGTATATTACATCTCTACAGAACCAGACACTTAAATACCAAGGCCCACCCAATAAGAGCCATATTTACTCTGAGTTTATCTAAAGCTTTGCATTATTTAAGTGCTCATATAATGGGAAAACTTTTAATTTATGAGATTGTTAATTTGACATTTTGTTAGGGATTCTAATTTTTCACATAACTTCTTCAAAGCCATACTGATAGCTAGTATTGGATTACAGTCTGGGATAATTCATGTACTCACCCGAATTCCATCAGAATGTCTCCATTGTATGGATCCCAGACATACACACGAGTATCATAAGATGCAGTAGCTAGCAATGCTCCATCAGGAGAAAAGTCACAAGCTACAACATCATGGTGATGCCCTTCCAGTTTCCTTATCATGGTGTATTTATCCATATTCCAAAGGAAAGCCTGCAATAGTAACAAGGCAAATGTTACAGCTTCACTCAGACACAGAGGACAAAGGGGCATATCTTAAACTACCACTGCTATTTTAACATTACATTAAATTAATTACAAATTATGAGTAATTTAAAGAATATGCTCAGTGTCATAGATTAAAAATCAGTCTTTAAGTTAATTAAAGCAGACATGCAAATTTCTATTTCAAATGTTTCTGTTAAATGTTAATTTAAAAAATAAGCCTAAAGGGAAAATAAAGGCAATGCAATTTAACCGCATACTGAAATCCATTTATTCCAAAAACTAATTAACTAAAATATACAGAAATAAATAGGGTTAAGTATTACAAACCCCTTTTGCTTTTTTCCAGAAACTACCAATTTTTAAAAATAGATACAGACAGAAAATGTAATGTTAGCAAATTGTTACTCCATTGGCATCTCCCTTTGAGATAATCACTTGTTTACAAAAGGCTTGGGTCACCACCGAGAGCCTAGGAAGAGAAACAGATACTGCAAGAAAAGAGAATTTTCATAGCCAAATGTAATTTTGTTGGCAAACAACAAAGATGTTAAACCACATCACACAAATGAAAATGCTATTTTATAAAATAATATAATTACATTTTTTTTGGTAATTAAGTCTTATTTTTTCAAGCTGACTATAATCATTAGCCATTTTCAGCATAAAAGTTAAATTACTTAACAACAAGCTCACATAGTTTAGATTTTAAACATCCAAAGACTGTGCAGAAGGTTCTAAATAAGTTTTGCTTCGTTTTTCTTTTTTTGTTTCTTTTTTTGTTGTTGTTTTGTTGTTTTGGTTTTTTTTGCTTTGAAGCAGTGTCTCACTAAGATGCCCAGGCTGGCCTTGAACTTGTGATCCACTTGCCTCAGCCTCCCAAGGAGCTCTAGACAGGATTCTAATGCTTACTGCAGTCTGTTAGATTAACCATAAGCTTGGAAGTTTACAGCAGGCCTAGTGAGACAGCTTCCTCCTCTCGGAGTAGTGCAGTCCTTTCTGCCACTTCCTGTCTGCACACATTATTTCCGAAGGAAATAAGCATAATAAATAACTGGTCAATGATTTAAGTCACTGCCAGCATCTTAAGAAATTCCAAAAAACAACAGAGAAAGCACTCAAAAACCAATTTCTTTACATTAAATTGGGTTCAACTGTCAGACTCTCAATTCCATCAAAATGGACGAACAATTTACTCAGGAGTCTGGAATTTACTGTGGGGGAAATTATCTTTTAAAGGGGGGGAAAAAAAAGAAAAAGAAAAGAAAAGAAAGAAAAGCAGAAGTGGACATCGACCAGCACCTGTGTACGTACAGTACACCTTGCAGCCGAAGGCAAGGTTACTTCATCCTATGGTAAAGGTCGCCCCCAGCCCGGTAGCCAGAGATGCCACTCTTTCTGCCCAGCTAACACCATGTGCGCCTGTGTGCGAGTGGTGCCAGCATACCCTCAATCACACCAATATTGCTGCCACCACCTGTGACAGGGAAAGCAAGAAGCATATGGAAAACACACAGCCTAAAATAGCAATGTCAACATCTAGCTTGTTTTATGATTTAAAAAAAACAAAAACAAAACAAACTAAGCTATCTTGTTCTAAACTTCTAACATTCACGACTATCATTTTAACATACTTCTTAGCAAAATAAAATGTGTTTTATCTAGCCACAACCCCCACCCCCATTAGTCCAAAGCGTGCTGTGATCATTATACATATCTGGAGTTCAGCCAGTTTCATAACTACTCAATGCTAAGCTCTTAAAACTACATTAACTCGGAGCTAGTAACCCGACAGTTCGCTGCAAGTCCAGCCCTCATCAGTTACTACCTAAGCTGTCAACAGGCAAGCTGTAAGACAATGTGCAGCTTCATCTGTAATCCACTCTCGCACAGAAATGAGTGCTCATTTCATTATGTTTTTAAATTACTGGGTTTTTTTCTTTTTCAGTTAAATGTCCAGGATCAGCTGGGACTCAAAACTTAAAAAACAAAATAGCAAACTGGACAAAACAAAAACAAAAAAATAATAATCAGCAAGGAAATACCTTAACATATGGACTAGATCTTGTCTATATCACATCAACTTTCCTAGATCTCACAAAAAACTAACCTTCAGTTTATAAACATCTCTAGAAGCAATTCAATTTCTCAATTCACAAATAACTAATTTTCTACATGCAAATAAACTCTCTCCATCATGAAATAAAGCATTAAGATATTCATGACACCGAGCACAGACTTAATAGGTTGCTTAGATTTACAATGATTAAGCATACATTATCATTCAATTCCCAATACATGTCCAAGAACTTTGACACATACTGCTTTACTGGCTCCAACTGAGCACAGCATGGAGGAATCGGGAGAGAAGGCACAGCTGTACACCCAGTTCTGATGTCCTCGCAATACTTTCATCATGTTTCCTGAAGAAAAGGGAGCAGCATGTCAGGAGCAGCATTCCACTCAGCAACACTGCATCGCTGTCATCTACACTTACCAACACTTCATAGCCGAAAAAAGAAATATCGGTGGACAGACAGAGAGAGAGATACAGAGGCCTTCAATATCTGCCACCTGCCTGCCTGCCTGCCTGCCTGCATGCCTGCCTTCCAAGGCTGGGTCTCTCTATGTAGCCTGGCTGGCTCGGACTCTCAGAGGGTAGTAGCTGTTGCTTGATAAAATTACATGGGACTTGAGAGACACTATTCAGTAGTCAGGAGCATCCTAAGTGGGTCGCTCACACCTGCCTGTAACTCCTGGAATTGGAGGCCATGTAATTTTATCAGGCACCCAAACATAAATATACCGCCCACCCCCCAAAAGACACACATGAATACACAAATAATACATTTTGGAATGTAAAAGCCAGGCACGCTAATTTATATCTTTAATCTCAGCACTTAGGAGACAGAGCAGGTATTTTAGCCTGGTATGCTTTCACTTCTGTTTCTCTCAATGATAGAACTTTGTTAACATCAAGATAACATGTTTCAGAAAAAAATGAGAATACCAACATACTTTTCTGTGAGATCAGAGGGAAAAATATTTATTTTAATGAAAGAATTTATGATCCATGCTGACGAGCATTTAACCACATTATAAATCCTGCTTTATAAATCAAGCTATAATCTAAATTTTATTGGGTGAATGAATTTGTTGCTTAAAAGTTAACTTAAAAGTTTCATTTATTTAGTGCATATGAGTGTTTTGGCTGCACATATGTCTGTGTACCACAGAGGCCAAAAGGTGTTAGGTCCCTTGGAACTAGAATTATAGGTCTGTGTGGTTAGTTTCTGAGCAGTGTCAAGATGGTTTATAATAGTAACTGCTGGCTTAATCTATGTTTTTGTTTCCCCAGTATTAAACGGAAAGAAAAAAGACCCCTTGGTTACCAAGCCATTTGTTTGTGTTTTTCTGATATAGTACCCTGCTAACTAGCCAAGTTTGGCCTACAGCTCTCAGTTCTCCTGCCTTGCCCACTAGAGCTAAGATTACAGGTGTGCTGGGGTGCAGCGAGGGCGGTAATCCCGTAACCACTCTCAATAGTCACATCAAGTCAGGTGTGGTGGCACACACCTTCAATTCCTGCACTCAGGAGACAGGCAGGTGGATCTCTGTGATACCAGCCTGGGCTACATAGAGATTTCCAGGCCAGCTAGGGCTACAGGGAGACCCTGCCGAGAGAGAGAGAGAGAGAGAGAGAGAGAGAGAGAGAGAGAGAGAGAGAGAGACAGAGAGAGAGAGTGACAGAGAGACAGACAGAGAGACAGACAGAGAGAGAGAGAGGATTGACTGATCGATCTCATTTACACAGCTGGAGCAAAGACAAGACATACATACCATCATCTTTCAGGTCCCACACTCTGAGAGTTTTATCTCTTGAAGCTGATACAAGTATTAAGCTCCCATCTGGAGCAAAAGTTAAGTCTCTGACCACTTCAATGTGGTCTACCAAATTAAGGAGGAGTTTTCCTAAATGTGATTGAAAGAGGGGAAAAAAGAGACAGGATCAATATTTCTCATATTCTTTTTTTAGTTTTGTTAACTATAAAGATGACCAGGCTGGGTGTCGGCGGTGGCACACACCTTTAATCCCAGCACTCGGGAGGAAGAGCCAGGCAGATCTCTGTGAGTTGGAGGCCAGCCTGGGCTAGAGTGAGTTACAGGAAAGGCACAAAAGCTACAGGGAGAAACCCTGTCTCGAAAAACAAACAAACAAACAAAACCAAAAACAACAACAACAACAAAAAAATGAACCAACATTCTTGAGTACCTCCTAGTACTATGAAGTAAATTATTTCACTTATTAATTAGTGGCTATTGTTACTTGTGAGGATTCACTACTTAACAGATTTTTTAAGTAATTTCCTCCCAAGATAACAAACCCTGCATTTACTAGAAAAATGTAAAAGGAATGACTGAAATGTGAGCAAACCCCCAGATCTTTTCTAAGTATTTGTACACTATGACTTTATTTTGTATGTGTGCGTACCTGGGGCCGATCTCCAGGAGCTGGCTTTCTCCTACCATGTGGACACAGAATCAGGCTGTCAGGCTTGTCAGCAAGCACCTTTACCTGCTGAACCAGCTCACCAGCCCCAGTACGACTTTAAAACAAAAAATATCAACTTTGGCAACAGTCAACTCTGCAGTTCTCACACAATTGAGCCTGTATGATAATGAGTATTCAGAGATGGGTAATGCCTTGGGGGGGGGGGGGCGCCCACCAACCTAAGACAGAACACCTGTGTGGCCTGGACAGGGTCTCCATGACGGGTAAGGTGACCTGCTGATGTCCCATGAACCTAAGTCAGAAGCTCATTTTTTAGTAAAAGGGGGGGAGGGGGAGACCTGTAGGTCCCTGGACCCCGTTTTGGGTAACTGTTGCCTAGCTTGCTGACCTTGACCTTGATATCTTCCCTATGTAATTCCCTTCGAGATTCCACCCTCCAGAATGCTTAAGGGAAACTCCTCATCTGTGAATCCAGCACACTGGGTGTTAACTGCTTAGATGCAAGATTTTAAAACATCAGGAGCAGGGGTGCGGATTTAGCTCAATGGTAGGCAAGCGCAAGGCCCGGGGTTCGATCCTCAGCTTAAAAAAAAAAAAAAAAACCAAAAAACATCAGAAGTGAACTTCTGCCAACCGTGGTTCCCCCATTGTGCTGTAAGTCTGTATTTAAGACCTCCTCCCTCTTTCAATAAATGACCAAAAAAAAAAAAAAAAAGAGAGAGAGAGAGAGAGAGAGAGAGAGGTCAAGAACATGATGGGGAAACCCAGAGACAGCAGACCGGTGCTAGTTGGAGCTCACTGACTCTAGACTGACAGCTCAGGAACCTACATGGGATTGAACTAGGCCCGCAGAATGTGGGTGACAGCTATGCTTGTGGGGTCCCTGGCAGCAGGACCAGGACTTAACCCAGATGCATGAACTGACTTTTTGGAACCCACTCCCTGTGGTGGGATACCTTGCTCAGCATTGATACAATGGAGAGGGGCTAGGCTCTCCTTCAACTTGGTATGCCAGACTTTTTTGACTACCATGGGAGGCCTTACCCACTCTGAGGAGTGGATGGGGGCAGAGAAAGGGAGGGAGGGGGGAACTGGGGTTGGTTTGTAAAATGGAGGAAAAAAATTTAATAATAATAAAAAAAATATATCAACTTTTCTCTTTGCTTTTTATTTCCCTGACCTTGGACTATGAAATGCCCCAAAGCAAATATTACCTCTCAACTTTTAATTTTAATAGTATCTAAACATTTTAGGATTTATCAGTTACTGGAAGTTTTCTTTTCCAGAAAAACCTGTGGTTAATTTTTTTTTTTCTAATAAGCCAATCAAAGTTTGCTTCCTTGTCCCCAACTAAATGTCATTATTATTGTCTATGTTCAGGAGTACTCTCGCTTTAATACCCACTTAAATTCTTTTATATCTCTGAACACACAGACTATGCTAGAAACTAGAGCAAAATCAAACTTTCTTTTTTCTTGAATTGCTGGGCATTGAACCCCAGGCTTGAGGCAATGTTCAGCAAATCCTTTACCACGTGGTGGAGATAAGGTCTTACTATGCAGTTCATGCTGCCCTCAACTGGCAATGTAGACCAGGCTGGCCACTGAGACTTCTTAGTACTGGGATTACAACTGTATCACCATGCTCAGTTTGAACACTTCCTTTTTTGATTTTTGAGACAGGATCTCTTTACATAGCTGTCCTAGAACTCATTATGTAGCCCAGGCTGGCCTCAAACTAACTGAGATTGGCCTGCCTCTGACTCCTGAGTGCTGAGTTTAAAAGAGTGCACCACCACACATGGCAAAAAATTCAACTTTTCACCTATGTGGTTAGCTATTGGATAAAGTGACCAAACTGTTTTGAGGGTTAGATATTCATTATTAGAATCAGATTTGGGAGCTGGGCATGGTAGTGCACACCAGTAAAATTGGGAGGCAGAGATGGGCAGACAGATCTCTGTGAGTTTGAGGCCAGCCTGATCTACATAGTGAGCTCCAGGACAGTCATGAGTATATAGAGTGACCCTGTCTCAAAAAGCCAAAAACAAAACAAAAAAACCCCTGATTTGTAGTTGATAAATGCTCAGTTGATAGGGTGCTTGCCTAGCATGCATACAAAGCCCTGGAGTCCCAGTACTGCATAAAACTGGGAGGTGTGGCCCAAGCCTGCAATCCCAGCACTCAGGATGCAGGCAGGAGGAGCAGAGTTAAGGTCATCCTCGCTACACAGGGAGTTTAAGGCCTGTTTGGGATAAAAAAAAAAAACAAAAAACCGTATTTCCCTCAAAACCCTCTAAGCTATCACTGAAAAAGCATGTAAGACATTTTGCTGAGTCATAAACTAAAGCATGTTTATAAATAATTAACTAAAATACAACCCATATATGCTTTGCATACTTTATCAAGCATGAAATCTATATTAGTCTCCTAAATTAAAATTATGAACTCAAGACTTAGAACAATTATAAAGACACATCCATTTTCACCTTTCTGTACTTCAGAAGCCTCAAATCATACATTCCAGTGCTTTATTATAGAATAATCAGGTTCATCTTTGAAATTATGAATCCATACCTGTATATACATCCCAGATTTTGATGCGACCATTGTTTAATCCTGTAGCAAGGAGTAGCTGATCCTGTCCAAATCTGAACCGATGCCATTCTACATTAACACACCGGCTCTGTTTTTCTGGAACTGAAGATCCAAAAGCAAGACTCCAGACTATGTCTCCACAGTCTATGATGTGTTCAGGAGGCTTATTTTTCTGACCACCATTACTATTTTGTCTTGTCACTTTCAGACTGCTTGAATTGGTAACATTCTTGGAACCATGTAAAAGACTGAGGGGAGAAAGATTGAAAATGAATTCTTTATACTGTACTTCTGTAGACACTAATTGTTAGCACTTGTTAAATAATTTCAACAAAATTGTAACATGATTTCTACAGATGGGAAAATTGGTACCTGAAATATGAGGCCAGACAAATTCAACTCATGAAAGCTATTAGTGGTTGAGACCTTCAATAAGAAAGTAATTTATAACATATTTTTCCTCCAAATTGTCTTCAATAGGACTTCTTTAGCAGCAGTGTAAGCCTGGATCTACTTGAAGTGGGTACTGTTGTCAGTGCCCAGCACTGGCCAATGGATCAACTGAGACAGCTTCTATCACAGTGAATGTACCCAGTGGTGACGCTAAGACCTGAAGCATTTTGTTTATGTTCAGAAGTGATGATATGATGACTAAAATGGTAACTTTTCATGATGAAATTTAAGGACTAATTTAATTTAGTTCATTTGCCAAAGTACCAAGCACTACATAATTCATCTTTTATAAACCCGAAGTAAATTGTTTCAAGAAATTAGAAGGCAGAGACCTCAGAACTTTGAAGCTGTCGTGAATATCCTTAATTCGAACAGAGGTAAAAGAGGCTCAAATCACAGAATTGTGGGATGATAGACAAGACTGGATTAAGTTCCTTCAGAAAGGGCTATCTTGAAGAGAAATCATGAACCTCAGGGACCCTGTGCAGCGAAGGGATCCCACGAATTTCAATTGAAACGTACTGACTTTATAATTTTAAAAGAAGACATATAAAACTTCAGCTGGTAGAGCACTTTCATAGCATACATGAAAACCTAAGTCTGATCTCCATCCCAGCATAAATGGGGTGTGGTGGTACACCCCAGTCATTCCAGCAATTCTGAGTAGAGATGCAGGAAGATTAGAAGTTCAAAGTCATCCTGGCCTACATACTGAGTTTGAAGGTGTCCTACACTAAAGTCCCACCCACCCATCCCGATTAGCTAAGGGCTGTGGCTCTCACACCTATGATAGCATCACCCAGGAGCCTGAGACAGAGAGAGGATCAAGAGTTTAAAGCCAATCTAGGCCACATAGTAGGACTATCTTATTAAAGAAAAATCTGTTTGCACACTACTGTTAACTAATAAAGTGTAGGAAATCCACACTACTGTTAACCAATAGTGTGAGATCCAAAGTGAATGCAAAAAACTTCACCTAACAAAGATCACTTGATCTGACACAATAGGACATACACACTAATGAGGCACAATTAATCTGTCTTTTCATACAAATACACTCAACAGGAGATAGGGATGTAAGTTAGTTGGCAAAGGACTGGCTCCAGCATGAGTCCCTGAGGTTCAGTGGGGAGGGGCAGGAGCATAGATGTCTGAGAAAAATATGAAAACACTCTACAATGTACAAATTTAAGTCTAGCCTTTTTCACTGTGTAGACCAGTCTAGTCTACACCATGAGATCATCTGCCTCTGCTTTCCCAGTGCTGGTATTACAGGCAAATGCCACCACACCCACCCAGAGAATTCTTTTTTTTTTTTTTCTTTTTGAGACAGTCTTTCTATTACTATGTCGTCCTGGCTGTCCCAGAACTTACTGTGTAGACCAGGTTGGTCTGGAACTCAGATCTCTCTCTCTCTCTGCATCCTAAGTGCCGGGACTAAAGGGATGCACTACCATGACCAACTCAGGTAATTCTTTACACACCACCAATGCATGAGTTCAAACTACAAACAAACTTGTAACATTTTATAAAGGGACCCAACACTGAAAGAGAAGAGTAAATTCTACAAATACAAAGGAAGAAAGAAGTCTTACAAGTTCTTAAGGCACTGAGACCACGGGACAAGCTTCACTATGCGATATCCTTGTGACCATGCAAAGTACGAACCGTCTGGAGCGAAAGCCACAGTCCAGTTTTCACCACCACATTTCTTGTCAAAAGGTGCTGCCGGAGCTAGAAGTTCCCCTATAGTACGGGATCTCACTAAAACAGACAGACCAAACCGGGATATTATTATACATACCTATACCAGACAAAACCAAACCGGGATACTATATATACCTATACCAGACAAAACCAAACCGGGATACTATATATACCTATACAAGACAAAACCAAACCGGGATATTATACATACCAACATAGATTTGAGACCCCCCCCCATTTCTTTGGAATTTGCTGAGTTTTTTCTCCTTTTCTTTTAGTCAGGATTTAGTCTGCTTTCCACCCACAGAACTTTAGAGATTTTTGTTTTGATAAAATGATTTTCCAATGCAAGATTAAGTATGTCCCTAATATGGTGGGTACACTTATCATCTCAGCACTTAGAAGGCTTAGGAAGGAAGATGAGTTCAAGACCAGCCTGGAGAGGCAGACCTGAAGAAAGTGGGAAGGGGAATTAAGATCTTGATCTTTCAAGCATTTATTTATGAACCCTTCTGCTCAGTAGCTGCTCTTGCTATCCTACAAGAAATACTGGCTTTATCTTCATCACAGCACAAAGCAGGTAAAGAGGATTGGAATTTCAAGGTCACCCTCAGCTACATGATCAGTTCAAAGCCAGAGCAGGCTAGCTAGCTAGATTATTTAAATTTAGCTAGTAAATAAATAAATAAATAAATGAAAATATGAAGATAGATCCAGTCATTCAGGAGTCTGGGACTCTGTCAAAATAAGTTTTTTAAGAGCTGGAGGGCAAGGCTGGATAGTTGGCTCAGTGGTTAAAAGCAAGAATGTTGCAAAGGACCTGGGTTCGATTCCTAGCACCCACATGGAGGCGCATCACCTCCTTGGGCACCAAGCATGAACACGGTACACAGATGTATATGCAGGCAAAACACTCATATACATAAAATAGTAAAAGTAAATTTTTAAAAAATGGCTCAGTGGGTACATGAGCCTGCTGCCAGGTATATGTAGTTCAATTCCTAGTACCTACATGGGACAGGGGAAAATCCACTCTCACAATTTGTTCTCTAACCTCTACACAAAATAAATAACTGATATTTAAAAAGGCAGAAGGAGAGCTGGAGATATAGCTCAACAGTAGAATGCTTACCTAGAAAGCATTAGGCCCTTGTATGGGAGGCAGGGAGATGACCCATTCAGTAAAACATACAATCTGTGTTGTGTACCTCATCAGTAGCTAGTATGGCACCCAGCATGACAGGTGTTCAATTAATATTTACTTAGCAAATAGGAAAACACAAGTATGTTCCTGGCCCCATTTGATACATTAACAAATGAGTACATGGAAAAGCCTGGCAGTGGTGGCGCAGGCCTTTAATCCCAGCACTTGGGAGGCAGAGCCAGGCGGATCTCTCTGAGTTGGAGGCCCACCTGGGCTACACAGTGAGTTCCAGGAAAGGCACAAAGCTACACAGAGAAACCCTGTCTCGAAACAAACAAACAAGCAAATAAGTAAATAAAACAAACCCTGGAAAGAAGCCTAATATCCATTTTTCTACATTATTCTGAAATTTTCTTCTTGTATGAAAATACCATGATATCCATCACTAAAGAGAAACTATTTTGCTTAAACAATTTTTCCTTTTTTAATAACTCAAAATCTGCTGGGCTGTGGTAGCATACACCTTTACTCTCCACAATTGGGATTAAATCGGGGACTGGCTTGGTCTACATAGCTCCAGGGCTTCAGAGAAACCTTGCCCCAAGGGGAAAAATAAAACAACCAAAACAAAACACTTTTGAAGTCTGCCTTCTACCTTGTCCCCTATTCAGTCCTGATTCTGTCCCGAGAGAGCCTAATTAGCAATCTTGTTCTCGTGGAGTCTTTTCCAGGATACAGTATTTCTAGTTTTTCCAATCATTCCTTAGATTACAAAATTGAGCCCATTTCCTATCTTTTCCCACCTTAATTAGCTCCACCACATTTTCCTGGATAAATTCTTGTTGGTAGTGGCCCTTAGAAAAGTGGTACCCAGATTGTACTTTCCGGGATGGATTTGTCAGTGGTGGAGCACCCCCACTTACTCACATTCATTCAAGAGGCAGTCACATGAGCATGATATAAGATCCACAAGCTGGTGAGCCTCAGATGCCTGCAGAGTGGTTTTAGTATATACACTTGAGAAAGAGCACTGTTACAGGCTTCCTGCATTTCCCCAAGCATATAATATTACACGGTCCTTTCACTGGGGCTCTCTTCATATGCCAGGCCTCTCTTAAAACCTGGCATCCCAACCAGGTGGTGGTGACACACACCTTTAATCACAGCACTAAGGAGGCAGAGGTAGGCAGATCTGAGTGAGGCCAGCTTGGTCTACAGTGAATTTCAGGACAGCCAAGGCTACAAAGAGAAATCCTGTCCCAAAGTCAAACCAAAAAACTGGGATTCTTGTTAAACCTCCATCTACTGGTCAAAATTAATTTTAGTAGAAGGGACCTTATTCACAAATAAAGGAAATAAGCTTTAAAATTTTACTTAAAAAAAAGAAAAAAGGAAATGGAAGTATTAGCTTTAAAAGAGAACAGGTTAATCTAAGTATAATACTATATTCCTCACACAAGATTTTCAAGTCTGTATTTTAAGGAAAAACAAAACAAGAAACCCTGGCCACAGTCATTTGTCCACTCTTCTTTATACAGAGTTAGTAAGGGATGTGGGACATGGCTGCTTCAAACACTATGACACAACAAGCTAACTCATCCTCAATGCAAGAAATTCTAGTACCACTATAAAAACTGAAAAATAAATGTTACACAGTCAATGTTTTTCTAATCTCCTTCATGTTCCCTTGTTGGCTAACAGACACACCAAATGATTTTTATACTTTAATCAGCTGTTTTAAATACTCAAGTACTGACTAGTAAAACATTACCATCCTTGAGCAACATTTACACTAAAGTACTTTGAAAAAAATTTAATGGCTGCATCTGTTTAATGTTAGCATCATAAGAAATGTATAATTTCACGAGCCTGGATAAGGTGCCAACGCTGAAGGGGCCATGGGAAACTGGCCCTAAACTTTAGTGATATCTGCACAGCAGTTACATCATGAGTCACTGCTGAACCAGGCTAACCAGACTGAAGCTCTTTTTCACATTCCTGCCTCCCATTTCCTAAGCAGACAGGAAGTGTGACAGGGTCTAGTTAAAGAGGGCAGTAGCTCAAGGCAGTGATGTCCTAGAATTCTTTCCTCATTCATCAAGTCCTGCCTCTACTTCATTGAGCACGTACATGAAAATCCAAACCTGACATGATTACAGTAAGTGCCGGGGGTGGAGGTGTTGTAGTCATAGACACCGAGCTATACAGAGATAAGTAAATGTCTAAACTTGTCTCCAAATGACACTTCACGTACAAAGAAATAAAAAATCGGCTTACAGAAGGCCAAATTCGAAGACATTTGGCACTTAATTTATATTATAGCCAGAAAATAAGGAGACATACAAGAGGGGGAAAAACTCTTAAAAATACGCAGTCATTTAATGAATGAATGGTCCTACCTTGGCAGGTATTCCGAGAAGCACTATTCATTCCGTCAGAAAAAGAGGGCAACAAAGTTTTCAAAGCACAGATAAAGGTACAGTGTTGGGGTGTATATAATAGGAGGAAAAACCACTGGTCAGATCCTAAGAAGCTGAGGGCAGGAGATGCAGCAGATGGTAGAGTGCTAGAAGGTCCTGAGTTCAATCCCTACACTACCACCGCTAATAATAATGAATTCATTTTCAGGGTTAAGTTCAAAACACTTCGCCTGGGAGGCAGAGGCAGGCGGATCTCTGTGAGTTCGAGGCCAGCCTGGTCTACAGAATGAGTTCTAGGATAGTCAAGGCTACACAGAGAAATCCTGTCTCAAAGGGGAAAAAAAAAGGAAATTCATTCACCCCAGCTTCTCAACACTTCCTAGAAATACCTCCTCCGAACATTCCCCAGAGTTACACACTTCAAGAGCAGGGAAATGCAAATACTCTCTGCTCAGTGGCCACTACCTTTTTATTTTTTATTTTTCCAAACTGGATTTCACTACGTAGCCTTGGTTACTGGAACTGGCTATGTAGACCAGACTGATTTCAAACACACACGGATCCGCATGCCTCTGCCTCAAGTGCTGGGCCAACTTTTTTTAAAAAGTGATGTTCGGTGTCCTCTAATGATTTCATTCAATCCCATTCAAACGCCTCAAAGCTGGCTCCTTTGAGAGGATTTAAATAATGCTAAGTGCTTCAAAGGAGGCCTCTGGGCAGGTCTGGCCCACACCCTTCCACTCCCATTGTCCTGTCTTCAGCTTGGCCTCATCCTCTGTCCAACAGCCCTCCCGTCACTCCGCCTGTCCACACTGCTCCCCCGGGTGTACAGGGAAAACAGTTCCTCCTTTGAACCCTTCCCTTTCATAAGGCCATCCTTTAAAATGGAAAGGCTTTCCACGCCGCTGGCACCTCTTCAGGCTCCCTTCTCCCTGGAGTGCCTCCTCCGCCTATCGCACCTCAAAACACCAAAGCTCACTTTTTTCATCACCCGCTTAGGAGATCCGAAGACAGGCCACATAGCCCACGCTAAGAGAACCCCAGGATCTCGGACCCGCGCCGAGCTGTGATGGTGACACTGGGGTACGCGGGGCGGTGAGCCGCCAGCCCCGCCTCGCGGGAACTCGGAGGCCCCGCTCGGAGGCGCGGGTCCATTCACTCCCGGCCGACGCCCATCGTGGGGCCGCTCCCTCCCGCCAATCGGCGCGGGTCCTCGCCTCGCCCCGCTTCTCCTGGGCCTCGGCATCCGACTTCCCGCTGCTCCCGGCCCCCCACCCCACCCCCGCTGCCCCCCGGGCCCCGGCGCCAGCCCCTTCGCCGCCCGCCCTCCGTCCCCGCGTTCCCCCTGCATCCCGGGCCTCACCGATCTCTTTCTCGTTGACCCTCGGGGGAAAGCTGGCCATCTATGGGACACCGTCTGATCCGGAAACCCGATTCGGACGCGGCGACAGAGAAGGGACTCGGCGGGGGCTGAGGGGCGTGACGCGGGCTCGGTCCTTCCCGGGTGAGGGGACTAAACCGAGAGTGCGGGCGGCCGCTGCGGCTTGTGCGGACTGCCCGGGGGAAAATCACTGGAAGGCCTGGGACCGAGTCACCGGGTGACACTCAGACAAAAGAGCCGGCGCGCCTTCCACTCACAGACCCACACAGCCAACCAGCACCTCCGTCGCCAAACTAGACACTGAGACAAGATGGCGGGCGCCATCTGATAATATCTGGGAGGCGGGGTGTGGTGAGTGACGTCAGAACAAGCCCCGCCTCCCGACGCAAGGGACGTGACCGTCTGGGCCCACTCAGGGGCGTGAGCCCTCCTCAATGAGCAGCTTGCAGGCGCTTTCGAAGTCGAAAGCCCTTGGCAAAGGACCAGCGGAGGATTGTATAATGCACGTGACCGAACCAAAAAAAAAAAAAAAAAAAAAAAAAAAAAAAAGGAAATTAGGCGTTTCAGGTGCTTAACTCCATGTAGCTACCTACATCCCTGGCTTCTTGGTGCCTGGGAACTGGAGCTCACACTGATGAACGAGATATGATGGAAATTAGCATAGTGATGCTCTATTTCTCAGGACTGGAGCCAGCTGCCTTTAGAAAAGCCTCAGTCGGGCGGGCGGTGGTGGCGCACGCCTTTAATTCCAGGCAGAGCCAGGCGGATCTCTGTAATTTCGAGACCAGCCTGGTCTACAGAGAGAGATCCAGGGCAGGCACCAAAACTACACAGAGAAACCCTGTTCGTGTTTCTCCGTGTAGAAAAAAGAAAAGAAAAGGCTCAATTGATGAAGGAGACCCAGAGTGGGGAGGCCTCAGAGGTAAGGAGTGAGGCTGCCTCTGTTCTCACTGGTCCCTAAAGTGAGGCCGCCTGAAGAGCTGACCAATATCACTTCCACCTCAGAATCTGCCCTTCCCCAGAAGTCTTAAGTCTCTAGGAGGCAGCTAGCTATCCTTACCAGAGAGGATCATGGTGTGGGTGTGCCCACATGTCAATTTAGGTACCATCTACAGATGACATAGTTGCATTTTAGTAACCCTCGTAGGGGAACTCCTTCCAAAAGGTAAAGGCTTAGATTTTTTTTCCAGACACTTTTGGAAGAGAGATCTGCCTAGCCTAACTCTTATTTTGTCTTTTTTTTTTTCCCCCAGAACTGAGGACCGAACCCAGGGCCTTGCTACCATTGAGCTAAATCCCCAACCCCTAGCCTACCTCTTTAGATGGCAAATGACAACGCATAGTGCATGCCCCTTGTCCCTTTGCCCAAGGGAGGAATTCTTCAAATTGTGAAATGATTAATAGACATAAATCATCTCCCCTCTTTGTAAAAAATTGCTTGGCTACTTTCTGACAACATATTGATCAAGGACATCATGCAATGCAATCATCCTAGCTGCTGAACAGAGTCGGAGGGAAGAAATGCAAACAGAACATCATTTCCTCCTAATTTTGTACTTTATTCATTATTTATGTATGTATGTATTTATTTACTTGCTCATTTACTTATTTATTTATTGTGTGTGTGTATGAGATATATGCATGTTTTTGCCTGAGTGTACATGTGTTTAGGTGCAGGCTCTTGCTTGCCATAAAGTGCATGTGGAGGTCAGAGGACGTCCTAGGATGTGGGTCTCAGAATTCAGTGCTGTGGACACCAGGCTGGCTGTCCCTGTAACTTCTGGACTTTCCTGTTCCTAACTCCTACCTTTCTGTAGGAGTGATGGGATGACAGAGGAGTAAACTGTAACCTGCTGCCTGGGCTCTGAGGATCCAAACTCAGTTTCAAGGGTTTATATGGCAAGCATTTTCACCTCTAGCTAGCTCCCCAGTTTAATTTTTTTTTTTTTTGAGTTTTCATACAAAACATATGGAATGTTTCACAAATTTGCAGGGCCAAAGTGGGAGGGTACAGTGGGAGGTGGCAGAGTGTTTGTTTAGTGTACAGGAGGGATGGGTTCCATTCCCAGCACCTCATAAACCTAGTGTGACTTTGGTGCATGCCTGAATGCCTGGCACTTGGGAAAAGGAGATAAGAAAAATCAAGAATTTAAGGCCATTCTGCTACCACGTAGCAAGTATGTGGCCACCCTGGTTACACGAGATCTTTATCTTCAAAGAATCCGGAAAGCTGGAATTTGTGAGTCATTCTTGTATAGAAATCACACTGAGTTTTTTTTTTTTGGGGGGGGGGGTTAGGTTTTTGGTTTTTTTTCCTGTTTTCTTTTGAGATAGGGTTTCTCTGTAGTCCTGACTGTCCTAGAACTCACTCTGTAGATCAGGCTGGTCTCAAACTCACAGAGATCCACTTGCCTCTGCCTCTCAAGTGCTGGGATTAAAAGCATGTGCACCATGGCCTGGCTAACACTGTTCTTATTTTTCTGTTTGGTTGGTTTTTTTTTTTTTTTTTCTGTGTTATGACTTGAAATTACATACACTATACCATAGAAATTCATGCAAAAGAACTCTTTGTGTCTGCTTGTAAATTATTTGCATGACTTTTTCACAGAATTGTTTAACTTATACTTTTTTAACTTCTCCCCTTGCCTCCAATTCTGAGATTATAGGCAGATGCCAGCACATGTGAGTCAGGTTGACTGCTGGGTCATAAACAAGGTGGCTGCATTCCCCTGATGCCATGGCTATAAGCAGGTCACAGCTGTGGCACCTCTTTGTTCACTAAAATTTAGAGATACTTAAGGACGCATGCACATGTGCATCCCTGGGCTAGTCCTTCATCCTCATCATCTGCAAATACCTTCTGGAATGACTTCAAGGAGGGAACACATATTTTGGCTCTCAGTTTTAGAAAGTCAGTCCCTAGCTGGTGTGCTCCATGCACTTAGGCCAAAATGTCATGGCAGCAGGAGCATGGGGAGAGGGGAGGTTTCTCACCTCACTGTGAGCAGGAAACAGAATGTGAAGAAGACAGAGAGCCCAGGAATGCCCTTTAGAGGTACTCCTCCACTGACCTACTTCCTCTAAATAGACCTCCCCTTCTCGGGTTCCCACAGCCTCCTAAAATAGTACCATTAGGTGGGAACCAAGTCTTCAACACAGGAGTCTGTGGGGGACAGACCTAAACCTCAAACAACTTATGTAAGTCTCTGAAGTTCAGACAAATCACTAAACAGGTTCTAACCTGGGCCAAAGTTCTAGGATTCTTCTATCTTGATGGAAAACAAAAACAAAAAACAAACAAAAACAAGAATGTATCTCTTTCCTATAAGTATGAGAATGTGATATTTACTTAAAGCAACAACCAGCTGAGACCAAGATAAAAGGTAATTGTCAGGTGTGGTGACACACTCTTTTAATCCCGGCACTCAGGAGACAAAGGCAGGTGTATCTCTGAGTTTGAGGCCAGCCTGGTCTACATAGTGAGTTCCGGGTCTGCCAAGGCTACAGCAAGACCCCACCTCAAGAAAGAAAAAGAGGAAGAGGTTGGGCATGGTGGTGCACGCCTTTGATCCCAGCACTCAGGAGGCAGAGGCAGGCGGATCTCTGTGAGTTCGAGGCCAGCCTGGTCTACAAAGCGAGTTCCAGGACAGTGAGGGCTGTTACATAGAGAAACCCTGTCTCAAAAAACTAAAAAGAAAAAAAAGAAAAGAGAAAAAGAGGAAGAGAGAGAATGCTAATAAATTGTACAACTTTCACCTGCCCCACTTACCACCACTTCACACTCACATGCACAGACACACAAACTGAACAAACACAATTCTGAAATGTGTTATTTCCTATCATGATTAAATCTCAAAAATGAAAATGAGGGCTGGAGAGATGGCTCAGAGTTTAAGAGCACTGAATGCTCTTCCAGAGGACCTGAGTTCAATTCCCAGCACCCACATGGTGGCTCACAACCATCTGCAATGAGATCTGGCACCCTCTTCTATATGCATAATAAATAAATAAATATTTTTAAAAAAATGAAAAAGATTGCCAATATTTTTTTTTTGACTCTGTACTCCCCACCAGCTTGGAAAACATGTATTGATGTGACACTCTGCGACTCTGTGTGTGTGTGTGTGTGTAAAGATAGATTTACTAAGTAGTTAAGCCCAAAGAGACACTTGAATTTGACAACTGCTTTCCCCTCCTGAGAGCTGGGATTAGAGGCCTAAGGACCATACTTCACTGAGTCTGTATAGTGTAGAGTAATAGTTCTTTTTTTTTTTTTTTTAGCTGAGAATCGAACCCAAGGCCTTGCGCTTGCTAGGCAAGTGCTCTACCACTGGGCTAAATCACCAACCCCGAGCAGTAGTTCTCAACATGTGGGTTAAGACCCCTGTAGGGTTTAATGTTCATTTCATAGAGTTCACCTAAGATAATCAGAAAACACATATGTTTACATTAAAATTCTTAACAGTAGCAAAATTACAGTTATAAAGTAGCAACAATAGTACTCTTATGGTAGGGGGTCACCACAACATGTATTTAAAGGGTTGCAGCATTAGGAAGGTTGAGAACCACTGTTGTAGAGCATAAAAGAATTGCTTGGTTTTGCTTTTGAATCTCTCTGATATTGGTACTATAGCCCTGTCAAGCTAGTCCTTAGCTAAGCCCAAGATACTATCTAAAAATTATCCAGGATTTAGAGCCTGGAGAGATGGCTCTGTGGTTAAGAGTGCTTGCTACTCTTTCAGAGGACCCAAGTTCAGTTCCCATCACTCAGGTCAGATAGCTCACAAATGCCTCTGACCTTCCTAGGTTCCTGCACTCGAATGCATATACCCCCACACCAACAGATATACATACATACACACACACACACACACACACACACACACACACACACACAATGTATCTATGGTTTGGATTCTGGCCTAGGAGTTTCAAATGCTGCAGTATTAAGTCTGAGATTCTAGATGAAAGAGAATACAGTTTTCTGATGATTAAGCTTGACAGACAGAATTTAAACACATAAATACATGCATCAACAAATGTTAATAGGCACAGTGGTTCAGGTCTTTAATCCCAGAACCTGGGAGGCTGATGTTAGCATTTAAGTGGCGCTAGGAACACGTCCCGAACATGACAAGACCACGGAAGAGTTTTATTAAAGAGGATAGAGGTGACAAGCCTGTGTGAAACACACGTGGAGGGGAGAGACTCATGCAAGATGGCACCGGCTTTTTAAAGGTTGGGCCGTGTATGCGTACAGGAACTCCTGTGGGTACTCCACTCATGCGCATAGATTACATGCGCTTTATGCAACAGAGTCCTGGTCCCACAAGATGTCTGACCCGGAGATGGCTATTCTGAACCGGAAATAGTTAGGCGGTCCACCAGGCAAGCCCAACCGTGTGGACATGTAATTATCTATCATTCCCGACTCTCATGTTTTAAAAAAGAAAAAAAAAACATGGATAGATGGGTATGGGCCGTTTCTCTCAAAGACTGCTTCAGGCTGAATGGTGGACGTTGATTGGTTCTTGGGGGGAGATGGGGAAGCTGCCTGAAGTCCTGGGATGAAGTCCTGTAGCTGTGTCCGTCCTCCATGGTGTGGCTGGGAACCTTCTATCTGACAAGACACTGGTGACATAAAAGCTTAGAGAAAAGACTCATTATTATTTTATTTTTGGAGTTGACATTTATCTGAGGTAGATCTGGCCTGTCTGGTTGGAGACATGTTAAAAGTGGCTGTGATGCTTTAGTACTCTGCTTGGTTCTTTTTACCCGAGACAAGCCTTATTTGAGGTGGTTTGTTTAAGGCACCTGCTTGTTTTGCTAGTTTAGCGTTTGGGAAACACAGGTGATCAGTTGCTGAGTATTGAACAGTGATAGATTGTTATATCCTTACCGCCTGGATATTTTGATGGTCCCTTTTGCCTCCGGCTCTATGTGGGAAAGGGGTGATACCTTATTCCTCTGGAGCTTGAGAGTGGAAGAGAACTTATTTTTTTAAAATTAGGTATAAGGCAAAGATCGTGGCCCTGTCTGTATGCACATGAGAAACACAGGCGGTAACTTTGAAATGAGACAATGAGCTCTTATCTTAGCTGGAAATCTTTTTCATTAAGTAACTCTGAAAGTACAATTAAATCTGGTGAGGTAAGTAAGGCTGTCCTCTGTTCCCGACAATAGAGAGGAGGAGTGACATCCTAAAACTCCCAGGACTGAGTCAATGGCTCTGGTGTCCAGAAGGAATGGAACTGATCGCTTCCCTGCTGAGTTCTGGGTTCCCTGCTGTGTCTGTAGCCAAGCCTAGGTTTGCTGGAGGTCTTAGCTTGCTGTACCCGTGCGTCTTGGCGCCTGGGGGCAGTCAGCTGACTGGTTGTCTTTCTAGGCTGTTGATGGCCTGGGAGGGCATTCGCTAGCCCGTGGCCTTTTTCATTTAAAACAGGGACCCAACAGCTTTTGGGAGTCAGTGAGTGCCAGCATTTGGCAATTTTGCTTTCGGTCTTTTCTTTCCTGGCACACCTTAACCGCCACAGATGACTCTTTTGCCCGTGGGGTCAAGAGCCTTGTTCTCCAGATACTTAACTTTTAGCCAGAACAAGAGATGGATTTTACTCTATGTCCTGAATTTTTCCTGATGATTGGTGGCTTAAGGACAGGTTTTGGAAGATCTGCCAGTAGGCAGACTGTAAACCAATCCTTTTGGAAGACTTGCCTGAGGCTATAAGCTGATTCCTTTTGGCTTAGGAGCCATCCCGATTATTGTAAACTTAATTGTTTAGATCTCAGTTGCTTTTAGACCAGTCTGTGGTTCTCAAGGCAGTTTGAGAATGAGTGGGTGAAGTTAAGGTAAGTTAGGGCAAGTCTTAGAAACCGCCCAAGCCCGTGCATTTGAGCCCACCCACCGCCAGCGCAGAAGTCAGACAGATGCCTTAGTGGGAAAGGAAAGAAAGGGTTTAGAGCTTTAGCAGAAATCTTGGAGATGAAGCAACTCTTATTTTCCCGTTTGCTGGCTGAAGTACCTGCCACACTGTTATGTGGTCAGGTTTACCGGTACCGCAAAGCTGTTAAGCGGCCAGATTTACCAGTACCCGTCCCATCCGCCAATGTAAGTAGGTGGTATCTGCCCTCTGTCCCATGGCTGTAACTGAGTGGAAAATAAAAAAATTAAAATAACAAACAGGGATCAGACTTGAACTCAGGTGTCCTGAGAATGAAGTAAGATCTAAGATCAGCTCAAGTCCCCCCCCTCCTTTTGTCAAGGGATGGGAGGAGCTGCGACTCGGTAGACCCCAGACATTTTGCTCCGAGCAAAAATGTGCCTGCCTTGCCTGCACAACCTGGACAACCCCCGGGATTGTCTGTCGGAAACATATAGCTCAGATTTCAGCCATTAGAACAGCAGACTCACTGTAAAAAATCATGGCGGTATCAATAATGGAAAGCTGCGCTTCTCATGGCTGGCCACCACCCATGGCGGCCAGCTGGAGGTGCGTGCTGGTTGGCGGAAGAATCACAAGCCATGGTTACCTTTTTTAGAGCTTTGAGAGAGAGAAAGTTAAGATAAAGAACAACTCTTTCCATTTGCCTGTTCGCTGGCCAGAATTAGATAACTCCCGTAAAAGATTGGGATTTTTTGTTAATTTTTAAAGCATACTTGGGCCATCTCTCAGTACAGAGACGGATAAGCTTAGGAATCTTTAAGTAGGGCTGATCAAGTTGGAAGCCTTATTTCCCATGTCTTCAGTGGAGAGGCAAAAATGAAAAACAAACATGATCCAGAGCCAAGACCTCCTGGAGGTCTGGACAGATCTCGGGCCCAAGCCGCCTTATCAGCTGGTCAGCCGATAAGCGGGGGCCCCTCTGTGTGAAGCAAAGACTCCCCGGGAGCCCTTAACGCCCAGTGCGAAGAACGTCCGCCTTCACACAGCCTCAGGACGCACCTGACGATGGTGGTCCCTTCACGAAATATCTCAAGCTGCAGACGTGAGAGGTGGCTGGAAATCCGGGCCCGCGATGGGGGCCAGCTGTACCCAGTAAAGAAAAGGGGAAAACTCACCAATCAGTAGCGGTGTTGCATGTGGATTTGTGCGACCAGGCTAATGGAGAGTGATCTGTCGTGAACGGAGCAGAGTTCCCGGTGTGTGTAGCACAGTTTCCGTTCCGGTTCCCGGGTTTCCAGGCACAGAGCGCCCGCCCGGAAGCGCCCATTTCCGCACAGCACCAATGTTAGTATTTAAGCGGCGCTAGGAACACGTCCTGAACACGACAAGACCACAGAAGAGTTTTATTAAAGAGGATAGAGGTGACAGGCCTGTGTGAAACACGTGGGTGAGGAGATGGGGGGGGGGGGACTCATGCAAGATGGCACCAGCATTTTAAAGGTTGGGCCACGCATGCATACAGGAACTCCTGTGGGTACTCCACGCATGCGTGTAGATTACATGGCTGTGTGCACGCTTTACGCAACCACGTAAGGCCACAGAGTCCTGGTCCCGAGAGATGTCGGACCCAGAGATGGCTATTCTGAACCGGAAATAGTTAGGCGGTCTGCCGGGCAAGCCCAACCATGTGGACATGTAATTATCTATCAGCTGAGGCAGACAAATCTCTGTAAATTCAAGGCCAGCCTGATCTACGGAGCAAGTTCCAGGACAGCCAGGGCTACACAGAAACCCTGTCTTGAAAAAAAGAGGGCTGAGGGGATGGCTCAGTAGTTAAGAGCACTTATAGGACCAGGGTTCAATTCCCAGCACCCACATGGCAGCTCACAACTATCTGTAACTCCAGTTCCAAGAGATATGGTACCCTCACACATACATGCAGTTAAAACATCAATACACATAAAAATAAATCTTTTTTTTTTCTGAGACAGGGTTTCTCTGTGTAGCTTTGCACCTTTCCTGGAACTCACTTGATAGACCAGGCTGGCCTCGAACTCAGATCCACCTGGCTCTGCCTCCCGAGTGCTGGGATTAAAGGTGTACACCACCATGGCCCAGCCAAAATAAATCTTTTTTAAAAAGGAAAAAATAATTATTACATTTTATTCTTTTTGTCTCTGTCTCTCCATCTCTCTGCCTGTGTGTGTGTGTGTGTGTGTGTGTGTGTGTGTGTGTGTGTGTGTGAAGTGCCTTACCCACTGAGCCATCTTGCTAGCTACTGAGCCATCTTGCTAGCTCTACAGATTTATTTTATTTTATGTGTATTTGCTTGAGTATGTGTATGTATACCAGGAGGCCAGAAAAAGGTGCTGGATCCCCTGGAACTAGAGTTTCAGCAGGCTGTGAGCTCCCTGATGTGGGTTCTGGGAACTGAACTCTGGTCCTCAGCAAGAGCAGCAGGTGCCCATAAGCACGGAGCCATCTCTGCAGCCCTTTCACGTCTCTCTGCAGCTGTTTCCCACTCACAGTTCACATTTGGGGACACACTGTCCTGTGGGGAGACTGTATTTACTGAAGGTGTGTATAGCTCTGAGCGGTCCTCCTCAGGTAGCTGTGTAGTTAGGCGTCTAAATCAGCTCTTATCTAACCTTGTATTGTTATTTCTTCATCCCAGAGAAATGAGCCTAATTCCAGAGAGGTTTGGAGACTCATCACAACACAGTACATCAGTGTGACTCAGCCAGCGACAGCTAGGAACTGGCATTCCTTCTACTGGGCTCTGAGAATCAGGATTTGAGGAATTTTTGAGAGTCAGATCCACGTATCAGCACAGGGCTAAAAGGAGCAGACTTCACCCCCTTCCTTTTTGGCTCTTTGTCAGAATGGCTCCTTTAATCCACCCATCAAAGGCATCTCCATTCCTCAGATAAGAAACTGCCTCCTGAGGGCTACCACTCCCAGCCTGTGCAGTGGTACAGGCTTCTAACCCAAGCTACTGATAGACTAAGGCAAGAGATCTCAAATTCCAGGCCCCCTATGGAGTGAGTTCAAGGCTAGCCTGAAGTATTTGGTGAGAGGGTTGGAGATGTATAGCTTTTTGGTAGTATTTGCTTAGCGTGTGCAGTGCAAAGTCTTGGGTTCAATCCCTAGAACTGGGACAGAAATTCAAGGTCACCCTAGACTCTACATAAGGTCAAGACTGGCCTGGTTCCCTGTGAAGTCAAGAACAATTAAGTAAGTTTGTAAGGAACCAAATGAAACTGTGTAGTGGGAGCCAAAGGAGACAGAGATGGGGGTGCATCACAGAGAAGGGACCACGGTCCCGAAAAATGCAGCTTTGGATCTAGAGCAATCAAGGTAGTGCAAAAGTCTCCTAACTTCAAGGATGGAATTTAGAGCTCTCTTCCTAACAATTCAGCTGCTGTTATAATCTTAGAAATGCTTGGTAGGGGAACGGACTTTATAAAACACTTTCTTTTCCTACGAGGAAAAATAATATATGAAGACAATATTGAATTATGATACTTTTCATTGAGCCCACAGCTTCATCCCATTCACTAGGATTTATCTCGTGGGGTGGGAATGTAGTTCAATTGGTAATGCACCTGCTTAGCATGCATGAAGTTCTAGTTTCAATCCATAGCACCCAAAACTGAGCACAGTAGGTGTTAGGCAGGCACTTTACCAACTGAGCTACATCCTTAGCCCATGTTTTGTTGTTTGTCTGTACATTGTTAGATTTGTATGTGTGCCTGTGTGCTTGTATGTTCTGTGCACCCGCACACACTACAGTGTGTGAGTGGAGGTCAGAGGGCAACTTGTGGGAGTTGGCTATCTCCTTCCACCGTGGGGTGCCAGGGACTGAGCCCAGATCACCAGGTTTCTTGGAAAGCACCTTTACCTACTGAGCCCATGATTTTTTATGACAATTCCTGTACAATTCTCCAAACTCACGGTTTGGCAGCTCTATGAACCGGCAGCTCTAAAGGGAGCCTCTTCAGTGAGTTTTTTTTGTTTCAATGGCCTCTCAGAACTGGATTCATTTTAGCAAAAGGTTATAGATAAGAGAGGTGGCTGAGAAGGGAGATGCTGAGAAGGTTGTTAAGATTGTTTTCTTTGTAGCAAATGAGTCTTAAAGAAGATACCATTCTCTCGTCATTTTAATCCCAGCACTCAGGAGGCCAAGGAAGGTGGATCTCTATGAGACCAGGCTGATCTACATATATATTCAGTGCTAGGCTAGCTGCTTAAAGAGACCCTACCTTAAACAAACAAACAAACAAAAAGTATCATCCATCATCCACATGGCAGTTTTATAACATGGGTTTTGCTGAGATCAGGAATATCTGATTTAACAGAAAATTTCCACAGAAACTTCCAAAAGAAGTTCTGCAGATGCCGGGTGGTGGTGGCATGCGCCTTTAATCCCAGCACTTGGGAGACAGAACCAGGCAGATCTCTGTGAGTTCAAGGCCAGCCTGGGCTACAGAGTGAGTTCCAAGTCAGGCCCCAAAGCTACACAGAGAAACCCTGTCTCAAAAACAAAAACAAAAACAAAAACAAAAACAAAACAAAACAAAAAGAAGTTCTGCAGAAATTAATGAGTTTTCTAAATGCTACCATGTTTTGTGGAGATAGAATGAGACCAGGGTGGGTATAGATAAGGTAGACTCCTGTGGGACAGCCTGCTGGGTCTTAAGTCCTGAAGAGCTTGGCCTCCAGTGAGGAACTCTGAGGAGATTGTCTGAGTAAAACCCAAGTGACTGTAGGCAACATCTTCCCACCACAGTGTGGGGACTGCTCAGTGTGATGGATTGACCCCGTATCTGGAGCAAACCTGGTCATCAGGGAGAAAGGGAGCTGTGATTAAAGCTGAGGAGCTAGGAGGAAAGGACAACACTCACATATGACAGTAGATGACACTCAGACCGGAGGGCAGTCATCCAAGCAGCAGGGTCTCCTAGGACAGCAGGCTGCAAAACAATGGAGCCCCTGGCAGGGATGGGCAGGAAGTCCACTAAGGCCCAGAACCTGCAGGACATGCAAGGATATCAGACCAGCAGTCATCAGACAGCAAGGACTCTATACAGAGTTCCCTAGAGAGGCTAGTAGACGTAACAACGTGGACATGGTTATTTGAATGCAGACAGGATTAATGCCTGCCCAATGCCTGTTCTCCTCTGCCTGGAATCCTGCTGGCCCTGGAACTGGATGTAGTGATATTGTGTTCCCCAATATATTATGCACCCTAATACATTTATCTGGGGTCAGAAAACAGAACAGCCACTAGACAGACATAGAGGCCAGAAAATGGTAGCATTCACACCTTTAATCCTAGCCTTCTGGAGGCAGAGATCCATCTGGATCTCTGTGAGTTCAAAGCCACACTGGAGACAGCCAGGTATGGTGACTCACATCTTTAATCCCAGGAAGTAATGGCAGAAAGCAGAAAGGTATATAAGGCATGAAAACCAGGAACTAAGCTGGTTAAGCTTTTAGGCTGAGATTCATTCTGGATGAGGACACAGAGGCTTCCAGTCTGAGGAAACAGGATCAGCTGAGGAATTGGCAAGGTGAGGTGGCTGTGGCTTGTTCTGCTTCTTTGATCTTTCCAGCATTCACCCCAATACCTGGCTCCAGGTTTGTTTTTATTCATTAAGACCTTCTAAGATTTGTGCTATAGGAGGTGGAGCTGCAGAGGTGAATGTTGTAATCAGCTGATGAGATTTGTAGCTCCAGAGGGCTTATTTGAGGTAAGAGCTTATTTGGTCAGAAATTAAATCTCTGCTGACTCCCAAACAGCAGAAATTCTCCTGGGGCCTCAGGTCTCTTAATAGGGATGTGTAAAAGCCATGGTCTGCATTCACCCAGAGACCTGAGGTTGCTGTCTGAGTGAGGAAATTTCTGAGGAAATTGTTTTTACAACCACCCTGATTTTCTGTGCTCTACATTTTATTGTTGTTATTGTTGTTGTTGTTGTTGTTGTTGTTGTTGGTGGTGGTGGTGGTGGTGGTAGTGTGTGTATACGTGTGTGTTGAGTAAGAGGACATTGGCATGCCATAGACAACTTTATGGAGTCAATTCTCTCTTTCCACCTTCACCTGGGAGCAAACTCAGGTTGCCAGGCTTGCTCAACAAGTGTTTTACCTCTCTGAGCCATCTTGCCTCTACCCACCCAACTCTGTTCCACACACAACATGTTGAAGACCACAGTGGACCCTGCCTTTCTTTTCTTGGTTGCTGTAAGGGTTCACAGACAATACAGTTAATATCTGAGAGGGTTTAAGAGGGCCTGGAACCTAACTGACGTCAGGGAATAACTTAACAGAAGGATACTAGGTAAACATTGTCTTTTGTTGTTGTTGTTGTTGTTTTTTCCAGTACTGGGAATCCAACACAGGGCCTTGTACCTGCCAGCAAGAGTTCTCCCATGTAACCACACTCCCAGCCAAGCTTTGCTTCTAAACTACTGGAGTCAAACCATAGCTGCCACATCAGAAGTTAGAAATGTAATCAGGAACTTTTCACGTCACTTAAAAATGGTAAGAATTCAAGATATTTCCCCAGCCCTGTTTTAAAAGCTGCACATTGGTTCTTCTCCTTTGGAGCTCCTCCTACAAGAGTTATTTTTCACTTTCTCTTAATAATCTATGTTCCTTCCTCTTGAAAACACATCGGTATAGGGCATTAAAAACACTTTTTAAAAGTGTGTGTGTGTGTGTGTGTGTGTGTGTGCGTGTTGCCTGCATATGAGTGTTCGGGAGCACTCACTGCACCATGGGGATGCCAGAGCAAGACATTGAATGTCCTCCCTACCACTGTCTGCCTTACAGCCTTGGGCCGGGCTCATTTAACATAAGCTTGCTATAACTAAGCTGGCCAGCCAATGAGCGCATCAATGCCCAGCTTCTTATGTAGTTGGTAGGAATTCGACCTCAGGCCTTCCTGTTTGTTGAACAAGAGTTCTTACCCATTGAACCATCACCCCAATTCCTAAAATTACTTGTAAAAACGTGAAAACATGCCAGGCTGTGGTGGCAGACACCTTTAATCCCAGCACTTGGGAGGCAGAGGCAGGCGGATCTCTGTGAGTTCGAGGCCAGTCTGGTCTACAGAGTGAGATCCAGGAAAGGCAAAGCTACACAGAGAAACTCTGTCTCGAAAAACAAACAAGCAAACAAGTGAAAATACTGCTGTGTGTGTTGGTACATGACTTCAATCCCAGCCCTGGAAGGTAGAAGCAAAGGCAGGCAGTCCTCTGTGAATTCCAGGACAGCCAGGAATACATAGGCAGAACCTGTCTCATAAAATACTCACATGCTTGCGAGCTGGACAGTGCATACACATGTACGCGCCTGTGCGCACACACACACACCATACAAACGCATACCTACCTTTAATCCTAGCTCTCAGGAGGCAGAGGCAAATGGATCTCCATGAGTTCCAGGATAGCCTGGTCTACATAGCAAGTTTTAGACCACCAACCAGGGCTACATAGTGAGACCCCCCTCACTACATACACATGCACACACATACACATACATCTTAGGGTTTCTTTTTATTTGTTTGTTTGTTTTTTTTTTTTTTTTTGAGACACGGTTTCTCTGTGTAGTTTTGGTGCCTGTCCTGTAGTCCAGACTGGTCTTGAATTCACAAAGATCCACCTGGCTCTGCCTCCCAAGTGCTGGGATTAAAGGCATGTGCCACCACAGGCCCAGCTTAGTTAAGGTTTCTATTGTTGTGATAAGGCACCATGACCAAAGCAAGTTGGAGGAAGGGTCTATTTTGCTCTTGGTTCATCATCAAAATCATTGAGGGCAGAATATTGGGGGCAGGAGCTGATGCAGAAGGCATGGAGGGGTGCTGTTTACTGGCTTGATCAGCCTGCTTTCTTACAGAACCCAGGACCACTAGCCCAGGGACAGCACCTGTAGCCAGTCTTTCTCTGTCCCATCTACCAGCTCCCAAATAATCACACAGAGACTTCTTTTTAATTATAAAAACTAGGCCAGCTGGGTGGTGGTGGTGGTGGTGGTGGTGGTGGCGGCGGCGGCGGCGGCGGCGGCGGCGGCACACGCCTTTGATCCCAGCACTCAGGAGGCAGAGCCAGGCAGATCTCTGTGAGTTTGAGGCCAGCCTGGTCTACAAATCGAGTTCCAAGGCAGGCTCCAAAGCTACAGAGAAACCCTGTCTCAAAAAAAAAAAAAAAAAACAAAACCCAAAAACTAGGCCAATAGCTTAGGCTTGTTTCTAAGTAGCTCTTATAACTTAACCCATTTCTAGTCATCTATGTCCTGCCCCGAGGCTCATTTACCTCATCTATGTATTGCCCATCCTGCTCACTCTGCGTCTCATGGCATCCTTGTGTGTCTCCGCCCTTCTTCTTCCTAGAGTCCACTCTGCCCTGAAAATCCTGCCTAGCTATTGGCCATTCAGCTTTTAATTAAACCAGTCTGAGTGACACATCTTCGTACAGTGTAAAGGAATATTCCACAAGCCCTCCCCCCTCCCCCTTCCCCTCCCCCCTCCCCCCTCCCCCATCCAATCATAAAGACAGCCTGATCTTATGGAGCCATTTCCTTAGTTGAGCTTTCTTCCTTTCAGATGCCAAGTGGACATAAAACTGTACAGCACTATGTATCCCTTGTTTTGACAACTGAGGTCCTGTTGTACCGGCCTGAGTACTGGTGGCCGTGTTTTGTTTGTTTGTTGTGGTCTCAGGATTTCACTATGTAGCTATGGCTGGCTGTCGTGGAACTATGTAGACCAGGCTGGCCTCGAACTCACAGAAATCCACCTGCCTCTGCCTCGCAAGTCCTGGGACTAAAGTGTGTGCCGTTATGTCCTGGTATGGTGGCTGTTTATAAAGCTTTTGCATAAGACCAAGCTCTGAGGTCACCCACTCCTTCCTAGATCTGTAGACTCCCACCTCTATTTCCCTAACCATCCCAGTTCATTTCCCTCTATTTGTCAGCTGGTGCCTTAAATTGACAGTTTCTACAAATCACTGCTAGATGCAGCAATATACTTGAATCTCCCAAGTATCAGGCTGAGCTGTGAGAGCCTGACACTGAAGGACTGACTATACTGTATCACACACCATATGACAGTTTCAGAAGAACCCAGATAATTAACCTACAGGGACAGGAAACAGCTCCAGGATTTCCTGAATTTGAGTCAGGGAGCTGAGTTCCAGGAGTAGAATGTAACTCTGGGGAGTAATTAAGATAGTCCCTAGTGGGGTGAAGAGACGGCTCAGCAGTTAATAGCTCTCGCTGCTCCTCCTCAGGACCTGAGTTCAGCTCCCAGCAGCCATGTCAGATGCCTCACAACTGCCTGTAGCCCCTGTTCCAGGAGATCCAACACCCTCTTCTGGCTTCTGAGGGCAACTCACTCACATGTACACCATGCCTACACAGACACATACATATACATAAAAAAGAATCTTTAAAGTCGTCCGTATTAGCCTCCTGGGGATGGCTCAGCCTATGCCAAGTCTGATGACCTAGGTTCAATCCCCAACATGCAAGTCGGAAGGGTAGAATCAGTCCCTATAAGTTGTCCTTTTTTTTTTCCCCCTTGTTTTTTCAAGACTGGGTTTCTCTGTGTAGCTTTGCGCCTTTCCTGGATCTCACTCTGTAGACCAGGCTGGCCTCGAACTTACAGAGATCCACCTGCCTCTGCCTCCCGAGTGCTGGGTTATTAAAGGCGTGTGCCATCACTGCCCATCGTCCTCTGTTCTTGATGAGCACACCATGCTGATGTTGTCACACACACACTCACACACACACACACTCACTCACACACACTCATTAATGCATACACATGCACACACACATAATCAATAAAAGTAGAAGCACTTAGAATACTAAGGCAGGAGGATTGCAAATTCAAGGTCAGCCTGGACTCCTGACTGAGTTCCAGTTCAGCTTTGGCTATAGAATCTCAAAAACAAAAACAAAAACAAAAACAAAAAGCAAACAAAACAAACGGCCTCCAAGTGAGCTGATCGGGGCTTCAAAGCAGGCCTCTTTTCCTGATGGACATCTCTGAGACCTGGCTCTCATGGCCAGTGCTGTGGGTCTCCTTCCATCTGTCACAGCTGGCTGGTCACGTGACCCAGGCCTTTCCCTGCCCTGGAGTTTTCATAGAACTTAGAAGAGCTAACCAGTCTCTTGTTGTTACCTCATCGGCTGTGAAACCCAGGGGCTGCCAGCAAGCAGGTTTGTCCTGTCCCAGAACACACTCTATGTGTGCAGCTGCTAAGAGCTTCTCTCCGGATTGGCTACAAAGTAATCACTCCAACCCCTGAAGCCAAACCGTCCATTAGCTTTGCTGTCCTTGTGCTCCAGAAGATTCCAGGGACAGGACTTGGTCTAAGTAGTTTAACAGTGCCAGGGAGGATGTGAGCAGAAGTGGAGACTCCACAGCCAGAGTTACTCAGACCAGACATGCCATCCAAGCCACATGTGGGAGATGCAGGAGAGAGGGAGCTCACCTCCCTATGTGTCACTTAATATTTACTGAGCACCTCTGTGTCCCTGAAACTCATCCAGGTACTGACAGGACAGGTGTTTTCAAGGCCAGCGAGGTCTCTCTGCTGGTTGTGACATCTTGGTTTTGTTGTTTTGTATTTTAATTTTTTTAGATTTACTTATTCTATTTTATATTCAATGTGTTTTGCTTTCTTTCTTTCTTTGTTTTTGTTTTTTTGTTTTGTTTTGGTTTGGTTTTTTTTGTTTTTTGAGATAGGGTTTCTCTGTGTAGTTTTGGTGCCTGTCCTGATCTCGCTCTGTAGACCAGGCTGGCCTCGAACTCACAGAGATCTGCCTGGCTCTGCCTCCAGAGTGCTGGGATTAAAGGCGTGCGCCACCACCGCCCAGCGACTCCACCCTTCTTCATCTTCAGTTGGAATGTACCGCCTAATCTTATTCTGCCTCACCATTGGCCAAACAGCTTTGTTTATCAACCAATGAGAGCAACACATATTCATAGTGTACAGAAAGACATCCCACATTCAAGTGGTCCTTGGTTCTCGGTTCTATAAGAAAGCAGGCTGAGCAAGTCATAGAGAACAAGCTAGTAAGCAGCATTCCTCCATGGCCAACACTATCTACTGCCTCAAGGTTCCTGCCCTGCTCCAGATCCTGTCTTGACTACTTTCAGTGGTGGACAATTAATGTGGAAAGTGTAAGTAAAATAAATCCTTTCCTCCCCAACTTGCTTTTGGTCATGGTGTTTCATCACAGCAATAGAAACCCTAAGACAGTGCTCTTAACCACTGAGCCATAGTCTTGCCCTTCTCCCCATGTTGTTTGTTTTGTTTTGTTTTGTTTTGTTTTGTTTTGTTTGAGACAGGGTCTCATTATGTAGCCCTGGCTGGCCTGGAACTCCCAGAGATCTTCCTGCCTTTGCCTCCTGAGTGCTGGGCTTAAATTCAAGTACCATCATGGCCTGCCTCATGATGCCTTCTCATACTGAAACAGTAAATCAACAGAGGAGAAAAGGAACAGTTCCCAGTAGCCATGGATACACTCCAACAAAGTAAGACAGATGAACAGGATGAACGTGGCTTCAGCAGAGAGCAGGTGCCATGGATAGGGCAAGGCCTAGCATTTGAGGTGAGGCAGAGAAGGGCCTAGTGGCTGGACCTCTTTTCCTAAAGGCTCCCAGGCAAAAAGGAGTTTGGGAGATTAGAGAAAGTCACTGTGGCTGGGGTACAAGGAGCTCTGCTCAGCCATTTCAGGAAGACATTGGACTGTTACATTTTGTTTTTCAAAGGCTGCTGTTAGCCATTATGTAGAGAATGGAGCATAAGAGGTAAATAATGGCAGCAGGGGCCTGGGGATGCAGCTCAGTGGCAAAATGCTCACCAAAGCAAGGCCCTGGATTAATCCCCAATAACACAGACACACACACACACACACACACACACACACTGGATCTGAGGGAAGAAAACACTGCTGTTTATATAGTTGTTGTTTTAATGAAATTTTAATTCAGTTTCACTCACGGATATGATAGATTTTGATCCTATCCCCCCCATTGCCCTCTTAGCTCTGCCCACTCCCCCTGAACCCCTTCCCCTCCTCCTTCTTCTGTGTGTGCCCTAGTGAGTTTAATTAGTGCTGCTTGCATGGCCATGAGCACCAGGTACACTGGTGGTCCACTTGCACACATGCAAGCAAAGCACCCACACACGTAAAGCAAAAGTAAATAAATCTCAAATGGTAAGAATGGACAAGATGACAAGTGGAGCCTTGAGATATGAGACACACTGTTACTTTTGGGTGGACCTGAGTCCTAACCTCAGTGTCCTGTCCCTAGGGGCCAGTGCTCCAAGATGAATTCAAGTCCTGCTGAAATTCACTCCCATCACTATTTTTAGTGTCCCAGACAAGACTAACAAGGAGATCACATAGATCATTAGGCTTAGACTGCTTAGAATAATGTTCAGAGTTAATCTACCTGCTCCTATAAGCAAGGTCTATTAGTTACTAGAATCAATGAGTTTTATACACAGAAAATATGGCTTCTCCTCTTCCTCCTCCTTTCCTTCTCTTCTTTCTTTTCACCTTCCATTCCCCTCTCCTTCTGTTCCTCCTCCCTTTAGAGACAGGGTCTCCTCCATGTAGCCCAAACTGGCCTTGAACTCAGGATCTTCCTGCCTCTGCCTCTCAAGTGAATAGATTGCAGGTGTGTGTCACCAGGTCTGGCTCTGAACATAGTCCTGGGCAAGGACAGACACTGGGGCTCTTTCCATCCCTTTGCTCTCTGTTGTATTTATGGTTTCTGTGTGTGTGTGTGTGTGTGTGTGTGTGTGTGTGTGTGTGTGTGTGTGAGATGTGAATGGATACATGCCTACTTCATCTCTCTCTCACTCTCTGTTCTAGCTAGAGTCCTCTCCTCTCATTTGTCTCCATTCTCTTAAATTACACATACACATGGCCCATTAGGGCCACTGCATCTTAACTAACACTTCCTTACCAAAACCTCCCATCTCCATCTGCCTTAGCTACTCTAGATTCCCCAAAAGAAAATCTGGTAGCCAAGCCAAACTCATTGTGTTTTCCCTATATTAAAAATTATTTTAATTGTGCATGTGTGTGTATGTGTGTGTGTGTGTGTGTGTGTGTGTGTGTGTGTGTGCACATGTGTGCAGGTTCCCCCGTAGAGGTCAGAAGACGGTGTCAGATTTCCTGAAGCTGTAGTTACAGGTGGTGGACCTGTGAGCTGCCCCGTGTAGGTGCTGGGATCTGAACCCCAGGCTTCTGGTAGAACACTTAGTACTCTTAACCACTGAACCTTTTGTTTGATTTTGGGTTTGTTTTGTTTTTGTTTTTGTTTTTTGAGACAGGGTTTCTCTGTATAGACCCAGCTGTCCTGGAATTCACTCTGTAGACCAGTCTAGCTTTGAACTCACAGAGATCCTCCTGCCTCTGCCTCCTGGGAGCTGGGATTAAAGGCATGCACTAGCAGTGTCCGGCATAGGGAATCTATATCTCTAACAAGTTTCTCCTTAGTGGGCGGTTTCTATCTATCCAGACCCTTCTCTTTTCTCTCCTTTAAGGTTTATGATTTGTTTATGTCTGTGTCAGCATACTTCTGTTCAGATGCCTGATGAGGATGTGGTGTCAGATCCCCAGAAGCCAGACTTACAGGCAGTTGTGAGCCCCTCTGACACTGGGCTCTGGAAACCAAACTCTGGACCACTGCAAAAGCAGCAAGTACACTCACCTCTGAGCCATCTCCAGCCTCTCATCTCACATTTTCATTCTAGGCTACAAGCACTGGCCAGGAATTGGTTTCATTGCTCCTGACATCTCTCCAGAGTATACTGTTATGGCTCAGGAAGCACGTGTGCTGCATGTCAGTCAGAGGCAGCTGGATCTAGGGGCGCCAGTCTCCCAGATATAAACAGATGGACAGGTATGCTGAAGTATCTTTTAGAACAGCCTCCCAATTTGGGGGCAGGTGGCCAGCTCGCTCTTAGGCTGAGGATTTCCTAGCAGTAAGAACTTGTGGCTTGGCTTGTTCTATCCCTCTGATCTCTCAGGTTTTCAAGGTTTTCACCCCAATATCTGGCTCCAGGTTTTTTTTTTATTAATAAGACTTCTTAGCAATTCGTATTACATCTCCTTAGTTCTAAGTGGTTTACATTCTGAAGCAGTTGCCCCCCGCCACTACCCCTTGTTTTGGTGTGTATGATTCTGTGGGGTATGCATATGTGGATGTATACATGTTCAAATATGTGTAGCTGTTCATCAGAGCACATGCCTGTAGAAGCCAGAGGTTGATGCCAAGTGTCTTCCTTGATCACTCTCCACCTGACACGTTAGAACAGGGTTTCTTTTTCGTTTGTTTGTTTGTTTGTTTTTGAGACAGGGTTTCTCTGTGTAGTTTTGGTGCCTGTCCTAGAACTCGCTCTGTAGACCAGGCTGGCCTCAAACTCACAGAGCTCCACCTGCCTCTGCCTTCCAGGTGCTGGGATTAAAGGCATGTGTCACCACCACCCAGCTACAGGGTTTTTTACTTGAATCTGGAACCCACCAATTCTGCTGGCCAGTTTGCTCCTGGGGACCCCCTCTATCCTCATCTAGAGTACTGGGGTGACAGACTAGGCACCACGCCTGCCTGCCAATCATATGAGTTCTCATGTTTCTGCATCCCCGAATTTGCCCTTTGAAAGGTCCTAGTCCTTTTCTGGTATGTGAACAGAAGTAACCAGTGCATAGCATGTCAAAGTCAGAATCCAGAGTGCAAGCTGGGCACACTGGCACCCACTTTTAATTCCAGAACTTGGGAGACAGAATCAAGAGGATCCCTGTGAGTTCAAGGCCAGCCTGGTCTACATAGAGATCCATGACAACTAGGGCTATACAGAGACTACATGGATAGCTACATAGAGAGACCCCATCTCAACAAACCCAAACCAACCAATCACTACCACCACCAGAAACCCAAATAAATAAAACTCTGCACCGGGTGGTGATGGCACACGCCTTTAATCCCAGCACTTGGGAGGCAGAGCCAGATGGGATCTTTGTGAGTTCGAGGCCAGCCTGGTCTACAGAGTGAGATCCAGGAAAGGTGCAAAGCTACACAGAGAAACCCTGTCTCGAAAAAACAAAAACAAAAACAAAACAAAAAAAATTCCATCCAGGGGTGATCATGATCTCTGTTGAGAAGATTTTTTTTCTTTCTTTTTCTTTTTCTTTTTTTTCAGGTAGCTTCATGAAGCTCAGGCTAACCTCCAACTCACTATGTAGCAATGATGCCATTTGACTCCTGATTTCTCCTGCATTCACCTCCCACGTGTGGGGATGACAGAGACACTTGGCTAATATGAAGTATTTGGGCACTTTGCTGACTAAATGCAAGTTCATCTTCTCTTGCTGTGTTAGAGAAATCAGAACACTTCCCCAAACTAATACCCAGCTGAGAGTAATTTTTGCTCTGGTGTTCTCAGGAGGCAAGCAAGGTTTTGCATTTCCGAGCAGACCCCTGAAAGGTCATAAGGACAGGGAATGTTTGTAAAAGCATCTCGAGTGCTTCTGTTCCCAGCCCACAGATCCCCTGGGGACGCTAGACTCTAGTAAGTAAAATAATCCAAGCTGTGGGGGAAACAGCAGGACTTCTTAGGTTGGATGTATCACACCCTGGACATTGCCTCCAAACCAGGGAACTGGGTGCTGTGTTTTGGAGGGTTTTTGTTTTTGTTTTTTGTTTTAATGTATTATCTCTGGGGCTAGAGAGACGGCTCAGCAGTTAAGAGCACTCTGCTATTCCAGAGGTCTTCAGTTCCTAGTACCTGACTCTCACTATCTGATGCCCTCTTCTGGTCTGCAGACATACATGCAGACAAAGTACCTGTATACATTTAGGAAAAAAAAAAAATCTTAAAAAAAATGTCTTTGTGTGTGTGTGTCTGTGTATGCGTGTGTGTGTCTGTCTGTCTGTCTGTGTCTGCCTGTGTATGTGTGTGCCTGTCTGTGTATGTGTGTCTGTCCATCTGTGTGTCTGTGTGTGTGTCTGTGTCTGTGATTGCTTTCTGTTGCTGTGATAAACACCAATACTAAAAGTGCCTTAGGGAGAAAAGTGTTTATTTCATCTTGTACTTCCAGGTAAAGTTCATCACTGAGGGAAGTCTAGGCTAGACTCAGTACAGGATCCTGGAGGCAGGAGCTCATGCAGAGGCCCTGGAGGAGTGCTGCTTACTGGCTTACTCCCCATGGCTTGCTCAGCCTGTTTTCTTATACAACCCAGGACCACATGCCCCGGAGTAGCATTGCTCACAGTAAGCTGACCTCCACGCACAAACCATGACATATACAAATACACACCAAAAATAAATGTTTAATTCCAGCACTTAGGAGGCAGAGGCAGAGGCAGGTGGATCTCTGTGAGTTCTAGGCCAGCCAAGGCTACATGGAGAGACCCCATTGTGGAAGAGAGTACTGGAGGAGAGTCATGTGCCATGGTTACCTTTTAGAGCTTTATTGGGAGAGGAAGCAGAGAGAGAGAGAGAAACAGAGAGAGAGAGAGAGAGAGAGAGAGAGAGAGGGAGAGAAGGACAGCATGGAGGGAAGAGAGCAGAAAGAGAAAAGGGGAGGGATACAGAGGGCCCGCCCGCCTTTTAGGCTGGGCCACATCCTAGGCTGATGATGTAATTAAGGACAGAACCCTTACACCCATCTCAAAAACAAACAAACAAACAAAAAACCCTAAACATTAAAAAATGAGTAAGTTACTAAAATATGTAAAAAAGAAAAAGAAAAAATGAGTAAATAAAAATAAATATGGGCTGGAGAGATGGCTCAGTGGTCAAGAGCACTTGCTGTTCTTCCGGAGGACCTGAGTTCAATTCCCAGTACCCGTGTCTGGTGGCTCACAATCTCTGGTCACTCCAGCTTAGGAAACCAATACTTCCTCCTCCCTTCCACAGATACCCACACATCTTGTCTTTGTTGGTTAAGCGGCGGTGCTCGTGGCTGGCCGCTGCCCGTGGTGGCCATGCTGACAGAGGAGCGTGCTGGAGCAAAGTCACGAGCCATAGTTACTTTTCTAAAGCTTTATTGAGAGAAAGAGAGAGAGAGAGAAAGGACCGTGCCAAGGTGGGAGTACGGGAGGAGAGACAGAGCAGAAAGAGGGAAAGGGTATCACAGAGGCCCACCTGCTGGGACGCCGTTGCAGGCTGGTGATGTAATTAAGGACAGAATCCTTACAGTCTTCTCCTGCCTTCCACAGATACCCACATATATTGTTAGACCAAAGCAGGAGGAATCTACCTTGCAGGTTAAGAGTTCTGTTTGCAGTTAAGAATAAGTTCCTGTCTATGTTTGTGTGACCCTTCTGCACCAGATGTGCTTGATCACAAGTGGGCGGGAGGTATGTGGACAGGAAGTATGTCAGGATACATGCTTGCCACTGATTGGACCTGATGGGAAATGCAGCCAATTATGGGTTTTGCCATTTTAAACCTCTGCAAAGAGTGACTTGTGTGTATTTCCTGGGAGCCTGGGTGTGGACCTGCCCAGAGAGACCATCAACCTGGCCAGTATTTAATTAAAGCTTGCTTTAAAGTTGGCTTTAAAGGTGGTAGTCTTATTCTCTACCGGTGGGATTAACGACATGTAGAACACACATACATATAAAGATAAAACCAAAACTCAATAAATGTAATTGTTCAAGGCCAGGCAGTGTAACTGTTAGTAGAGAGCCTTAGCACCAAATAAACCAGCCACAATGGAATTCATCTGCAACCCCAGAGCTGGGAATTGTTATGCCCAGATCACAGGGACCCCCAAAAGACCACCACAGAGACTGAATCTAGCATGTAAAAGCAAAGAGCCTTTATTCTCTTCAAGCTCCAAGCTTGGTCTCTCTGTCCCATGCAGTGGTGAGAGCAGAGAACTCTGAGCTCAGGCACGGTGGGATTTTTATCATAAGGGTGAGAGGATTTCCAGGGTATCTGTAAAACAAAAAAAAAAAGGTGTGTAGGTGTGTGCTAGACTCAAGGACATCTGGCCACCTTATCTAGTGGTTGGAGTGTTTGGGATGCCAGGTACTTCCTCATCCCTGTGTGGGTCCCTGGGTGGTATCAGCTTAAGGCTTTTCCTGGTATCAGCATTAAGCCTGTCACAGAAGCTGTGTCTAGGCCCCTAAGCCTATCATGGCAGTTGTGTGGTCAAGCTGTTTTGGAACCTCTCCACAGGGATCAGAAGTTCAAGGTCATTCTTGGCTACATAGGGAGTTCAAGGACAGCCTGGGATATCAGAGACCCTGTCTCAAACAACAAATTTTCCTTGAGGCTCATTCAACTTCTCAGTGTTACAAGGGGCTACCTCTTGGAGAAAATCAGAGTGGGGCCAGAGGTGGGGATCCCTCTAGATCTGGTGTGCCGCAAGCTAGCCACTGCAGACGTGGAGAAAGCTGGGTCAGATCCATCAGAAAACTCCTAAACCAGGGCCCCATCCATCATCTCTGAGCCCTGAAGCACTTCCTCTTTTCCTTAGTCTAAGGATCCAAAAAGTACTCAAAGGAAGACCAGAGGAAAAGCATTAGGGCAGCATCTAGTTATAAGATAGCAAGAGCTTCACCTCATCCTTGCCAGGGGCACGTAGGAACTTTAGCTGAGCCTCAGGGGAAAGCCACCGAGAACACGGAAAGGAAGGGAGAGAAGGAAGCTGCAAGAGAGGAAAGCCTAATGAGCAATGAGTGTGCAGAGGGAAAAGGCAGGCTTCCTGAGGGGTGTGTCTTTGGGGAGACCCCACACAAAGCATGACTAGCTTTGAAGATGGTCCTCAGAGCAAGGCAATAAGAGAGATAAGCAGTTAAGCAGGATTAGTGGAGGCTAGAGTGGGCTATAGGGGATAGGATCTGAGGCGTCCCAGGAAAGGAAGAACTAGAAGGTTAAAAAAAAAAAAAGTTGGGGACAGTGAGTGGATGTGGTGGTGCACTCCTTTGATCTCAGCCCTAGGGAGGCCTAGGTCTACACAGCAAGTCCTGGGGATATCTAGAGAGCTCTCATCTCAAAAAGAAAACAGAAAGAAAGAAAAGGAAAAAAGAAAACGGGGGAGAAAGTAGGCCCTGGGCAGAGAAGAAAATAAGCACAAAGAAAATAATTTTTTAAAGATTTATTTATTTATTACAATATACAGTGTTCTGCCTGCTTGTGTCCCTACAGGCCAGAAGTCGCCAGATCTCACTGCAGATGGTTGTGAGCCACTATGTGGGCGCTGGGAATTGAACTCAGGACCTCTAGGAAGAATAGCCAGTGCTCCTAACCTCTGAGTCATCTCTCCAGTCCCCAAAGAAAAGAATTATAACCCATGGTGGTACATACCTGTAACCTAGCACTTGGATTATTTGAGGCCAGCCTGGGCTACACCGTGAGACCCTATGAATCAAAAAACAAAAAGAGACTTTGAAGAGTAAGTGGAACACTGTGTTCTCTCATAGCATTTTACTTTTTTTGATTTTTACTTTTTTTTTTTTTTTTTTTTTTTTTTGAGACAGGGTTTCTCTGTGTAGCCCTGGCTGTCCTGGAACTCACTCTTTAGACCAGGCTGGCCTCCAACTCACAGAGATCCACCTGCTTCTGCCTCCTGAGTCCTGGGACTAAAGGTATGTGCCACCATACACAGCTGTTGTTACTTCTAAAGATTTTTAAAAATTCTAGTGACTTTAGATTTATTTATTTTGTATGTATGAATGTTTTGCCTACATGTATGAAAGTGCACCATGTGTGCACCTGGTGCCTGAGGTCAGAAAAGAGTGTCAGGTCCCCTGGAACTGAAGTCTTAGATGGTTTTATTTTGTTTTTGTTTTTGAGAGAGGATCTTGTGTAGCTGGGGTTGAACTTGAACTCCTGATCCCCCACTTCCATCTTCCAAATTCTAGCATCATAGGTGTGCACCACCATGCCCTACTGCGTATCTTACTTATTTTTATTAAAATCTGAGCATAGTTGAGCAAGGCAGTACATGCCTGTAATCTCAGCACAAATAAATATATAAAAAATACAAGAGATGTAATTAAGGAAAAATTATAGAAATCCAGTTTCTTAGTCACAGTAGCCACATTTCAAGTGCTCACTGGTCACTGTGGTTGGTGACCACCACATTGGACAGCTGGGATAGGAGGAGACATACCAGCATCACAGGAAATGCTTTGAGGATGGCTCTGGTCCAGAAAAGCCTTGTCTGAAACTCTTAGTGGGATTTGAGACAAAGGCCGATTGTTCCCGGGGCAGCTACATCTGGCCAGATGCAGGCACTGTAAACACGCCTCTTCCTGACAGAACTTAGGGAATTCCTTCCTGACACACACCTCCTACACTCAGGAGACAGGGCTCTTACCAGTTTCCTCTGGAATCTGTTTGGGGAGCAAGGGTAAGAAGTGGTTTCTGTTTGTATGGCTTTGGTTTGGGTGTTTTCAGACAGGATCTCATGTAGCCCAGTTGGCCACCAACTCTTCTTCTTCTATTCAGTTACTTAGCTGGCTTGAGGGGACGGTTTCCCCCTGCAGCCCGGACTGGCCTGGTGCTCCATGCAGCGAACACCCCCCTCAAACTCAAAGCAGTATTTGGCCTCAGCCTCCTCAGTGTCAGGATTGTAGATCTGAACCATTCCTCCTTGAAACTCTGTATATAAGGATGACTTTGAACTCCTAATCTTCCTGCCTCCCCGTCCTAAGTGTTGAGGAAGAAATCATGGCTGGCTCAGTCTACACCATCACCCCCTTCCCTGGCCCAGCTTGTTTCTTTCTTTGTTTGTGTGTTGTTGTTTTGAGACAGTCTCATTTATAGCTCACCCTGGCTTCAAAGTCATGGTAAACCTCCTGCCTCAGACTCTTAAGAGCTGGGCTTACAGGCATGAGCTATTGTCAATGTTTTAATCCAATCTGCTTGACGAGCTTTAGAATTGATTTGAGTATTTACTTAGTCCCACCCAACCCCTTCACAGACACATTAGTTACTCCTTCAGAATATCCAATAAGGCTATTTCCTGTTTACCCAAATGTTTACTTATTGCATTAGCAAAATCAAAAAGCTTTATAGCCAACAGAGGAGTCCCTAAGTCTTTGATGAGGCATTTTTGCTAGTAAATAAACCACTACGTCTGGAAATACTTGACTCTAGAGTGTTAAGTGAAATGCTGTTCCATCCCTGTGGGAGCTGTGTCAGAGAGAGTCAGTAGCTAGCCTGGGGAAGAGCCTGCCTGACTGCCACTGTGCTCCCACGAGCCTGGAGTGTCCGGCAGGTCAAGCCCAGCAGGAACAGACATCACATCCAGCTGGCAGCTTGCCTAAAGTTTCTAGGAAAGCTGCCATTGGCTTCCCTCTGGCTTCCCAGAGGACAAGGGTCCTGGGACATTGGGGTATGTTTTGGCACTTGAGGACTACAGAGGAGTACCTGTTTGACACCCAACAGTCAGCTTTGGACGTCATTGATTTAGTTACTCATTACAAGTCTGTAGACAAGAGACAAAATGGAAAGACATACCCTTGTGTAAACAGTCCATCTCTGGGGCTCCTCCCTCTGCCCAGCACCAATCCTCTTTTTGGTGCTATCCCCACCTTTCTGCCAGGTACCTGGACCTCCTTGATGATCTTTAGCAGGAAGTAGAATTATCCATAGCCTATATATGATCCTGCCTATGGGCTGGTCAGCATGGACCTTGAGAACCGAGGAAACAGCCTAACTATATGTTTGAAGCCGGCCAAACTTTTTGCCCTGTGTCCTCACACTTGAACATCTACTGTGAACCTAAAAGAAAACCAGGGCTAAGCGGTAGAGAGCTCACCTAGCACCCACAAGGGCCTGGGTTTGATCTGCAGCATCACATAAAGAGGGTACGTGTGACACCGCATCCAGTCCCCACTGCACGGGCTTTTTATGCTTCCGCGTTTGCGGTTTCTCAGCTGGTTCTACCCAGGAACAGTGGCCCTTCCCAGAGTCCCGAAATGCTGTAGAGTTAAAAGATCACTGAAACTGGACGATCAGCTTGAAGGAAATGAAAGGAAAAACTGAATAACCTCAGCTCACCTACAAGCAAGGAGTCCACAGCAAAAGACAGTGATGAATTCATGGTGTTGCTATCTAAAATTGAGAGATCATCAGAAAAACCATGGAGATAATGAAAAAATTGAGTAGTATACGGGCTTTGGAGAGCAACAGACAACTTGAAGATCTCATTGGCATTTCCCTAGTACCGTGTTACTTAAAAAGAGAAGTGGAGAAAACCAGAGAACTAACGACAAAGTCACAAAGCAAAAACTGTTTGAGAAGAAGAGTTCCCGAATCCCTCCCGGAGAACATCATCTTGACAGCTTTGAACTCTTTAAAGCCATTTTGAACTGAGTACCACCCTTACGTCTGATAACTGTCAATCCACACGGATACTAGTCAACCTGTAAGAATGCAGACCACACTGAAATGAAGAGTCAGTGAAAGTAGACTGTTGTTTACAACCCATCTTCTAAGACAGGAAATGGAGTACTTGTGGATTTTTCTAAATAGGGATAATAAATGAGTCCATTGTGGGAAAAAAAAAAAAAAGAGGGCATGGTGACACACACCTATGATTGCAGCACTCTAGATGTGAGGGCAGCAGCATCAGAAGTTAAAGGTTGAGCTGAGGAGAAGGTTCACTCAGCATCAGGACCTGAGTGTGGATTTCCAACAGGTAAAAAATCTAAGTCTTGGGTATGCACGTGTCATCCCAGGACGGGGGAGGCAAGGATGACAGATACCTGGAGCTCATGGTTCAGCCAGCCTAGTGGAATCAGTGAGCTGCTGGCTCAGCAGGAGACCCTGCCTCAAAAACCAAACCCAACCACCAACAAAATCAGGGGAGAGCAACTGAGGAAGACACCTGAAATCAACTTCTGGCCTACACACACACACACACACACACACACACACACACACACACACACACACACGAAAAGAAGTCCATCTTAGCTTTCTTTCTATCTTTCTTGTCTTTCTGTCTTGTGTGTGTGTGTTTGTGGAGGGGGGTGTTGACACAGGGTTTCTCTGTAATAGCGGTTGCTGTCCTGGAACTCACTCTGTAGACCAGGCTGGCCTTAAACTCAGAGATCCACCTACCTCTGCCTCCTAAGTGCTGGGATTAAAGGTGTGCACCACCACCGCCTTAGTTAGGGTTTCTATTGCTGTGGATAGATGCTATGATCATTGTACCAGACTTTTTCTTTTGTGCTACCAACCAGCTCCCAAACCATGACATAGAGACTTCTTATTAGTTATGAATGCTTGGCCTTATCTTAGCTCTTACTTTAACCTGATTCTCTTTATGTTTTGCCTCAGGGCTTTTTGCCCCTTTTTCTCTATAGCTTACTTTCCTGCTGTCTCCATGTCTGCTGGCAGCTGCTTGGTTTCTGCTCCTGGTGTGTCTCTCTTTCTCCCTTGTTTTCTTCTCCTTCTCTCTCCTTTCTATATTCCTCCTCCTACTCATTCTCTCTGCACGCCAGTTATTAGACCAATTAGATGCCTTAGGCAGGCAAGGTGGAACAAATGTAGCACATCTTTACATTATTAACAATGGTAACAGGAACAAATGCAGCACATCTTTACATTATTAACAAAGGTAACAGGAACAAATGTAGCACATCTTTACATTATTAACAAAGGTAACAGAAACAAATGTAACACATCTTTACATTATTAACAAAGGTAACAGGAACAAATGTAACACACCTTCTCATAGTTAAAGTAATATTACACAGCATATGTGAGAGCCAAAGTTACATTTTAAGTTTTAATTACTATGAAAGAGATTCATGAAACAATGCCTCTGATCTGCAAGCCCCTTGCCCAAGGACAGATAGTTCCTGAAATGCTGGAGGCTGTTGTTTATGGGAGATAACAAGCCACATGCTTTTCATTCCCCTAAACAAGTTTGTTTGGCCCATCTGCACAGATAGGCTTCATCACATGTGGGTGGGAGGTTCACAGGGTGGAGGTACGTCAGGATGTATGCTTGCCCCTGATTGGACCTGATGGGAAATGCAATGAATTATGGGTTTTCCTGTTCAAGCTGCTACAAACTGTGATTCTGGGCCATTTCCCAGGAACCTGGGTATGGACCTGGCCAGATCCCATCCACCCAGCCAGTATTTGCAGCTTGCTTCAAATTTGGCTCTAAACTGTGGCAGTAGTCTTATTCTCGACCGGTGGGATTAACACATAACCAAATGTAACACATCTTTACCTAGTTAAAATAACATTCCACAACAGTCCATGGTAACTCTTACAAGGAGAGATTTAACTGGGGCTGGCTTACAGTTCAGAGGTTTAGTCCATTATCATCATGGAGGGAAGCAGGTTGGCACACAGGCAGACGTGGTGATGGAGAGGTGGCTGAGAGTTCTGCATCTAGATTGGAAGGCAGCAGGAAGAGAGTGAGACACTGGGCCTGGCTTGAGCATCTGAGGCCCCAAAACCCACCCCCAGTGACACACTTCCTCCAACAAGGCCATAACTCCTAATAGTACCACTCCCTATAGGCCTATGGAGGCCTTTTTTTTTTTCAAACCACCACAAAGTTCAAGGCTAGCTGGGCTGTATGAGATCAAAATGAACGGGAAGAAGGAAGAAAGAGAGGGAAGCAGGCAGGCTCTCTGGACTGAGTGAGACTGACCTACAGAAACTTACTAATTCATTGAAACCCACTTATAAAGGCACAATATGTACACACTGCACAAGCCTCGGGGACTTGGCACATGTCCCTTCTATACTCTTTTTTTTTTTGAGCTGAGGATCAAACCCAGGCCCTTGTGCTTGCTAGGCAAGCGCTCTGCCACTGAGCTAAATCCCCAACCCCCTGTACTCTTATTGTTCTCCATAAACAGCATCTCTTGCCTGAAGCTGACTTACAATTCCCAATTGTTCCTTTTTATCATTGTCTGTTTTTAATTAATTAATTAATGTCTTTAATATGTATAGGCATTTTGGCCACGTGTATGTATGTATACCATGTATATTCCTGATGCTCACCGAGATCAGAAGAGAGAGTATCCAGTCTTTTAGAACTGGAGTTACAGACAGTTGTGAACTGCCTTCTAGGTGCTTGGAACCCAAGTGAAACTCCAGTTCTGGGGGACCCTACACCTTCTTGTGGCCTCTATGGGCATTGCACACATGTGGTACATACACATGCAGGAAAACACTCACACATAAAATAAAGCAGTAAAATAAATAAATCTGGGGCTGGAGAGATGGTTTGGTGGTTAAGATCACTTGCTTCTCTTCCAGAGGACCCAGGTTTAATCTCCAGATCCCATATGGTTGCTCACAGCCATCTATAACTCCAGTGTCAGAGGATCCAATGTCTTCTGACCTCTGAGGACACCAGGCACAGACATGCATGTAGACAAAACACCTATACACATAAAAATAAGTTAATTAATTAAAAAATAACTCTTTTTTAAAATGCCAACAAATCAAACAAAATTAAAATAATACCTCCACTAGAATGTGTAGAGAATTCTTAAAATAGACAATAAAAAGACAAATAATTAAGCAGAGAGGCAATGGCATATGCCTTTAATTCCAGCACTCAGGAAGCAGAGGCGGGTAGATCTGAGTCTACCAGAGTGAGTCTACAGAGTGAGTTCCAGGATAGCCAGGGCTACACAGAGAAATTCTGTCTCAAAAAACTGGAAAAATAAAAGACAAGTAATTAGAAGTAGACAAAGACTTTAAATAGACATTTCTACCAAGAAGATATATAAATTTCCAACAAGCTGACAAGAAGATGATAAAAGTACATATCACAAAGAACCTGCTAATGCCGCGCGGTGGTGGCACATGCCTTTAATCCCAGCACTTGGGAGGCAGAGCCAGGCGGATCTTTGTGAGTTCGAGGACAGCCTGGTCTCCAAAGCGAGTTCCAGGAAAGGCGCAAAGCTACACAGAGAAACCCTGTCTCGAAAAATCAAAACAAAAAAAACCCAAAAAACAAAAAACAAAAACAAAAACAAAATCAAAGAACCTGCTGCTCAGTGGTTAAGAGCACTTGTTCTTGCAGAGGTCCCCATTTTGGTTCTTAGCGCCCACACAGCAGCTCACAACCATTGATAACCTCAATTCCAAGGGATCTAATGCCTCCTTTGGGCCTCTATGGGCACCAGGCACACCTATGGTACACAGACATACATGCAGCTAAAACACACACACACTAAAAATAAAATAAATTTTTTCTAATTCAAGGGGGATACCACCTCACAGCCACTAAGATGGCTACAACCACTAGCAGATAATAGCAAGTGTTTATGAGGATATAGAGAAACCAGACCCTTCATACAGTGGGAGGGGTGTAGTTCAGGCAAAGCACCTTGGGAAAGCATCTTACAGTTCTTTCAAAGGTTAGGCACAGTCACCACGTGACCCGGCAATCTACTCCTAAGTATAATAAACATGAGACTTCCACAAAACACACACAGCAGCATTCTTCAAACAGCCACAAGCAAAATATAACAATGACAGAAAAAGCTGGTTGTGCTGGCCCATGCCCATAGTCCCAGGACTTGGGAAATGTAGTCAGCAAGACCAAGAGTTGAAAGCCAGGGGCTTGAGAGAGAAGGCTCAATAGTTAAGAGCATTTGCCGCTCTTGCAGAGGACACTGGCTCTGTTCCCAGCACCCACAAGGTGGCTCACAACCAACTGTAACTCCAGTTCCAGGTGACCCAATACCCTTTTCTTGCCTTCACAGCCTTCAAAGTGCCCAAGGTGAACATACACATTTCCAAGTCAAACGGTCATATACATATTTTTAAAAAAGAGCTTGAGGCTAGCCTCAGCTAAATACCATTGTGGGATAATATGATCGCACTCTGACACTCCCGAGACTGGCAATAAAGTTACCTTTGAATCAGACAGCAGAGCTAGCTACTAGTTGACCAAAATTCACCATAGAGATTTTGGAGGACCAAGGCCATATAGAGAGACACAGGAAGTAGGAGGGAGGGGTTTAGGAAGATTCTCAGGTCTTTCAGATGGAGGAAGGAGAGAGAGAGGAGGTCACTGGCCACTTCTCCACTGCTTCTCTGATCATTCAAGTTCTTACCCCAATAACTAACTCTGAGTTTTTATTGATATGAAAAATTAGACAACCACTTAGAAATACTAAGTGTGAAGCCAGCCAAAGCTACATGATGAGGGGAGAGTAAAAAAGTAAAAATAGCCCAAATACCTGTCAACCAATGACTAGATGAAATTTGCTATGTCAATGTAGTGAAAGATTATTGGACCATAAAAGGGAATGGAAAACTGAAACATATTGATGAGCCGTGACTGAATGTGTTATGTTAAGTGAAACAAAACACTAACAAAGATTGCATATTATATGACTATATTCACAGGAAACATGCAGAACAGGATAACCACAGTGCTTGCCAAGAGATGAAAAGAGCCAGGCGGTGGTGGCGCACGCCTTTAACCCCAGCACTTGGGAGGCAGAGGCAGGTGGATCTCTGTGAGTTGGGGGCCAGCCTGGGCTACAGAGTGAGTTCCAAGGCAGGCACCAAAACTACACAGAGAAACCCTGTCTCAAAAAAAAAAAAACAAAAAACAAAAAAAGAAAGGAAAAAAAAAGATGAAAGTGGGATGGGGCAACTGCTAGCCCCCTGTGTTTTTTTGACGTGAGGTTTCACTATGTAGCCCAGTCTGGGCTTTAAGTAGTGATCCCCTCCTGTTTCCACATGCCCGGTTTTGAAATTACAGGCTTATGCCATCACACCGAGCTGGAGCAAGATATTTCTTCGGTGGGTAATGGGAATGTCTGAAAACTGTTTGCCATGATTGCTGCACAGTTGTGGATATATAGTGAACAACACTGAACAGTCCTCATTGTTGTTGGTGTTGAACATGGGCCTTTTACATGTTATGTTCAGCCCCTGGATGGTCCACTGGAAATGGGTTAACTGAATGGTCTTAAGAAATAATAGAAAACGAGGCCCGGCAAGCTAGCTCTCTGTTTCCAGGCAGAGATCTCTTCCATTTATTTTAGTTCATTTATCTTCCCAGTGAGATTAGAATCCACCCAGGCAGAAAACTTGTGTTTTCTCTTTGTTAACATCCAAGGAAGCAGCAGGCCTTGGGCCTGACATTTCCCCAGCTAGGTCAACATCAGGGAAGGCAAACAGTGCGCGCAGGTGTGACAGTTGGTCCAGAGCGACAGCATCAGGTTGTTGGAAGCGGGCAGGGAGGACGCCTCTGCCAGGCTTCAGCGCATGGAAGGACACGAGGCCTTCTTAAGACTGAGCATGCTGAACACTGAACCCCACCCTCATACTCCATCTGCCTTTCTTTAGGTTCTGCCCATTTAATCTTCCAATGGCCTAAGTGGTGCAAAGAGGACGCTCACTGCTCCTGCTTTGCCCACGGTGCAACTCAAGTTTGAATCCGTTAGTAAAGATCACCTCGCGTCTACCCTCTGAGTTCTGAGTTGTACTGTGGAGTCAAGCATGTGTAAATGGCCATACCCTGGCACTCCTGACAAAGACCGGGAGGAAGCATTGCTAACTTCCTAACACTGCACCCAGAACTGGGGAGGGGGCGAGGCTTGATGGTAGAGTGCCTGCCAGGGAGAGCCCAGGGCCACCGAGAGAGCGGCGCTCAGGGGGACAGCTGGAGCCCACCATAACTGCAGGGAAGTGGAAGGGAGGCAGAGCCAGGCTTAAGTCATCCTCCTGCTTCGTGGAGAGGCCAGAGAGAAGGGGTAGAGGGGCCACGAGGATGCCCCACTCCTGACACTCCAAGTCAGAGATACATGCTTTCCCTTTCTCTCAGTTCAGGAGACCAGGCTGGCAAGAATCGAGAGCCTGGAACTCAGGGCCTTAGGCACTACCACAAGTGAATAGATTCCTCCCTCTTCCCACTCAGTCTCTCTTAACACAGCACTAGAGACAATGCCCCCCCCCCACTTCCTCCCTAGACATATTTAGACTTGATTTCTCAATTTCACTTCCTGTGTTGCAATTTCCCAAACATGTGACTTACGTTTGTCAACTCTCAGCCTGTGGAAGTGGAGACAGTGAGTGCTTCTCCTGAATTGCCTTCCTAGGCCGCAAACCTGGTGCTCGGCAGGGCTAGACCCACCTGTCCTTTGACCCTGTCCAGGCATATCTTCTCCATGTACAGCGCTAGGACCCATGCTTCTCCTTCCCAGTGCCTATAGCTGAAAGGTGCTTATCTTGTTGGTTTTGGCCCCTTAGCATTTGGACTCCCTTTAAAAAAATATTTAGAGGTGCCCGCCCCTCCCCCACTCCCACCATACACATTATATGATTTTTATTGGAAGGAACTTTTTAAAAATCATATTTTATGTGCATTACTGTTTTGCCTGCAGGTGTGGCTGTGTGAAAGTGTCAGATCACTTGGAGTTACAGACAGTTGTGAGCTGCTATGTGGATGCTGGGATTTGAACCTGGAACCTCTGGAAGAACAGTCAGTGCCCTAAACTGCTGAGCCATTTCTCCAGCCTCTGGAAGGAACACTCTTTAGGAAAACTACAAATATTCAATTTTCTCTTTTTCAGACCCCCCTTTCCAAAAGAATCTGGATATAGGATCCAGGCTGGGTCCAGAGGGGCCTATATCACTCTAAGGGCTTCTCACAAATGTCTTCTGGGAAGTGAAGGTGATGTAGGTACAAGGCAGGCAAGCTGGCTGGAGCACACAATTGCAGATGAGATCCCTGACTTTGAACCCCACTCTTAGACTTCATAATGGTCTGTGAGTGGTCTGTTTATCCTTGAGTACATCGTCTGCTGAATTCACAGTCTGTGCCTGTGGCTTGGAACTAGGAACCAGGGCGGGTCTGCTGTCGCTGAGCCACTGGCTTGGTTCTCACTGGGAATAAAAGTTGACTCCAAAAAGTCAAAGCACCTGTGAGGAAGGCTCAGGTGTTCGTGTCCACTGCAGGCTCCTCCTGTGGGGTTGAGGAAGGTGACCTGAGATGTGTGTTCAGCCCCGAGAAGGAACTATGTACGTTAGTCTTTACTGTTTCGAACCCATCCCAGCATCTGTGGGTTTAGGCAGGTCACTTCCCACTAGAGCTCAGCAGTCACATGGTCTAGGCGACTCCAGGTCTGAAGAAGCCACGGTTTCCACATCATTGACGCTTCTAGCTAGAATCTCTGTTTATTGCTCCAGTTTAATGGAGTGTATTATTCGTCTTTCCTGTAATAATGTGACTATAATTCAGGCAAGAAAGCCTGATGGTCTATTAATTTTATTGCACCTGTCAGTCTGGATTTCCAAACATAGTCTCAGACATGTTCTGGATTTAAGAGTCCAGGAACCAGAACTTTGTACTAGAAAGAATAAAGTGTGTGTGTACAAGATTTGCAGAGGGCCTGGGCTTTGGAAATGATTTCTTCATTCTCCTATGGTTGGCATGCTCTTTCCTCATGCTGGATGGAAGCTTCTAGAGTGGAGCAGCTAACTTGTGGATTGGGACTCACTCACTACCCTCTGTGCATAACACACATACACACACACACACACACACACACACACACACACACACACACAAATAATTTAAAAACTGACAAACAAGATCTTTTGCAACTCAGGCTGGCTTTAAACTTGCTATGTACTCAAGGTTGGCCTTGAACTCTTGACCCTTCTGCCTCTACCTCCTACAAGCTAGGATAATACCATGCCTAGAATTTCTTTAATAAAAAAAGAAAAAGCAATACTTTATAATGATATTATGTATTTATCCAAGTCTTTATTTGGAAACATTCTGATTTCTCCATCTGGGTAGGAGAAGCCACCTCACTTCTCTCTAATCCAGGAAGACCTCTAGGAGGAGGGAACTTCTGGCAGATGGGAAGAGTCCTAAGGAAGAGATACTATAAGCAAAGGGAGCAAATGAATGAAGGTGTTGGAGACCAGCATGTTTCTCGTGTAAGAAAGGGGAGGAGGGACTGGGAGGAAGTAGGCAGGTCGTTTATAGTTCCTACTCTGGTGACTTGGCTGGATTTGGAACTGTTGGGGGATTTTCAGCTCTGAGAGGACTGATCCTGTGTGCAAGTGAGCCACTCTGACAACATGGGGGCATGGCCCATGGCCCATAGCCATTTACTGGGAAAGGTGTACTGAGGTGGGGCTCCCTGACCTACAGGCTGCTGACGTTAATGAGGTGGTCTCATGTAACTGATGGAAAGGTTTAGGACTTCAGTTATAAGTCGAAGTATTTCTGAAGAGAACCTGGGCCTCTGCAGATTCACAGAACATAAAAAAGCCAGCCCTGAATGTGCTATGTCACAAACATACATGAACACATTGTGTCTGTCCACAATGTGAGGTTTCTTTTGTTTTGTTTTGTTCTGTTCTGGTGTGTGTGTGTGTGTGTGTGTGTGTGTGTGTGTGTGTGTGTGTGTGTATGTGTGTGAAAGAGAGAGAGAGAGAGAGAGATTCTCTGTGTAGTTTGGAGCCTGTCCTGGAACTTGCTCTGTAGACCAGGCTGGCCTCGAACTCACAGAGATCCACCTGCTTCTGCCTCCCAAGTACTGGGATTAAAGATGTGTACCACCACCTCCCAGCAGAATTTTTTAAAATAACAATAAATTCAGAGACTACATTAGCTCGTTGGCTGCTGTTTGCCAAGAAGTCCCACTTTCTCTGGAAAGCAAGCCATTAGCAAATATAGGTTCTTCTATTCTGATTTTAATTAACATTAACTCTCAGGTCACACACTACATGTACAACACAATAATTACATATATGTATACACATGACTTTCAGAGTTGTTACAACAGATAGGCATGGTGGTATATGCCTTTTAATCCTAGAGCTTGAGAGGCAGAGACAGGCATAGCTCTGTGAGTTTGAGACTGCTCTGGTCTACATAGCAAGTTTTAGGCCAGCCTGGGCTACATAATAAGACCTGTTTTTAAAACAAACAAACAAACAAAATACCACCACCACTCTGCCAAAAACCAAAACCAAAAACAACAACAAAAAGCTAGAAGGCCAAAGCAGAATTCAGGAGTTCAAAAGGCATTATTGCCGGGATTGGGAATTTAGCTCAGTGGTAGAGCACTTGCCTAGCAAGCGCAAGGCCCTGGGTTCGATCCTCAGCTCAAAAAATATATATATAATGCATTATTGCCAACAGAGGCAACACTCACACCCAGATGCCAGTCTCTGCAGTGGTTAGATGAGATCAGAACGTTCCAGTTGAAGGCTTTTGGAGACACCAGCACAGAGCCAAGATGCAGGGTTACAAGTTTGAGCTGAGCTTCCTAGTTGAGCCAGGCTGGAGAGATGAAGGGAGGGGCCATGGGGCAAGGTACAGAACTGATTACAGATGGACAAACTGATGGGCAGACAGAAGGATGGATGGTGATTTGAATAGGTCACATCAGTAGGGAGGACCAAGCCAGGTTTTTCTGTCCTGCCCTCCGGTTACCAAATAACCACACAGACTTGTTATTAATTATAAATGCTGGGCCGATAGTTTAGGCTTGTCTCCAGCCAGCTCTTACAATGTAAGTCAGTCCATTTCTACTCATCTGTGTGCTGCCCCGAGGCTCATTTACCTCATCTATGAACTTTCCAAGTTGCTTCTTTAGCATCTGGATCACAGCTCTCGTGAATCTCTGACTCTGCCCCTTCTTCCCAGTTTTCTCTCTGCCGGGAAAAATCCTGCCTAGCTATCTCCCAATGCTTTCTATTAATAATAAGAGCAACACATCTTCACAGTGTACAGAAGGATTACTCTACATCATCCTCTGCCTGCCAGTCCCTTGATGGGAGGTGATCAGACAAGTCAGTAGGGGCTGTGGCCATTGTGTCCCCCTTTTTATGGAGTCTAGATCCTTTGTTGGTCTTTTACGTTTGATACATTCTCTGGCCTGGTTTTCCCAATAAGATTTAAATATGTCACACAGTCCCAATTTACTGTGGAAGGTTTATAGGATGATGTAATTTCTCCTTTTAGGAATAAATTATCTGCTAGCCTGCCTCTTTTTTTTTTGAGACAGGGTTTCTCTGTGTAGCTTCAGAGTCTTCCCCTGAAACTCACTCTGTAGCCCAGGGTGACCTCGAACTCACAGAGATCCGCCTGCCTCTGCCTCCCGAGTGCTGGGATTAAAGGCATGCATCACCACTGCCCAGCGCCTGCCTCGTGTTTGCTGGACAGGTGGTAGTGTCCATGTGCACAGCCAGGGGCAGATCATCCTGTTCTGCATCTGCACTCCAAATGAAGTCCAATGCTGCTTGTAGAATGGACTCACCCAGGAGCTGGAGCCATAGCTCAGCACTTAAAGCACTGGCTCTTCCTGCAGAGCACCTGGGTTCATTTTTGGCACCCAATGTTTTCTGGCTTCTGAGGGTACCAGTCGTGAACATGGTGCACAGACGTACATACAAGCAAAAAAAAAAAAAAAAAGAGTAAGCTTAAAAGAAAAATAGCCATCCAGGGCAAGGTGCAGCCTGAAAGCCACTGTTTTACACAATCCTGAGCAACAGAAAAAAGAGTAGCCTCGTCTCAGCAAAGCCTGTTTCTCCTGAGCATGCCTTGCAAGTGACTGAACACGCCTCTGCAATCTCAGGGATTCAGAATTCCTGAGGTACTGTGGAGGATTCCATTTGTTCTGCAAAGATCCTCTAAGCACAAAGACATGGATGCATGAGACCCAACATGGAGGGGGCCAGTACCTTCAGGAAGGTAACAGCAAAATACCAGAGGGCATAGATAAATGCTTCCATTCAAACCAGGGACTTTAAATGTCACCTAGACTGGTCTCTTCAAACTTGCCACGGTCCTCCTAGCCCTGCCCCAAGCACTGGGATGATTGCCAGTGGTTGCTCTGTAGGCTGACTGCTTCCAGGTTCTTGGCCCCTTGTCCAAAGAATTGGAAAGGAGTCCCACAGATTTGCAAAAGAAGCAAGATGGTTTCATTCTGAGTAAGCAGAGAGTGTGGGTTATAGAGGATGCACTGTCAAGACTGACAGCGGGTCCCAGGAATGAGAGTACTCCAGGACCAAAGGCTACAGCCTGGGCTCTCTTTTTTAAGGGGGCTGAACAAAGGAGGTAGTTTGGGTGGGTCTCTATTTTGATTGATAGCTTAGGTAATAAACTTGAATAAAACTCTCCAGATTTGGGTGTTACCAGGGGCCAGGATACTTATACTATTGGCCAAGAATAGGAATACATATAGTCTGATGCAGGTGTGTGTGTGGGGGGGATTACAGGAGGTTCTGGGGTGCACTGTGCACCCTTTGAAGATGGTGTATATATACTTGGCATGTCCAGGTGAAGGAAGTAGGCTTCCAAGCACATTATTATGATTGTGTGTATGTGGAGGTTTGAATAAGGAATGTCTCCCATAGGCTCATGTGTTTGAACACTAGGTCTCTAGTTGGTGGTGGTGCTGTTTGGGGAAGTTACAGAACCGTCAGGAGGTGGAACATAGTTGGAGGAAGTACATCACGGGGGGGGTGGGCTTTGAGATGTTATAGTCTTGCCCCACTTCCTGTTTCGTCTCTCTGCTTCCTGTGTGTGAATGAAAATGTAGTAAGGCAGCTTCCTGCCTCTGCCATCATGTGGTGTCTCCCCCACCATGATGGGCTCGATCCTTCTGGAACCGTAAGCCAAAGTAATCACTCTCTTCCTTATGCACTCTTGGTCATGGTGTTTTATCCCAGCAGCAGAAGACTAAGTAGTGCTTGCCTGCCTCGGGATCACAGATGTGCTCCGCCACATCACCCAATAGATACCCTTGATTTCACAGATAGATTAGTTTACCTCTTTTTCCCTGAGGTCACTAATGGTGGTCAAAATGCTCCCATTCTCTCCCCTGCCCCCTCTCTTTCTGTCTCTCAAGGTGCTGAGGATGGAACCAAGGAGCCTTGCACACTGTAGGCTTGGTATTTGGTCAAGACCAGAGCCATCCGTGCTAGACCAAAGGCACAGCTTGAGAATTCTAACAAGAAGGTTCTGGGCATGCCCTGAGGTCTGTTTCTCAAGTGTTTCACAGGACATACGAGGAGATGGCACAAACCGCCTTCATCACCACCTCCAAACCTCCAAAGCTGTCCTATTGGCCCATTGTCATCCTTGTCTATCAGTCAAGCTCTGAGACCAGGATGCCACCTGGGAAACCATGTTTCCTTCTCCTCCACCTTATTCATAGCTTGCTGCTGCTGCTCCTCTAAGGCACTGCACTGCCCCTGAGCCCCTGCTGCTGACCTTGGGGAGGTGGGCGGAGGGTGAAGGAGTTGTTCTACATGCCTGGGAAAAGGGTAAGGAAGATGCATCCAGTGTTTTCTGGTGTGGCTGCCAACAGAGAGAACGCTCCTTTCCTGCATCCATGCTTGATGTTAACATAGTGATGAACCAGGCTTGCGGACTGAGTGTGCATGGCCTTGGGTAGGACCTCCTTCAGCTTCCAGACAGCTCTGGGAATCACAAACAAGACTATCAACTTCATTTGCAGCAACCATATCCTGGGATCTACACAGCTATCTGCTGTGTCCTGTCAGGGACCCTGGGCGCCACCTGTGATCTCGTTAGGCATCTTAGCAATCCGTTGACGATAACAGCTTCAAAACCCACCACATGACAGTCGCAATAACGTGTCCTCTCTTGGAGCAGGTCACACCCATGCCTTCTCTCTTAACTCTCATGCTTAAAATATATGTTAAAAGTGTCTCTTAATAAACACCAACTCGGCTTCACACTGGCCAAGTGTGAAATTAATTAATTTATTCTCAAATTAATTAATCCATTTGGAGTGTAAGTGTGCCGGCATTGTGTGCCATGGTGCAAGTGTGGGAGTTGGTTCTTGCCTGTCACCTGATGGGATCCAGGACAAGACTCAGGCCAGGCTTGCTTGCTAGCGTGCCTCTGCCCACGGAGACTCTTTTTTTGCATTGAGGCCAAGGACTCTGATTTGAGGTTCCCTAAAAACTTAAGAGAACTCCTCAGCTGCTGGGGGTGACAGTCTAGAGCTGTGCCTCTGTCCCTACCTAATCCTGAGGTCTTCAGCTTCTTGGCAATTTCTGAAACTCTCCCAGTAATGACCCCCTACCCTGCAGCTAGAAAGAACTAGAAGATAAATGAGATAGAAGGGAAGGACCCTCTTCAGCCCCACCCCAAGCCCCGTGACTTCCCTCATCCAAAGGAGATGTGCCCCACCACCCCTCTCAAGAATTTAGCCCTGGGGTAGGTGCTTGAGGGAGGAGGCAGAGGAGGCGTGGATCCACCCACCACCTGTCAGCACCATGGTGGGGTTTGCAAAGCTTCTCTAGTCAATTGAAGTGAGATCTGGGCTGGCACTGGTATTTGCCGTTAAGCTAGGACATGTAAGCCCATGGGTAATGCTCTCCTGGCTCATCAAGGCATAGGGGTGGGAGCTGGGGGGAGGGGCAGTGGCAATTGTCTTTGGGAGTCTTCCTGCTCATTCCCCTTCATTTTTCCAACACACTTTTATTTTGTGCTAGGGCTGAAACCCCACGTGTTAGGGCCTTACCCATGCTGGAGTACATACACTACCACCACGTTACAACCTCCCCCACTCCCCAACCCCACACCCATCCAAAGGAACCTTCCCTAGGGGATCTTGAGGCCGGCCATGGGTGTGCTGACCAGCGGCAGGGGGAACAAAGGCACAGCCTCTGGAATGTTCTGGGGAAAGTTAACCATGCTAGCAAAGGGAGGCACTCTGAGATAAATGACTGCTTTGGGTCAGCAAGGAGGGTCCCAATCAGGACTCCGGTTAGGTAAGGAGATGAGCAGAGGTTGTCTGAGCAGGGCTTGGAAACCCTGTACACACACACACACACACACACACACACACACACACACACAATCAACTCAAAGGGACATTTATCCTGGTTGAGTGCAGCAGAGAGATAAGGGTGGAATTCCGAAAGGGTAAAGCCTTTACACCCTCCTTCCCCAGAGCCTGCCTTCTCTCTCCACTTGTGTGGGAAGGAGGAGTGAGTGTGGCCAGGGCAGGAACCTGAGAAGGAATGGGAGGGAGATGTGAGCTCTTGCGGGGAGGGACTCAAAATGGGCAGCGCCTTGCACACAGACTTAGGAACAGAGCCTGGTATCTGGGGAAACTGAATTCAACATGCAGCAGCATGCATTTACACACACACACACACACACACACACACACACACACACACACACACTAAAGCATTAAATCACAGTGCTACGTTTGGAGAAAGCTGGCACTATTTACCAACAGTCACAGTTAATGCTGTTTCCCAGTGTTCAGATGCAGAACTCACTGCTCTGTCACACCAGCCCTCCTACAGGCACCCAGAGCCAGGCCAGAAGAAAGGGCGTGGCTGGCCTTCGAGAAGACACTTGCAAAGCAGGAATCAGGTCTTTAAAAGGAAGCAGGAAGTTTCTGTTTGAATCAGTGCTTCCTTCCACTTTCTTGTACTTGAGTAACGGCCCATTGAAGGAAAAAGAGATGACTGTTTTTATTTTACTTTATTTCTTTCAAGTTTTGAAGGCTTTTAGGTTATGTAGTCCAGACTGACTCAGAATGTTGTGATCCTCTTGCCTCAGAGTCTCGAGTGCTAAGATTCCAGGGATGCGCTACCACACCCAGCTGCCATCTTCTGTTTTGAGTGTGCATCTTGGGAAGCCCCTTAAGGAACAGATTGTGACAGGTCTTATCTCTGCCCTGTCGTTGCTGGACTTTTATCCCTGTCAGGCCAGGGAATGGGTGCCACATCAGATGCAGGTGGGGGGGTGGTCACTCACTGCCTGTCTGGCTAGCAGTGTACACATTGTTTTTGGAAGCTCAGCATGACCCAGTTTCTCCCACCTGCAGGCCAGATGTTGGAGTTCTTGGCTCTCCCCACAACCTGGTCCACCCTGTCTGGTAGAGCACAAACCTCATCCTGGAGGAGCATGTCACAGCAGGGGACAGAATGCAGCAGTAACAGTTAGAGTTTCTATTACTGCAGTAAAATGCCACGATCTGGAGCACGCCTTTAATCCCAGCCCTCAGAGGCAGAGCAAGGTGGATCTCTGTGAGTTTGAGGCCAGCCTAGTCTGTAGAGTGAGTTCCAGGCAAGGCACAAAGCTACACAGAGAAATCCTGTCTTGAAAAACAAACAAAAACAAAAACAAAAAGAAAGAAAGAAAAGAAAGGGCCCTGCAAGCTTGCTTACAGCCTGGTTTTTGTTTTTGTTTTTGTTTTTGTTTTTTTTTTACTTTGTTTTTTGAAACAGGGTTCCCAGAACTCTGTAGACCAGGCTAGCCTCTGCCTCCGGAGCGCTGGGATTATAAGCCTGTGCCACCACCACTCAGTCAGCCTGATTTTGTACAGGCATTTCTGAATTAAGGCCCCCTCCTTTCTGATGACTCCAGTTTATGTCAAGTTGACATGAACTAGTACAAGTGGCTAGATAAAACACACTCAGAGGTCAAAGGTGAATCCCTGAGATGAACGGTCTTCCAGTAAGCAGGCCACTCAGAACAAGGCCAGCCATTGAGTGAGGCTGGAGAGACTGTTCCTGATCCTTGGAGAGGCCAAGTCTGACTCAATGGTGGGTTGGTGGTGAAGGAAGAGCGGGCTGGCAGAAGTGATGGGCTCTGGGCATCCAGGGCCACCTGGTGCTCTGTGAATCTGGGATGAAGGATGGGTCTAGTCATGTTTAGACCACCAGCAGGCCTCACAGCCAGGTCAGAGAACTGTCTCCTGCAGCGGCTGGGGACACAGCAGAAACATGGAATCTAGTCTAGAATAACTCTTTTAAGTGCATTAGAAAAAAACCTTAAAAAAAAAAAAAAAAAAAGAGGCCCAGCGGTGGTGGTGCTCACCTTTAATCCCAGCACTCGGGAGGCAGAGCCAGGAGGATCTCTGTGAGTTCAAGGCCAGCCTGGTCTACAGAGTGAGATCCAGGAAAGGTGCAAAACTACACAGAGAAACCCTGTCAAAAAACCAAAAAAAAAAAAAAAAAGATTAAAAAATAATAGTAAAGTCTTCAAAAAAAAAAAAAAGGAAGGAAAGGAGGGAGGGAGGGAGGGAGGAAGGAAGGAAGGAAGGAAGGAAGGAAGGAAGGGAGAAAGAAAGCCAGGCTGTGGTTGTGAATGCCTATAATCCCAGCACTCGGGAGGCAGAGCTAGGCAGATCTCTGTGAGTTCAAGGCCAGCAAGGTCTACAGAGCGAGTTCTAGGACAGTTAGGGCTACACAGAGAAACCCTGTCTTTAAAAAAAGGAAAAGAAAAAAGCTTGGTGGCTGGCGCATTGTACAAAGCTGTAATCTTAGCACGTAGGAGAGTTGCTGATAATTCAAGGCCAGCTTAGACCCCATAGCAAGACCCTGTCCCAGAAAGAAGAATCATGGTGATTCTCATCCCTGGGTGAGGAAGAACCTCAGTGCTCTACAAGGGAACACACACGAAGTCGAAGCAGCTTAGAAAGCCTGCTTCTCTTGCAAAAAGGCTTCGCCAGAACCCAAGCTGGGCTAGCAACATGTTGGGCTGGCCAACACTTAAGTCATGTTGACTGAGAAAATGGTGACTGTGTCTCTTCCAGTCAATAAGAACTCTAATGTGATTGATTAGCCCGTGGGCACAAAACAGATGAAAGGGAAAAGTTCAGGAAAAATGAGTCTTTTCCTGGCTAATGGATCTCTGACTTTAAGACTATCCTGGTCTACATAGCAAGTTCCAGGATAGTCAGGGCTACATAGAGAGACCCTGTCTAACAAACAAACAAACACACAGGCAAAAGTCCCTTTTCACACATGTTTCACTAAAAATGTACACCTCTCTAGCCAGCAAGATGGCTCAGCAGGTCAAGGTGCTTGCTGCCAAGCCTGAGGACTTTAACACAGGGCAGGCTCTTTGCAGACATCTTTATATACGTATGCATTGCCTCATCCATCTTCTCACTGATCTCATAGGGTGTTCTCATTCTGTCTGTCTGTGTCTGCCTGTCTCTCTCTGAGCCAGGATCTCACTGTGTGGATATAGTCCTAATTGGCCTGGAATTCACAGAGATCTGTCTGTGTCTGCCTCCCAAGTGCTGGGATAAAAGGCGTGGGTCACCGTGCCCACTCTTTCTTTCGCTCTCTTTTTCTATTTTATTTTTTGAGACAGAGTCAAACTCTAATCCTCTCGAGCACTGGAATTACAAGCCTAAACCATGAAATCTGATTTTATCTTGTCCTCTTTAAAAAAAAAAAAAAATGAGATGTCCATGGATGTTTTTCCCCGGTGTATGTTTGTGCACCACATTCATGCCTGGTGCCCACAAAGCTCGGAAGAGAGTGTCACATTCTCTGGAACTGGAGTTCTAGATGGTTGTGAGCCACCTTGTGGGTGCCAAGAATCAAACCCAGGCTCCTGAGCCATCTCTCTGGTCTTGTTCTTTTGGATAGCAGGACAATGTTCCTTTCTGTGCCTGTGCCATTGTTAGTAGCAATATATTATTTTGCTCTAGAGACAGGGTCTTTCCCTGTAGCTCTTGTTGGCATGACATTTGATATGAAGCCCAGGCCAACCTTAAATGTGTAGCAATCCTCCTGTCCCAGTGCCCAGAGTGTTGGGATTCCAGGCATCACCATCATATATAGCCTTTCAAATCACTTTTTATGAAAACGGGAGAAAGAGAGAGAGAAATATCAGTTGTATTCCAGAAGAGTTTTGCTGAGGTAAGTATTTTTAAAATAGTAAATCAGGAGCTGGAGACGTGGCTCAGAGGTTAAGAGTATTTGGTGTCTCACAGAGGACCTGAGTTCGGTTCCCAGCACCTACAAGATGGCTCACGACCACCTGTAACTACAGTCCCAGGGGATGCAACACCCTCTTCTGACCTCCTGTACACATGTGATACACATACATAACACTCAGACACATGCAGATAAAGTAAATAATTTTTTTGTTGTTGTTTTTCGAGACAAGGTTTCTCTGTGTAGCTTTGTAGTCCACGCTGGCCTCGAACTCACAGAGATCCACCTGCCTCTGCCTCCCGAGTGCTGGGATTAAAGGCATGTGCCACCACTGCCCAGCAGAGAGAGAGTTTTAAATCCAGTTCTGAGCCAGGAGGATCACCCATTCAAACCAAAACCATCAGATCAATTTGATAGACTAGACTTTGCTGGGGTAAACCTCTGTTTACATTCACCCTGAGTATAAAAACCACCCTACATATCACCTTCTGCCTGGCGATTTCCTTTGCCCACCAGGGGAGGGAGGGTTTATGTTTGACAAATAAGAGACCTCTCCTGACCTCTGCTGGCCATGTTTGGTATTGCACTGCCTGGGGTTTTTTGGGGTTTTTTTTGGGGTTTTTTTTGGTTGTTGTTGTTGTTGTTTGTTTTGTTTTGTTTTTCTTTTCAAAGCAACCTGCAAAGTAAGAATTTCATTTATTCATTTAATTTTTTCTTAGACAGGGTCTCGTGGAGCCCAGGTTGGCCTTGAACTCACTCTGTAGCCAAGGATGACATGAACTTTCTGGTCTTCTCCTCTCAGTCTCCCAAGTGCTGGAATGATAGGCTTGTGCCATCGTGGCAGGCTTGACATGGCACTGGGGATCAAAGCCTGAATGCTGGTAAGCACACTGCCAATTGAGCTAACTCTAGGTCTAAAGTAAAAAGTTTAGAGTTGAAGCTTAATGGAACATCTAGTCTAAATCCCTCCTTTTAGGGATGAAAAATGTACAGTCCACGGTTTGTGTGAGAGGTTGTTTCATGGTCCTGGAGATGAAGATAGGCCTTGCGTGTGCCAGGCCAGTGCTCTGCCACTGAGCCCCTAAGTCAGTGTTTGTGGAACTCACCCAAAGTCACCCAGTCAGTTATACAGTGACAAATTAACAAGCTCAGGACCAGGCCCTAGAAACATTACTGTTAGCAAACTCGGATTTACAAATGGTGACTCTCCATTAGGGTGAGTGAGCAGGCTTTAGATTAGCTGTAGAGATTCATCATTGTCCTAACAGCTGAGTCCAGTGTGAACACCACCCTGAGTGGGATTGCTAGTACCACAAGACAAACAAAAACCCACACAGGGAATGTGGTGATCCAGGTTCGGAGTTAGAGGCTGAGGATGCAGCTAAGCCTTGGTTCTCTCTCTCTCTCTCTCTCTCACTCACACACACACACACACACACACACACACACACACGTAAATTAAGAAAAGAATTTTAAATCTTAGCCAGAAGCACGCCCATGGCAGCTTACAACTGTTTGTAATTCCAGTCCCAGGGGCTCTGACGCCCTCTTCTGGCCTCTGCAGGCACTGCATGCTTGTGGTGCACAGACATATGCACATACAAAATACCCATACTCATAAAAAAAAAAATTGGCCAGCTTTGTCTACACAGTGAGTTCCAGGCCAGCCATGGCTACATAGTGAGACCCTGTCTCAAAGAACCTCTCTAAAAAAAAAGTTGTTAGGCAGGCAGTAAAAACACATTGCACAGTCCTGGTGACCTGAGTTTGATGCTCAGAATCCGTGTAAAGGTTAAAGATGAGAACTGACTTCATAAAGTTGTCCTCTGACCTCCACAGGTGTGAATTGCAGTGTGTGGCTCCCTCTCCACACAACATGCACACACACACACACACACACACACACACACACACACAATATTAAATAAATAAAAAATTAGGTTTCCTTTCCAGGTGCTGGGCCTGGAGATAAGTACTGTAACTTGGTGGTAAAAGGAGCCACTGTCTCAAAACCGAGAACAGTATCAATATTCAGCCGGTGTTGGATGAATAAATCAATGAGCAAATGAACTCATAAAATGACAGGCTGCGGTAGTCTGAATTAGAAATGTTCCCTGTGGGCTCAGGTATCTGAGCACTTGGTGCCCGGTTGGTGGCACTCTTTGGTGAGGCTTTGGAGGAGTGGTCTTGTTGGAGGAAGTATGTCACTGGAGGCAGACTTTGAGAATTTAAAGAGCTCCACCATCTTCAGACATTCACCATCTTTAGACACCATCACCACTGCCACCACTACCATCCCCCCACACCCCACCATCTTCAGACCCCTGCCATCTTCAGTCTGCTCTCTGTTTCATGCTTTGGGTTCAAGATGTAAACCCTTGGCTTCTGCTCCAGATGCCATGCATGCCACCTGCTGCCCTGCCTTCTGGCTATGCTGCACCATTATCCTCTGGAAACACAAGCCAAATAAACTCTTCCCTCTGTTAGCTGCTTCTGGACATGGGTTTTTATCACGGCTACAGAGGAGTAACTAGTACAGAGACTCACCCTGGAATTTTGTATTTGGAGCCGGGCGGTGGTGGCACACGACTTTAATCCCAGCACTCGGGAGGCAGAGGCAGGCGGATCTCTGTGAGTTCGAGGCCAGCCTGGTCTCCAAAGTGAGTTCCAGGAAAGGCTCCAAAGCTACACAGAGAAACCCTGTCTGGAGAGAAAAAAAAAAAAAAAAAAGAATTTTGTATTTGGCATGGATGTACACAAAGGCCCAGTCTTCTAGAATGTGCCCAAGACAAGGTTGTGGGAGAGAGATATTTCTTTACAAAGTATGTGGTGTGACCAAGCAGCCATTAGAAACCATTAGAGGAAGCATTAAGACAAAAATATACATGTGACCAAACTGCAGGAGAACTTCCCCAGGTGTCAGGGGTCAAGGGGAGACGAGTCTGGAGGACCCTACTGGACTTCACTTATTCTCCCTCAAAACCTTTTAAAACATCCCTCACGGTGGCCAGCCCCAGGGTAATGCACATTTAATTCAGCTTGTAATGCAGGGCAATCAATAGCATTGTGACACAGACAGTTTATCACGCATCATCCGAAGTTTAACACAGAAATAAATTAGTAATAAACACAAACCACGCACTTAGAAATTCAATTTGAGGTTTCATCTTTCCCCACAAATCAAAATGCTTCTTAAAGCTTATTGAATATTTCAGGATAAAGTAAAGTGGTTTGGGTTGTTGTTTTGTTTTGAATCCAGGATGGAATGGATTGGAAAATTCCTTAAAGAAAAAAAATAAGTGTAATGGCTTTGGTTTTAATAATACTTTACAGTTCAGAAGCTGTCTTCACATCCTATCCTGTTTTCACACCCCTCTTCAGACTCTTGACAATTAGGACAAGTCAACACAGCTTCAGAAGAGGACCCTGAACGGTAAGGAGAACTGTGAGTCTCCAACAGTTGGTCAAGGGTGGGATTGGTCCACAGAGGGATTTGGCTCTGATGGAGAAGAGGCGGCCTGACTCTACATGGTGTCCTCTGGAGTTCAGGTTTGTCGAAGGATGTCACCATGCTTCATTAGCGTGGTTTGTCTGTTGTCGGTTTTAGGAGACTTCACATATAGACTGTTGGGTTAATCACATCCCTTGGCAGCTGGAGAGACGGCTCAGTGGTTAAGAACACTTGCTTCTCTTGCAGAGGACCAACTTCAGTTCCAAGCATCTACATAGCTGCTCACAACTGTCTGTTATTCCAGTTGCAACGGATCCGAAGCTCTCCTCTGATGTCTGTGTGGACAGGCACACAGGCATACATGCAGACAAAACGTTAAAAACAAAGTAAGACAAAAACCCACATCCCTTAGATGGCATACAGTCTCCATCAAGGAACTGCTCTTATCTTTTTGTTTGTTTGTTTGTTTGTTTTGAGACACGGTTTCTCTGTAGCTTTTGAAGGCTGTCCTGGAACTCGCTTTGTAGACCAGGCTGGCCTCGAACTCACAGAGATCCACCTGCCTCTGCCTCCTGAGTGCTGGGATTACAGGGCGTGCACCACCACCGGCCAGCTGGAACTGCTCTTATCTTATTCAGTCATGGACTTTATACCCTACTCTCATCCCACCTATATAACACCCCAAGCAGGCCAAGCTCTTCCCTAGCTACCAGGGTGGAGGAAGACAGGCACCTCCCCCTCCCCCCATGCCCATAAAGCTTAGCCTTTGTCTCTATAGTGATAAGTCATTTACTTGGCAAAAATTCATTTGTGTCATGTACTTAGGATGTGTGTAGCTTCTGTATGTGATACTTTAATAAATTATTAGACCTCAGAAAGTCCTGCTGCAAGACGGCCATGGTGGTGTGTGCCTGCGGCTGAAGCCATTTGTGAGGCCAAAGCAATAAGATCACTTGAGCCAAGAGTTCAAAATCTCTCTCTCTCTCTCTCTCTCTCTCTCTCCTTCTTCTTCTTCTTCTTGTTTTGTTTTTGAGACAATGTTTCTCTGTGTAGCCCTGGCTGTCCTGGAACTTACTCTGTAGACCAGGCTGGCCTCAAACTCACCTGTCTCCTCCTCCCAAGTGCTGGGATTAAAGGCGTGTACCACCACCACTGCCACCCAGCAAAACCCTATCTCTTTAAAGGAAAACATCCTGCTGGAATCTTGAACAGAATTATACAAATTATGGGTTAACTGAGAAAGAACGGAGAACTGGCACCTTAGGATTGTTGTCTTACACTGGGAGATTGCTCTCCTGGCATGTAACCCAGGGAGACAGAGACGCAGAAGAGACAGAGACACCCACAGAGATGGAGAGACAGAGAAAGAGAATAAATTAATGCAAAAGGAATTCTGTCCCTCTCTCTCTGTTCCTTCTTCCTCTACAGGGGCTTACCCAGCACTGTAGCATGAATCTTAAAAGGTCTTATTAACAAAAACAAACTCAGAGCCAGGTATTGGGATGAATGCTAAAAGATCAGAGAAGGAGAACAAGCCACAGCTAACCTCACCTCACCAATTCCTCACCTGATGTTGTTCCCTCAAAAGGAAGCCTCTGTGTCCTCATCTGAATGGATCTCAGCTGAACTGCTACTAAAAACCTAAAGGCTTAACCAGGCTCTAGTTCCTGGTCCTCTCACCTTATATACCTTTCTGCTTCCTGCCATCACTTCCTGGGATTAAAGGTGTGAGTCATCATGCCTGGCTGTTTCCAGTATGGCTTTGAACTCACAGAGATACAGGTGGATCTCTGCCCTCAGATTGCTAGGATTAAAGGTGTGTGCTATCACTGCCTAAACCTATGTTTAATATAGTGGCTGTTCTGTTCTCTGACCCCCAGATAAGTTTATTGGGGTGCACAATATGTCAACCACACAGCACCTCCTTTTTCTGAGGTCCTTCCACACTGATTCTCTTCATCTATGATGAGACAGTGGCCCCTGACCAACGTGAACTGGGAGCAGAAGCTGAGGAAGAGGATGAGGAAGAAGAGGAATCAGGTTGGCAATCTTGAGTGAATCTGCACAAGGACTTCTGGGGATTTATGCTCCTGGTTCTACCCTAGTGTTAGGTCCTGAGCCTACCATTCTGGATAGACTCACTCACTGTTCTGGCGTCCATGACAAGTGAACATCTGAGAGGCCGCATAGGCAGGGTAAGTGTTGTCACACTTCTATTACTGCGAGGAAACACCACGGCAGAGGCAGTTTATAAAGAAAGTGTTTAATTGGGGACGTGGTTACAGCACAGAGGGTGAGCCCATGATCATCATGGTGGAGAGTGTAGAAGCAGGCAGGCAGGTAGGCATGGTAGGCAGGCAAGCAGGCAGGCAGGCAGGCATGGCAGGCAGGCAAGCAGGCAGGCAGGCATGGCAGGCAGGCATGGCAGGCAGGCAAGCAGGCAGGCAGGCATGGCAGGCAGGCATGGCAGGCAGGCAAGCAGGCAGGCAGGCAGGCATGGCAGGCAAGCAGACAGGTAGGCAGGCAGGCAGGCAGGCAAGGCATGGCAGGCAAGCAGACAGGTAGGCAGGCAGGCAGGCATGGCAGGCAGTCAAGCAGGCAGGCAGGCATGGCAGGCATGGCAGGCAGGCAAGCAGGCAGGCATGGCAGGCAGGCATGGCAGGCAGGGCATGGGCAAGGCAGGCAGGCATGGCAGGCAGGCATGGCAGGCAGGCATGGCAGGCATGGCAGGCAGGCAGGCAGGCAGCAGGCAGGCAGGTATTGAAGCAGTATCGGAGAGCTCACATCTGATCCATAAGTTGCAGGAAGAGAGTGAGACTGAGCCTGTTGTGGGTTTTTGAAACCTCAAAGCCTGCCCTTGGTGACACTCCTCCTCCAGCAAGGCCACACCTCCTAATCCTTCCCAAACAGTTCCACCAACTGGGAAACAAACACTCAAATATATGAGCCTGTGGGGGCCATTCTCAGTCACACCAGCACAGTTAAGACTGCACAGTGAGATTACTTCAGATATTCAGGTCAAACCAAGCTTTACATGTATGTAACTGGACAAATTCATTAACGTCTCTGCATTGGTCTTCCTTTTTGCTTGCTTCTCTCCTTCCTTCTTCCTTTCCTCCTTTCTTTCATTCTTTCATTTGGGGGCATTGAATTTTATTCCTGCTGGGTATAAGTGCTGCTGCCAGATGGGAAGGAATCCTGGCAGTAGGGAGCCAAGGAATACCACGCAGTCACTGTAAGCTAGCAGCTTACAACCCTGCTCTAGGGAAGGGTTTCCCCAACACAGGAGGGTTTCCCCAGCGAGGTTGTTATAGCTCTGCTCCTGGGAAAGTTGTTACAGCTGGGCTCCACTCACACCACACAACAAACCTTACTCAAGAGATTTATTGGGAACAAAAAAATCCAGGAGGGTGATTGCCTCTAAGGTGAGAAGCAGTGCAAACTGAACAGGGTATATAGGATCAGGGTGGGAGTGGGGAGTGTGTGTGTGTGTGTGTGTGTGTGTGTGTGTGTGTGTGTGTGTGTGTGTATGGTGTGTGTAGCTTTCCAGGGTGGGTTGGGATTGGTGGTTTTTTTGTAGCCTGATTCTGGGACAAGTTCAGGGATTGGTGGGATTTCAAGCCCTGGTTTGGGGTCAAGTTAGGGTCAGGGTGTTTTTCCTTGGCCCTTTTCACCCTACACTAGGCAAGTGCTCCTACCTGTTGGCTACATCCCCGCCCAATACTGACTGTAACATCGGAGTAGACACTGCACTGCACTAACTGGTCAGCACTGGTTCTCTCATTATATTCTTATAAACCACTTTGGAGGTTGTTTCTTCTCATTGTGCCTGTCTTTGTTTGTTTATTTGTTTTTTCAAGACAGGGTTTCTCTGTGTAACCCTGGCTTTCCTGGAACTCATTCTGTAGACCAGACTGGCCTCAAACTCACAGAGATTCACCTGCTTCCACCTCCCAAGTGCTGAGATTAAAGGCTACCACCCTCAGCCTACTTATACCTACCTGTCTTACAAGTAAGAAACCAAGGGGCTGGAGAGATGGCTGAGCCGTTAAGAGCACTGGCTGTTCTTCCAGAAGACCTGAGTTCAGTTTCCAGCGCCCACATGGCAGCTCAAAACTGCCTGTAAGTCTACCTCCAGGGGATCCAACACCTTCACACAGACATGCATGCAGGTAAAATACCAATGCACATAAAATAAAAATATAAATCATTAAAAAAAAAAAAGCACAAGACACACACACACACACACACACACACACACACACACACACCCCAGCAACAACAAAATAAACTTAATGTGATAGTTAAGCTCCCAGGTGACCTCATTTTTATAACCAGGTAGTATTTCTGCCTATATTCAGTCTCTTTCCACTGGAGTGTTGTAGAAGTTAGAGCTTAGGTAGAGGCAGGGACATCTTGGAGAGTCCAGAGTGGATATGACCAAGCTGAGCTGGGCCATGTGGGGAGAGGGGGAGAGAGAAACTGAGGGAAGAAAGGGGAACTGGGTCAGCAGTAAGGGGCCAAAGGTACAAAGAGGCTGAGTAACCAAAACATCTGGATTATATAGGGAAGGGCAGCCCAGCCCCTGGGCTGCAGAGTTCAGGCTACGTAGGGGCGGGCTATGCTAGGCAGGAGAGCCCTGTACCAGGTAGGAACTGAGGAACTGAGGGAGAACCTGGCAGCCAGGTCGCTTTGATATGTTAAATAGGCATCTCAGCCATTTGTCCCAAGATTGAAACCTAACAGAAATGACACTGGGCCTTGTCAGGCTTGGGTCACAAAAGACACCACAATCTCCTTCTCTTTCTCTGATGGCCTGCTCTCCAGGAAGCCAGCTGCCATATTGTGACATGACTTAGGCACGCATAGGAGGGAACTAAAGCTTCTTACCGACAGCCACATGAGTGTGCCAGAAACGTCATCTGCAGATAACCGCAGCCCTGGCTGGCATCTACAACCCATGAGAGATGCCAAGCCAGAACCAGTCTCCTCGCCCTCCTGAGTTCCTGGCTGGCATGAGCTGAGTGAGCTAATAAATGTGGTGCTTCTTGCTGCTCTAGGCTGTTTGGAACCCTCTATCACTTAGCATCGTATGAGTAAGACATAACAAAGCTGTCGTCACTATTGTTATAAACACTTCCTGATTTTAGCTGAAGTCCAGTCTTGTCATGTCCGCCCTCTCTTCCACTTCCGCCTTTCCAAAGCCACATGGAAAGAACAGTCTCTCTTCCCCATGATTAAAATCATGATAGTTTTCATGCAACTAATTCAACTCATCAGATACTGCCAAAGAACAATCATATCACCGAACACTAGGGATGATAAAACAAGGATGCCTGCTCAGCCACACCCTTCAAACAAGGCCCCTTGTGCCAGGTGCTGTCCTGGAGGGGTCTGATCCCTGTATGGAATCAGGAATCAGGCCCCAGGGAAGTGGGGCAGTTTCTACAGAGAGAGGTGAAGAAAGGCTTCTAGAAGCCGGGACAGAGAGGAGTTCACCAGGGTGACATGAGGCGGAGGACTTCTAGGCACAAGCCCACCCCCCACTCAAGACCTTCTGTAGGCCATTCTTTCTCTTTTCTCCAACTTTTTCTTCCAATACTGAGGTTTGAACCTGGGGCCTTGCATATGCTAGGTCTGGGGCCTTGCATATGCTAGGTAAGCACTTTCCCACTGCACTCTGTTCCCAGCCCTCTTTTCACTGCTTATATTGAGATAAGGTCTCATCAAGTAGCTTCAGGCAGGCTAGGACTTTTGATCTCCCTGCCTCCAGCTTCCAAGTGTGCACCACCACATCAGGCTTCTCTAACTTCTGAGGGCTTCCCCTCATCACCTCCTCCTCCCCCTTCTTTGTAACTGTCCTCGGAATACACCCTTTCCTGTCACGTGATGGGCCTTCAGACAGAGCCAGCCCTCCAGGGTGGTCTGACCGCCGCCGCTAAGGCAGAGCCGGTCTGCACCCTTCTTTTTCTGGATGCTCCTCCACTTGGTCCAGGCCTGCCCGAGGCTGTTGGCACCCACATCCTCCAGCTGACTCACTCTGGGCCCCCTGGCATCTGGGCTGCTAAGCTCCTTTTCACATGTGCTCCTGCACAACCACATCTACCCCGGCTTTGTTTTTTCTGCCTTTTGTTTTTTTCTTTGCAAAAATTCCCGGGGTGCTCTGAAGTTCAATAATCTAATCCGTGCAGGCTGCTAAACGCTGATTGTAGGCAGGGGCCACGTGCAAGCGCTGTGTGCCTCCAAACAAACAAGCAAACAAGTAAGAAAGAAACCTCACTTTTGAACAGGCCCTGGAAACAGAAAGCCTCTTGTTAGCAGGCCATTGTGGTTAGGGGTGATTCAGCCTTGCGGCAGCTCCCTCCCGCCCTCACCCTCAGTATCTCCGGGGCCAGTCTGGGGTCTGAAGACGCCTTCTATGAAGCAAGGGCCAGGGTGCCGGCTGGACGCTTCAGGGGAGCTGAGTGCAGAGGAAGGAAATTGGAAGAGGATGTTTGTCTGGTTCCGCACGGCTCCTACCTTCCCCTTCAGAGAGAATCGGGCCATTGTCTAGGTGCACCACTTGGCTTGTTTACCTTCTCAGACTCCAGCTCCAAGCAAGGTTTCACTCTGCTCTCCTTCTACGGAAAAATGACCACAGGAAGAAGCTGAGCTGCCCTTGCCAAATGTCCAGGCTCTGATCTCCTGTCCCACTTCTCTGCCTCCCCCGTCACACTGGCTCTCAACAGAAAGCATAAAAAGCAAGCTTACCCTGGTCCCATCAAAGGCAGCGCGGAGTCATTTACTCATCCATTCATTTATGCATGTATCCACTCACTCACCTAGCATTTATTGAGTACCTACTGTGTGCCAGCATTGTTTTAGATACTGGTGATCCAAATAGGAAAGACACAATCCTTGACCTCGAGAGGAAGCCTGGCAGGATGAGAGGCCGCACAAATAGGAAAGATACAGGGGAGATACAGGGATGGAAAGATACCAGGGAGGGATGCGAAAAGGCTTCCTCGGGAAAGACACTTTGATTTTCAAGGTAAAATAAAAGTTAGCCACGGGAAATAATAATTACTTTGTTATTAAGCATAGTCAGTGTAGCAAGCACTGTGGTAACATTTGACATGGGGATTATTTCATTTGAATCCTCCTCCCCAAGAAGGCGCTGTAATTTTCCCACCTTCCCGAATGAGGAAAGCGTGACTTAGAAAGGTCAACCGGGCTTCGGGTTTTTAACACAACAAAAGCAGAAGTGAGAGTTGGGGTCGGGTTTTCCGGGTTCTAGCAGCTGTTCTCTTCCGCAGGGCTGCCTCAGGCGGTTGTGCAGGTTACACACTGTACACTCCAGGGATGGCCTCTCTCCACGATGTATTATGCATGGGTCTATGCACCGGGAAAGAAAAGCCCTCCTTTATAAAAAAAAAAAAAAAAAAAAAAAAAAGGAGCAAACGGCTGTAGTCAGGAACCAGCTGTGCCCGGCAGCCATGTCAGTGGCGGGACCCTCCTCAGAGAGGCAGTCCGCTGCACCGGCAGTGGTTGCTTGGTCTTGTAGAACTTTTGCTGATAGCCCGAGGCAAGCTCTCAGCCAGGTGTGTGTTTCCCTTCTGAACTGTACATAAAACAAAAGGCCCCAGGTCTCCAAACTACTCGGTGTCCTTCCAGTGGTCAACGTGTATTTGCCTTCCCACAGCCTGTCCCCTGACACAAACATTGCCCATTGGCCTTCTCGGGACTCAGGTTGAGGATCAACACAATGTAGCAGGTGAGTGTCTGGAAGCCAGGGGTACAGATATGCCACAGAGGCAGGAAGTGCCCATACCACACTGTGGCAAAGGAAATTTACCTGTGAGGAATCAAAAGATAACCCCCTAGGGGCAAGAGGAGCTCCCACCACTCCTGTAAGCAGCTGGGCAGCACTCACACACCTGAAGTGCCCGCTCTACCTGGGTGTGGAGACAGGTGGATCACTGGGGCTTGCTGGCTTCCAGACTGGGGGAAGCCCCTGGTTCAGGGAGAGTCCGTCTCAGAAAGAATAGGTGACAGGACACCTCATATGCTCTCCCGGCCCCCTGGCATGTGTGGGGGCACCCACACGTGTGCTCACAAAAAAATATAACTAAATCTTTTAAAAGAGGGGAAAGGTTGGTGAGGTGATTCCATGGCTAAGAGCGCTTGCAGCCAAGAGCCAGAGGACCTGACCCTGGAACCCAGAAGAAGGGAGATTCACATCTGTGACCCCAGCACTTGTATGGCAGATGGGTGGTGGAGACAGGAGACTCGGCAGAGAGCTCAGGGCCCAGCTAGCCTGGAATGTGCAGATCGACAAAACAAGAGACCTCCATGGAAGCAGAGAACCAACTCCCAAAAGTTGTCCTCTGACCTCCAGTGTGGACTGCACTCACCACATACACACATATACATGTTATAAGCACATTAGTGTGTGTGTGTGCATGCACACTAATAACAAATTTAAAAATTAAGACAAACAAAAAAATTAATCTCTACCTAGTTGTGGTGGTATATGCCTGTTATCTCACACTTAGGAAGGGAGACTGAGGAGGAGGATGACCTTGGAGGCCAGCCTGGGCTACATAAACTAGGACAGCCTGGGTTACATGTTAAGACCCTGTCTCAGCACCCTTCCAGAAAAAAAAAAAAAAAAACAAAAAAAAAAAAAAAAAAAAAAACCAAGGATATTTGACTGGGTGTGGTATACATGCCTATGATCCTGGCATTGGAGTTGAAGGCCATCACAGACCTACACAGGAGGTTCCAGACCAACCTGAGTATATGGGAAGGCTCTGTCTACAAAGGAAAAAAAAAAGAAGGTAATTCTTTGCCACTGGTTCTAGACACACATGTTCAGGTAAGGACAGTCCAGCTTAAAACCTGGCCTTTTGATGCACATCTAGGAGATGTGAGAGGCCCCAGGATAACAACAATGAGGAAGCCCTCCTCCATGTTTCTCAGAAAATGTCACCCATTCTACAGTGAAAATGAATGGTGCTTTTAAATTATGGTAAATGACGAGTTATGAACTTGTTAATATGCTCCTGGGCTTTCTCTAATACCAGCAAGGGACTAAGCCACAAATGGTGACTGTGATTCAAAGACTATAGCAGACCAGTGAACTCTCCTCTGTTGGGACAAGCATTTGTCAATGTTTATGGCTACCTAGCACTCAAGCCCTCCTATCTGGAGGGACTTCCCACTGGGTTAGTCACAGCACGCCTCCTCCCACTGGGGAAAGGCCTACAGAGGAACTTCTTCCCCTGATGGGTTCTTAGGCAGAGCAATGGCAAATGGCAGGCTGGCCAGTCACATGCTCTTGACCTAGAGTCTGGGGACAGGTGGGCTACAAAAAAGCGACTACTTTGTATTCTGTTCCTTGGGCTTCCCCATCTTCACTTGCGTTGTTTTTGTCGTTACAGTGGTCATGGTAGCTTATTTCAGAACATTGTCCCTCCCTCCCTTTCCTGCCTTTCTTTTCCCTCTCTGCTGGGGATGGAACACAGGGCTTTGCACATGCTAGGCAAGTCCTTTGCCATGGATCTCCATCCTCAGCTCTTACAATACATCGACTAGAGTCTCCATACTACACCTTCTGTCTTTATTTAAAATTTAAAACTATTTATTTTGATGTATGTATATATGTGTGTGTGTGAGCCACATGTATGCAGGTTCCCTTGGAGGCTAAAAGAGGGTGATGGGTTCTGGGAAGCTGGAGCTGTAAAAGGTTGTTAGCCACCTAATGTGGGTGCTGGAAACTGAACTCCAGTCCTCTGGAAGAGCAGCCAACACTCTTATCCACTGAGCCATCCCTCTGGACCTGTTTTCACTTTAATTTTTGTCTGCTTTTCCAGCTTCTGGTAAATTTTTTGTATCTTTATAATTTCTTTTCTGTTTATAGGAATGAGTTGTTTTGAAACCAGGAATTGACTAAGCCCATGTTTGGGAATGCACATCCCCCCCAAACTGAGTTCTAGGTATGTGACACTAGGGTGAATGTAGTCTGGACACTGGACACAGTGGGTGGGGACCCAGGCTCTGCAGTGAGACCAGCCAAAGCTGGAATGGACTCCGCCACTTACTAGCTAGGTGAGCTTCTGCATGCGCATTGACATTTCAGGGTAACACCTCCTCATTGGCAGAGTACAGATATTACTTGCATGATTGTAATTGTAACAATGTGATGATGTTAGAATCCAGCCTCTGGGCTTGGGCATGGTGGCATATACCTTTAATATCAGCATCTGGGCATAGGTAGGTAGATAGATCTCCATGAGTTCAAGGCCAGCCTGATCTACATATTGAGTTCCAGGCCAGCCAAGGCTATAAGAAGGAGACCTTGTCTGAAATCAACCAACCAACCAACCAACCAACCAACCAATCAATCAAACCTCTGCTCAGGCCAGCTTTCTCTCACAAATACCAACAGGTACCCTACAGAGACTGTTAGTACCCCTAGTTTACAGATACCCTGGGGCCAAGATTTCTCACCTGTGAAGTGAGTTAACATCAAGAGGGCATTGGCTGCATACATCCTTCTCCCCACTGCCTCCTGTCTGGGAATCAAAAAGCCTGGCTCTTAATGTGAAACTTCAGAAAGCAGTAGGAACAGACCCCCACACTTTAGCCCCATGGCCTCTATTCTTCTCTTCAGAGAGTCCTCCATGCTCTTGTCTCTGTCTGTCCATAGTGTTAACAACCTTTCTAATAAACTCCTTACTTCCTAGTACCGCATCTCAGAGTCCCCATGAATCTCTCCCATTTGATCCTCCAGGAATGAGGATCAAATGTGATCATGGCCGTGAAGGATTTTACACAGTGCCTGATGAGAATACGTGTATGAAAACGGTTGGCAATGATGGTGGTGGCTTTTTCTGCCTTCCTTCCCTCTCCCTGTCTCTCTCTGTCTCCTTCTCTCCCTCCTCTAGCCAGGAACCAAACTTGTACCATGGCAATAGGAATACTAAATTCTTATCTTCCTTAATTTACATTTTCTTTCTTTCTTTCTTTTTTTTTTTTTTTTAAGATGATGATTTTGTTCTTTGAGACAAGGTTTCATGTAATACAGGCTAACCTTGAACTCCCTATGTAGCTGAGGCAGGCCTTTAACTCCTGATCCTCTTGTTGCCTCTGGGATTACAGGTGTGCCCACCACATCCAATGTGATTTTTAACATCAAAGAGCTTGTTGTCCTGTAAATCTGACTTTTTCTCACTATTTATTCCCCAATCCAAGCAATGGACATGTAATGTCTTACCAAAAGGATTCTAGGAGTGCTGAGGTAAAGAATCAGTGCATTCAGCCTGTAACATTCCGACATTAACTCAGACACTCCCAGGCCCCTGTCACCCACTGTGGTCTTCACAACGCAGATTTCAGTGCTCCCTAGCGGAAAAACAGGCTGTGTCTGGAGGAAACATTCTTCAAGGGAGCGAAGTTACATGCACAGCCTCGAAGTATCTCATATCTATCCTTGCTACATCAAACTAGCTTTTGCAAGGAAATCTGTTTCCTGGCTCTGTGGTTCCTGGGAAAGTAAATTTACTGTAAATGTGGTTAGGTGATTGTGACTTGTTTTCCAGATTCTGGGCTTCCATGAAAAATTAAGTTTCTAAACTGGCAGAGATAGAAACCAGATGCAGCTCCAATACCTGACCCACGAAGAAGACTATTGGGCCTGCACTGTGCACATGCTTGCACACAGCTCAAAATGTGTGTGTGTGTGTGTCTGTCTGTCTGTCTGTCTGTCTGTGATCAGATATACATGTGCATGCAGAGACCAGATATCAATACTGGGTGTATTCCTCCAGCATCTTAAAAGATTGATTTATTTATGTGTGTGTGTGTGTGTGTTCCGTCTTCCTGTACATCTTCATGCCAGAAGAGGGTGCCAGATCTCATTACAGATGGTTGTGAGCCACCATGTGGTTGCTGGGAATTGAACTCAGGACCTCTGGAAGAGCTGTCAGTGCTCTTAACCTCTGAGCCATCTCTCCAACCCTCCTCCAGCATTTTCAATTTATGTTTTCAGACAGACCCTTTCACTGAACTGGGCACTCACTTATCTGGCTAGACTGGCTAGCCAGCAAACCCCACAGCTCCTGCTGTAGCTACCTCCCCAGGGCTGGAATTACAACTGTGCCCTAGCATGGCTGTTTTGTTTTGTTTTGTTTTCATGGATTCTGGGGATCAAACTCAGGTTCTCATGATTATGTGGCAAGCATTTTACCCACTAGGCCATCTCCCTAGTCATAGGTTTTTATGCGATTTTTAAAAAAAATGTATTTATTTATTCTGTAATGTTCTGCCTGCATGTATGCCTATATGCCAGAAGAGGGCGCCAGATCTCATTACAGATAGTTGTGAGCCACCATGTGGTTGCTGGGAATTGAACTCAGGACCTCTAGAAAAGCAGCCAGTGCTCTTAACCTCTGAGCCATCTCTCCAGCCCTCATAGGTTTTTAAAACCTTTAAAATTACATTTGTTTGTTATTTGCATATGTGGGGTGAGTGCTACGTGTGTGGAGGTTAGGAAACAACCTGCAGGAATCCATTCTCTCCCTCTACCATGTAGGTTTCCAGTATCAAACCTGGGTGGTCAGGCTTAGCAGCAAGTGCCTTTGCCTGCTGAGTCATCTCCCTAGCCTCCCATTCTTAAAAATCTGTTTATTTTTATTTGTGTATGTGTATATGTGTGTGAGTGTAGTATATATGTCCATGTGGATACACAATATGTGTACAGGTGCATGAGCCTGTAACCACATAGACAGCAGAGGAAGAAGTTGGGTGTGGTGATCTGTCACTCTCTGCCTTACTCCCTTGAGACAGGGTTACTCACCGAAGCTGCAGCTAGATCGGTGACCAAGAAGCCCCAGCAATTCTGTCTCCACCACCCTTGGCACCGAGGCTATAGGTGCTCAACAAGCAGCTACACTTGCTTTTTATGTGAGTGTTGCCATGCAAACCCAGGTCCTCATGTTTGCACAGCAGACACTCTTTTTTATCCACTGGGCCATTGAATCCCAGTCCATGAAAGGTTTATTATTATTTAGTGTGTGTGTGTGTGTGTGTGTGTGTGTGTATGCATGTGTGTACATGCATGTGGATGCCAGAAGAGGGCATTGGATCCCCTGAACTGGAGTTTCAGACAGTTACGAGCCATCCATTGTGTGTCCTAAGAACTGAAACTCAGGTCCTGTGAAAGAGAAGCAGGTGCCTTTAACTATGGAGCCATCTCTCTAGCCCTCACCCCGATTTTTAAAAAGTAAATCTTGTATGTCAGGAACCAGGAACCATGCTAGGCACAAGACAAACATTAATAAATTGAATGCAAATTCAAGGTTGCCTGGCAGTACATGCTGAGTTGAGTTCACCCAGGACTGATCAGAGAGGCCTTGTCTCTGAACACCATAAACCAAGCAGAGCAGGCCTGGACTGCAGAGATGGCTCAGCAATTAGAAGAGACACTGACACAAACTAGGAAGCTTGGGGAGGCTTTTATGAGGAAGAACACATTTGAACCTGGGCATGGTGGCACACACCTTTAATCTTAGCACTCCAGAGGCAGAGGCAGATAGGTAGATCTCTGTGTGTTCCAAGCCATCGTGGTTTATATAGTAGTGAGTTCCAGGACAGCCAGGGGCTACATAGTGAGACTTTGTCTTAGGGGAAAAAGATTCAAACACACACATACTTTATTGGTCATTTTTCTTGGAGATTTATTTCTCTTATTTTATGTGTATGAGTGGTGTGTGTGTGTGTGTGTGTGTGTGTGTGTGTGTGTGTGTGTGTACACCACATGCATGATGCACGATGCCCTCAGAAGCCAGGAAAGGGCATCAAATTCACTGGAATTCAATTACAGATGGTTGTAAGATGCCATGTGGATGCTAAGAATTGAACTCAGGTCCTCTGGAAGAGCAGCAAGTGTTCTTAACTGTTAAGGCATCTCTCCTGCCCCCAAAGCTGCAATCTTAGAGATGAGTAGTAGTTGACTAGAGGAAGAGAGGATCAGGCAATACAGAAAGAGCATAAAGACCCTCTGACGGGGAAGAGAGAAACACATATTACCTGTAACAATAAACATTAGCTGATGGAACAGATACTTATTTACCATTCTAGAGGTGGTGGGATCTGAGAGAAGGAAGTCAATAAATGAGGTGGACTAACATCTCATGCAATAGCCAACTTTTTATAAATGATTTATTTCTTTTTAATTTATGCGCATTGATGTATTTTTATCTTATGTGCATTGGTGTTTTGCTTGCATGTGTGTCTGTGTGAGGGTGTCAGATCCCCTGGAACTGGAGTTACAGACAGTTGTGAGCTGCCATGTAGGTGCTGGGAATTGAACCTGAGTCCTCTGGAAGGACTTTTTTTTTTTTTTTTTTGAGCTGAGGATCGAACCCAGGGCCTTGTGCTTGTCAGGCAAGCGCTCTACCACTCAGCTAAATCCCCAACCCCGGAAAGACTCTTAATCACTGAGCCATCTCTCCAGCCCCGCAATAGTCAACTTTATTCAGAGCATCAGACAATTTATGCTCTGAGAGTTAAGAAGAGTCACATGAATGAAGCATCCAATCACAAGGACAAGCCACATGTGTGGACAAGCTGCACAGCCAAACAGCCAAACATGGTTTTCCATAGAGGCCCATGAACAAATAACAATAGCCAGTTGTAATGAATAATCGGAGGTAAACTGGCTCCTGTCCGCCACATCTGGGAGGAGTATGAAAGCACATTCCAAGAACAATTCCATGGTTTTGAAGAAAGTGAGGTCATAAGATTCTTGTCTTGCCAGGCATTGGTAGTATGTGTCAGCACTCGGGAGGCAGAGGCAGGTGGATCTCTGTGAGTTTGAGGCCAGCCTGGTCTACCGAGCAAGTTCTAGGACAGCCAGGGCTACACAGAGAAACCCTCCCTTGTCTTGGTTTCTTGGCGTTTTCTCACAAATACTCAGAATTCTCCTCACACAACTCTATTCTTGGACCATGTCCTGACAATATTGTTAGTTCAAAACAGACATTTGTGTGCTAGGAGCTCTTAAAAGACGTTAGTCAGGTAAATTAACACTAGCTACATTAATACAGAAGCCCAAGTCTCTGGGATTTCCTGTCTTAGAGATTCATTTCTTCCTCTCCATGGTTGGGCAGCTTTCCTGGGCAGCCTCTTTCAGGCTGTGACTCGGGGATACAGGTTCTCTCACATGTGAAATCTAGATTTAATAAAATAGACACGAGAGCAAAAAGGATGGGCTGGGAGATGGCTCAGCAGGTAAAGTCACTTGCCAAGCCTAGCAACTTGAGTTTGCTCTCCTGACCCTTCAGGATAGAAGGAGGGGTGATTGTCATTAGTTCACTTCTGTAGAGGGAAGTTTCTCAGTCCCGCTAGGCCCCACCCAACCTGCTCAGTCCTGTCTGGCCCCACTGTCAGGAAGAATCTCTCCCACCTGCAGAGGTCCTGCAGCTGCTTATAAAATCATCATTCAGAGGCTTATATTAATTACAAACTGCATGGCCTATGGCTTCAGCTTCTTGCTCGCTAGCTCTTTCATCTTAAATTAACCCATTTCTATAAATCTATATGTTGCCACAGGGCCGTGGAGTTACCAGTCTGCTGATGTCCTGTTGCTCCTTCAGCGAGGGCTTGCATCTCTTCAAACTGCGCACCTTTTCTTTCTGTATCTCTGCTTGAATTTCCCGCCTGGCTGTAAGCTTTCTTGCCATAGGCCCAAACAGCTTTATTTATTATCCAGTGGGAGCCACACACATTCACAGCATACAGAAAGACATCCCACAGCAGACTTCTACACATGCATCAGGGCTTGGGTGCACCTGCACACATACACAAACAGGTACACCACACTACAACACTCGGGCGCGCGCACGCGCGCACACACACACACACACACACACACACACACACACACACACACACACAAATAAATAAAGTAAAAGTAAAGTAGAAACAACAGCTTTCATCTCAGCAAGACACAGGTCGATAACATGTGAGCTCAAGACCAGCCTGAGCTACACAGTGAGTTCCAGGCCAGCTAGGGTTAATTACGTAGTGAGATCCTATCTCAAAATTTAATACAACTGGGGCTGGAGAAATGGCTTATCAGTTAAAGGTGCTTACTGGTTTTGCAGAGGACCTGGGTTCAGTTCTCAGTATCTACATGGCAGCTCAGAACCACCTGTAACAGTTTCAGAGGATCTGATGTCCTCTTCTGGCCTCCAGTGCTCCCACAAGCACATGGTGCATATAAATGCATATAAGCACACATATACACATCAAAAATAAAAAACAAAAACCTTAACAACAACAACAACAACCTAAAGGATGGGAAATGAGACTAAGAAAAATATGTATGAGGGGGAGAGGTGACAAGAAAGGCTAATAACGAGGGGTGAATATAGCCAAAGTACATTATAAGCACACAAGAAAATGTCATAATGAAATATGCTATTTTACATAATTAATATATACTAATGAAACAGAAAGAGGAAGGGAGAGAACAAAGAGAAAGAGGGAGTGGGGTCAGGGAGGAAGTTATGAGCCAGGCTTGTTAAGTGAATACATCATATCTGCCTTCAGTTGCCCGGAACCCTGTCACCTGGTCCCCAGTTGACAGCCGTAGATACTAGGAAATGTAGTTGACTTGTGTGTAGTATGACTCAGAACCTAGTTTCTTAACCATTGTTTGCTAACAAATCATCAAGAATCAGATTGAAGTGCCTATCTAACAAGTTACTGTTCTGGATGGGATATGAAATTGGATTAGACAGAGTCACTAGATTTGGTATCTGCTAATGCCAGAGGAGCCAGGTCTGGCCAGAAAACTCACAGAGGACATTCTATGGAAGAAGTCCTTGAACATAGCATTGATCATCACCTTCCTGGGAATGGAGACACAGCTGGGGAGAGATGCCAGATGGCAGGGGGCACCTATGGAGTCTGAGTAGGTGTGGTCTGAGGTGAACATTGTTTATATATATTATATATTAATATAAACCATATATTTATAGTTATTAATCATGCGGTCTATTTGCTGCGAAGGTTTGAGTGAAATTGTGTTAGGCATAGAAGATGATGCTTATATTGTTCAAAGGAAAACCAATCAACCAAGAAAGCAAACAGTAACAAAACCCACTTCTAACAAACCAAACCACACCAAATCCAAATCCCGTACTTGCTTGCAGCCCCCAGGACTCAGGGTTTAGATGGTGTTGCGGTTGGTGGAGAGCCCAAATATGCGCCAACAGATTCCAGCATTGCCTCTCAAAGGGAAAGGTAGCATGGTGGATTGGGCAGGCTTCTGGGTGTGACAAGAGAAGGGACGCTCACCGGGGCCTTCACTTACACACACTACCATAAGCATTTTTAAAAATCATTCTGAGATTCCCTTGGGACATGTAACCCTGTAGGTCCCAGCCGCCACGGATCATCATTGCAGGTGTTGTGGTTTGAATTGGAAATATTCCCTGTAGGCTCATATTTTCAACCCTTGGCACCCAGCTGGTGGTACTTTTGGGGATGGGGTCTGGAAACTTTTGGAGGTGAGGTCTAGCTGAGAGAAGTGGGTCCCTAGAGCCTGATCCTTGGGGCGTCTTAAGTGCCCCGTTTCCTGCCTTGCTCTCTCCTTCCTAATCCACCAGGATGTGAAGAGCTGGCATCACATGTCCCTGCCCCCGTGAACTGAACTTCTCCACTCTGCCTTCCCTCCCTTATTTTGTTCCCATCCAGGATTGTGGTCACAGCAATTCAAACTAAAACAGCAGGGAAGTTGCCAAGCCGGGCTTTGCAAGGGCCTTCTGCCTTCAGAGCCCTGGCAATAGCTGTTGCCTCTGAGAGGCTTAACGGTTTAATTGTGTTTATATGGAGGAGCACACAGGTGCAGTTGGGAAATTAACTTCTCTTGACATCGTAGACATCAAATACTTTCTGTTTAACCTTTGCTCTGGGCTCCTATTTGCAGAGAAAAACTTTTGCATCCTTGCAAGTGTGTGAAGGGGGGGAGGAGCGGGTGTTGCATGCAGAAGCCAGAGCAAGATGTTGAGTGTCTTTCTCTGTCACTTTCTGCTTTATTGCCATGAGACACAGTTTTTCACTGAACTGAAAACTATCTATTTTGGCTATCTGGCTGGCCAACAAGCTCTCAGGATCCAACTACTGCTGGTCCCATCCCCAGGGCTGGGGTTATAGGTGCACACAACCATACCAGAGTGTGTCTAAAATGCCATAGGTTTTCACATGGGTGTCTCTAGTCCCTGGCCTCTGTATTCTGGAAGGGTGATTTGCTTGTTTCCACTTGGGCCATTGGGCAAGGAAGAGCAGAAACTTCTAGAAAGCGTCCACTCACCTTCAAGGTGAGCCAGGTGTAACGAGCTTCCTTCTTCTCGGAGTGACAGTTGCTTAATGCCAGCAATAAACTGCTTCCAGGGAGAGAACCGCTGAAAGGTCTGTGTCAATTACATGCTGATTATGAAATTCATGATGTGACTAATCCAGTGGCTGAACCTATGATTATCTGACATGATCCAAGAATATTCAGCATAACAGGTTCTTAGCTTCTCATTAGAGAGAAGCCAGTTGAATCTGCGTGTACCATGGATGGCTTTCTCCTTTCTTGGTCTCTCTCTATGGAAGACAGTGAGCATCAATATGATGATTTCTGAATTAAGCTCAGTGTCCTGGGAGCTTATATAAGGTCTAATTTTCATGGTGACTCAAAGCTTGGGAACTCTGGAATGTGGCTTTATATAACTTGAAATACCATGAAGGTCTTTGACCTTGAAAACTTCCTCTAGTGACTTACATATGTTTTCCCATAACTAGAGTCTATGATTAGACTGTAGGTCATCCTGATAGGCCTCAGTTTTCCAAAGCACTCTGTGTTTGGGAACATTGTATAACCTTTTTAAATGGGGTGTGTGTGTGTGTGTGTGTGTGTGTGTGTGTGTGTGTGTGTGGTGTTTTAATTCCAGTGTGTATTCCTGTTCTTGTGGAGGCTGGAGGATCCCTCTGTAGGTTTCTCATTTCTCAAGGTCCATCCTTCCTGTTTGGAGACTGTCTGGTACTGACCTGGAGTCAGATCGGTAGACTAGGCTGGCCAAGGAGAACGATCATCTCTGAATGGCTGTCATCTCCCAACTGTTTTAGAGAAAAAGGCCTATGGCTTCTATGCATTGGTGACTGTTGGCATTTTTCTGTCCAGGTTTCTAGGGCAAAGCTAATTGGCTACTGGTTCAAAAGTTGCCATCTGGGGCTGAGGAGATAGCTGGGTAGTTCAGATCACTTGCTGCTCCTCCAGAGGACCTGAGTTTGGTTTCCAGTATTCACATCAGGTAGCTCACAACCAAATGTAATTCCAGCTCCAAGGGATCCAACATCTTCTGGCCACTGTGGGTGCCCCTTCTATATACACACACAAATAAAATAAAATAATAAAATAAAAAAACCTGCATCTGTAGGTGGGGCAGTAGCCTGTAGATGAATTTCTAAATGGCTTATTAAATAAAAAACATGGAGCCAGATAGAGAGGTGAATACCTGAGAGATCAGGGAAATAGGGAAAGCCACAGCTAACCTCACCTCACCAACTCTGCAGCTTCCAAATGCGAGTTACTTCCTGTCTACACAAGCCTATATGCCTTGTTGTTCTGCCATCTGATTTGCTCTCTCTGTCCAGCTACAACACTGCCTCTTCCTGCCCAGCTCTGTCACTTCCTGTCTGTCTGTACAGACCTCCAGACCTGCTGGTGTTAGAATTTAAGGCGTGTGCTACCACGCCTGGCTCTGTCTCCAGTGTGGCCTTGAACTCACTGAGATCCAGACATATCCCTGCGAGCCAAATGATAAGATTAAAGGTATGTGCTAACATTGCATGGCTTCTGTGTTTACTTGTAATGGCTGTTCTTGTTCCTCTGATCTCCAGACAAGCTTTATTTATTAAAAGACAAATAAAATATCACATTTCAGCACAAATAAAATATCACCAGAGATGCGGATGAAACAGCCTTGTGCAATTATAGGAGGGAAAGGAGTTATCTTTCCAGGATGAGATCTGGGTGACTTGGTCTGTCTGCTAACGACGCTCAGAACACTAAGAAGAGAAAACTAGCATAGTCATCACAATGGTCAAAGAACCACCAGTGAACTGGCCCAGGACCTTTTGCTCTTCCTAGATAGAAATCATTAATAGGCAAAGAACAGCTCTTTAGTGTTGGTCATTCTGGTCCTTGGGAACCAAAGACTGACAGATCGGGCTGACAGATTCACAGGCTTATAGCTCCACACCTTGAGAACTAGAGACATGGCTTAGCTAGAGACGCGTTAACATTCTGACTTGCCCCTCGGAAACCAGTGTTAGTATTCTGACCCACCCTTTGGCACCACCCTGCATCCTGATGTAAAAGCCTCATTTTAAGGAAAACAAAACAAAACAAAACAAACCTCCCTTCCTTCTCTCTCTTCTGCCTTTTCTCCCATGAGTTCTGCACCCTTGTCCCCCACTTCTCTCTCTCTCTCTCTCTCTATTCTCTCCTTCTTTCCTATCTTTCCCTTCGTCTCCCTATTATAATAAACCATTTCCGTGCAGATGCAGTGTCTGGGTCATGAATGACTATCCACCACCACTGCCCCACCGCCATGCCTGTATGGCGTGGGTCACCGTCAGCCTTCTGCTGCATCTGCCCAGCATGTTTCCCTGCACATGTGGTATACCTTCAGAGTCCCCCGTGCAATATATCATAACATTGGCACCCATGACATTGGCAGGCAATCCCACTACTTTCACCTGCCTGCCAGCAATCTGACAAGTTCTGGGACCCTGTACCACCCACCATTTTTTTTTTCCGACTGGAGCACTGCGGGAGACTCTTCACCCTATCAGATGGGTAAGATTCCCCTCTTCCTTTCTGCCATTTCCCACAACTGAGGATTCATCTCTTTTTTCTCTAGCTGGTACCAGAACCATGTGTCTTTCAGGCTCATAGCCCGGGCCCCTGTCCCTTATGTGACAGCATATTGAGGCAGCCTGTGCCCACTTAATCCCACAGCATCTGGTACAATGGTCCATTGGCTATCTTGTGCCATTCATTGGTCCTCGCTGACCCTCTGGGATGCTGGGGGTCAGTCCTCTGGACCTTTTTACCTCACTGTGGAAAATACACCTACCCTCTCCTATCCCAGCTCCCTCCTTAACACACTACCCCCCCAATGCTCCTCTAGTTTCTGCTAAGCAATTACATCATCACATGTCACCAGGTTCCTTTCCACAGCATGTACACCCTTTTTGTTTTGTTTTGTTTTTTGTTTTTTCGAGACAGGGTTTCTCTGTGTAGCTTTGCGCCTTTCCTGGAACTCACTCTGCTGCTCAGGCTGGCCTCGAACTCATAGAGATCCGCCTGGCTCTGCCTCCCGAATGCTGGGATTAAAGGCGTGCGCCGCCACCCCGCACATGTACGCCTTTTAAAATTGCCCATTAGGCTAAGTTTGTTCTCTTTACCTTTCTCTTGCTTCTAATTCCTCATCTTGTCTGTAATTCTATCTTTTAAATATTTTCTCTCCTTGGCTTAACTCTGTTGCCAGGACGGAGCTCCTGTTCCACCTGGCTGCCTAGCAAAGGGTGGCAGACTCGCTGCAGAAATGTCTGGTCACTTGACTGTATTTCTGCTGCTGCGGCTGCCACCACCACCACCGCTCATGCTGTTGGGGCAAGCCAGGCAGAGCATAGCCCCCTCCACCACCACTGTGGCTAACCCATGGCTCTGCGGTTCCTCTGCGGCTGCTCACACCATGCCACAGCCTGTGTGTGTGTGTGGGTCCCTCTCTTCACCCGACTGCACTGCTACTCCATTTCTTTGCCCCCTCCACAGCTCCGCCTCTGAGCTCCAATGCATTAACTGTAAAAGTTTCTCCGTCTTTTTTTTTTTCAAAAACTCTATTTCCTATGTGCAAATGGAAATGCATGATTCATGTGGCCACCTATATTTCTTTCTGATTGACTTTTAAATGCTTCAGTTTATATATGTTTCTTATCTATTGAATTTCTTTTGGGAAAACAAAACAAAACAAAACAAAAACCCACATGACCATGTGGTCAGGCACTATACCATATTTGATAAGGGCAATCACGTGGTCAGTCAGGCACCATCTTTAATAAGGTCAAAACAGACAGGTCATATGGCCTCACTGCCCTCTTTACTAAGGGCACCAGGAAGTAACTTCCTGAATCAGTTATGGGTGGGGACAGCACACTGGATAGGGTAGCAGCAGTAATGTTTAAGAGGTTTTAAATCTTTTAAAAATGCCATGTACTAGGTCTCTTGATAAATGATTTAGGATATAAGTGCCAGTCACAAAGATATAAATAAATGACCTAAATGCTTCATATTGCTTTCCCTTTCTATGATATTGTTATATTAAGATTTTAAAATTTCAGATTTTAACATTAATGCAATTCTGATACTGTTTGGGTCACAAGCTCAGGATTTTAAACCTATAGATATGAGTCTATTCCTGAGAATGACATTTTTCTCTCTTCTAGTTTCCAATTACCAAAACTACAGGCCTGAAAATTCCAAATAAGTTCATAAATTTTAACTCTGTGTCTACTCTGTATCTGTTTTAGTGGGCTTCCATTTGACTAACTGACACATCCAGGCACCAGCTACTGACTTCAACCTGTGACACATGGACTTGCTGAAGGCTGATGTAGATCAGTCCAGCCAAACATAAGTATTTCCTTTCTCGATGACTAGGTCAGATGACCATATGCTTCGGATAAATACCCCATTGCTTGGGTTCCCTCCTTACCTTTGACTAGCCAGAGTCCTGACCACCTGCGCCCCATTTCAGCTTGAAGCAGTTATGGAGAATATGTCATCCTGTGCTCCCTGTTCCTAGAACATTCTTCAGGGCTAAGTTAAGGATGGAACCCCTGGCATAGGGGACCAAATTGGCTACCTAATGCCCATTGACATACCAGGAAACTGGACCCAATATTGTCAATTGATATTTATTAATTAAAATGGTTCTGCAAGAAGACAAGACACTTGACCTTCTTTATGCAGAACAAAAGAGGTATTATATGACTTTAAGAAATTATTTCTTTTTTTGAGCTGAGGACTGAACCCAGGGCCTTGCGCTTGCTAGGCAAGCACTTTACCACTGAGCTAAATCCCAACCCTAAGAAATTATTTCTACATAAATCATTCAGGATGGAGTTTCTGGTCCACCAAGCAGGTCCTTTTCCTTTTCTCAGAGGTCCTTTTTCTCAGAGTTGGGCTGTACACTGACTCACAACCCCCTTTTCTCTTGTTCTCATTTGGCCTTGGGATTGTTCCCCTGTCACTCTTCTTCTCAGGAGACATCAAGTCCTAGCCTTGTGGAAGCTGCTAAGATATGGGAGACTTAGGGAATATTAGCTGATAGTCAGCCATTCATGTCTAATAGACAGGCAGTTTTCAAATGCTCAGAGATCTGCAGAATATGCCATTTAAAACATTAATCAAAAAGCTTATTATATCAGATAGAGACACCCAGATCCTAACAGTGACCCAAGGTCTCTGAAGAAGATGTCTCCATCTGGACGATGGCAACACTGACCTCTGGGCAAGATGCCCCATTTTGCAACACCTGCCACCAGGACCCAGCCCAGACTGTGGACAAACAGCAGGAGATGTGGGAATTGATTTCACTCCTTTTGCCTAGACAAAGTAAGATCAGTCTTCCCTATGTCCCTCTTCTATAGGAAAAACCCCCACCTTATGGTCCTGATGGGCCAAAGATTGATGCTATTCTGACAGCAATATGAAGACCTAGGTATGGACTGAATGGATTTGAAAGCTGCTTGGTCTGCACTCAGATATGATTTATCCTTCTCAGATCTCTGATTCCATTTGGTTCTGCAATAAGATAAGACACTTGACCTTAAGAAATTATTTCTTAAAAAGAGTTACCTGTTCAAAATTTTAGGGTTATTTGTACATAGCATCTTATCATCATAAATAAAGATGCTTTTATTTCCTTTCTTCTTATTTGCATTGCCTTGATCACCTTCAGTGGTCTTGTTACTCTAGCTAATACTTCGGGTACTTTATGGAATGGGTATGGAGAGACTGCACAACCTTATCTTGTTCTTGATTTTAGCAGATATGTTTTGAATTTGTGGCCATTTAGGTTGATGTTGGCGATTCTTTTTCCATAAATAATCTTTATAAAAAAAAGAAATTATTTCTTTTTTTGAGCTGAGGACCGAACCCAGGGCCTTATGCTTGCTAGGCAAGCACTCTACCACTGAGCTAAATCCCAACCCTAAGAAATTATTTCTACATAAATCATTCAGGATGGAGTTTCTGGTCCACCAAGCAGGTCCTTTTCCTTTTCTCAAAGACTAGGCTTTGCCTCAGCTGCCTTCTCAGTTCTCTCTATAAAATCCACAGGTCTCCCTCTCCTAGGGCTACTTCTAGGTCTAGACACAATTTACCTTGTTACCAGATTAGATAAACTCACAGGACAAATCCCTATATAACTTTTTACTATTGACTGTTCTCAGTATATCCTGGTTTGTTTAAATGAAGATAGGAAAGCTATCTCACTTCTTAAATCTTTCCTTCTCAGATCTGACAATGTTTGATGACTAGGATGTCTCAGTTTAACAGCCCCATCCCAAGACTACAAAAACCTTGATAGCTCATGAATAAGTTTCCTGTTTAAAATACAGACAGGTATGCCTCCTTCACAACCTTCATGGTACAGGTTTTAGATATAACACTGGAGGTTCAAAGTTTTAAATTCAGTTTTGATAAACTAACACAACACTGACTACAAACAGTTCTTATGAGTCCTTAAATTTCTGTGGATTTTTAACCCTTTTGCCGTGATGTAAATCCATTCCAGCTGTCTTACAGACACCTACAGGGTCCTGAGAAAAGTTTTGCTACTGCATCAAGAAATCTGGTCTGATGAAAACACTCTCCAGAGCCCATTTCTGACCTATTTTTCCAGCATATTTTGCAGATTCACTCTTCCCACCTGACCTGCAGAGAAACAGCAGATGCCACGGCTTCCATACTCCTGATTCGGTGTGCCATCCCCCAAGCTCCTGGAGCACCACTGCAGCAACTTCCCTCCTCAGCTCCCTCCAGGAACAGACAGACGCCTGGATCCCGCCGCCGTGTGACTCCCAGTGTCCCTCTCTCCACTTCGCCCCTTGTCAGCTTGAAGCCGCTTTGGAAATTCAGCACTCTTGTTCCCCGCTTGCTACCCATAACTCACCTTTTTATAATAATCAAAACAGAGGAATGTCAGTATTCTGACCCACCCCTTGGAAACCCACTCCTTGGGGCTGCCCTGCATCCTGATGTAAAAGCCTCATTATAAGGAAAAACCCCTCTTCTTCCTCTCTCTTTTCTGCTCTCTCTCCATTCCCACGAGGTGTGCACACCCCTGCTTTCCCTTCTCTTTGTTCCTGTCTCCCTCTTTTCCTGTCTTTCTCTTCCGCTCTTTATTGTAATAAACTTTACACGTGGATGCAGCCCCTAGGTATGAGTGACTGTTCCATGGGCTGCCGTCCATTGCTGCATCTGCCCACCATGCTTCCTTGTACGTGTGGGATACCCTGGCCTGGCCAGGTGGGGTCCCCTATGCGATATATCATAACACATGTAACTCTAGGAACTCAGGTTGGAGCTTACTCCTCTGGGTTCCAATTGCCAATGACCTTGCACTTGGAAGTTAGTGAAATCCTTGGCTCTAACCGTCAGCTAGCAACAGCTGCAGACAGCTGCAGTCAATCCCAGCCAGTGGCACAGCATAAAAGCCCAAAGGGTTGGGACTCTTTACCTCTAGAGTGACTATTGCCACAGGGTGGGAGCTCTAAGTGCCAGGACCTCAGACCTCAGTGTTCACAAGCCCTCAGGGGCTTCTAGGGGCCTTTCCAGTCACTGGGACTGTCCTCTTCTCTCTTAGGCCGTAGCTCTTTGCCATCTTTCTTTTTCCTCTGTCTCTTGTTAACGTCTGCCACCTCTGACCCTTGCCACTGCCTGGAACTCTCCCACTGCCCGCTTTCCATGGCTTCTGCTGCCCCACTATCTCCTCTTCATATTATGAGCTCAGGCCTTTCTACTCACCATAAAAATAAAAGCCAGCTTGGGCATGGTGATGCATTCCTTTAATCCTAGCCAGGAGGCAGAGGTGGGTGGATCTCTCTCTCTCTCTCTCTCTCTCTCTGATCTCCAGATCAGCAGGTCTACATAGTGAGTTCCAGGCCAGACAAGGCTACTTAATGAGACCATGTCTCACAAGACCAAGAAATAAAAATAAAAATAATTTCAAAATAAAATAAAAAGCAGGCAAAGAGACCATTCAGGAAAGGACTATTTTATCCTGGAACTAGTGACTAATGTTGTAATATTTGGGAGCAGTACAGAAGACTATGGGTTGATGGGGAGAACACCTTGCCAGTCACTCAGCAAGAACCCAGTGATTAAAATAAGTAAATAATTAATAATTAATAAAAATGAATAAAAGTAAAATTATCATAATGTCTAGTTATTTCTCTCTGCAAAGACTTCTGGCATTCTCTCTGAGTGTGGCCCCACTGACAACTCTCTTATTTACCTTTTTTTTCACCTTAGATCTTTCTGGTCAGAGGTAATGACCTCTTCAAAGCAGATATGAGAACTTTCCACAATGCTGATGAAGTGGCTTAACTTAACATTAGTGCAGCCATGACAGGCCGCAAACTAACCATACTAGAACTAGGTCTTGCCCTTACAATAACCAGGAAAAGCCACAAACTCTAACCTGTGGGGGACCAATCAGAATTGAGACAAACAAGAACTAGATGCTCCAGAACATTAAGGATAGCTTACATCACTTGTATATAGGTTGCCAGTTTCCTTGCAGCAACACCAGTACCAATCCCTGCTTGACAAGACTTATGTTGCTCTATTCCTACCCAATCAGGAGTTCAACCCACACCCTAACTCCTTAACTTTACTCCTTTATGCCTTAACTAAGCTCAAGGTTCTCCCTGATCCAACCGCTGTGTTGGAATGGACAGACAGCCCAAGCTGGAGCTTGGGATAAAGGTTCTTTGCTTGTGCATATGAACTCGGACTCTGATGGTCTCTGGGGGGACTCATGACGTAGGCATAACACTAAGCTAATAGGAATCATTGTCACGTGCTCAGTGATCTTTTTTTCTGTCTTTTAGAAGGGAGAACACAAATAGTGGGCTTATGGCTTAGTCAAGTCCTGCATTAATTTCCTGGTACTGCTGTCGCTTAGTGTTTCCAGGATTGACTCCTGGAAGTTTCAGGGGAGGATCCATTTTCTCCTCTCTCACAGCTTCTCAAGGCCGGTGACAGTCTCTGCCTCCATCCTCAAGCTCTTCTGTCCATGGTCATATGTCTCCTCCTACTGCCTCTGGTCCTCTGTCTCTTGGGAAGAAAGCTTGTGACTACTTTGTGCTAAGCTGCATATCCCAGGTTGTTTCCACTACACAACCTGCAATTCAATCACATCTTCAAAGTATGATTTGTCATATAAAGTAGTGCTCACAGGTTCTGAGGACTAAAGTTTATCCACCCTCCTGATCACAGATAGCAACGAACAGTTCTGGTTTTCTTAGTCAGAGGGAGTTCAATGTAAGGTTGTATGAAGAAGCAAGAACATAAAATCAAGAAATCCCACAGATATCTGGGATGCAGAAAAAGGTATCTTTAGTGCTTTGTGCTAAAGGTTCTAACAGTAAAGTATCTGCACTTAAGGTAGTAGGGCAACGGTTAAGAACAAAGGTAAGTGCCTAAAAGAATGGTAGCATTGTGTTGGGCTATCTTTAAGATTTCTTTTAAATTTATATATTTTTTTATTTTATGTGTGTTGGTGTTTTGTCTGCAAGTATATCTGTGTGAGGGTGCTAGATCCCCTGGAACTGGAGTTACAGACAGTTGTGAGCTGCCATGTAAGTGCTGGGAATTGAATCTGGATCCTCTGGAAGAGTATCCAGTGCTCTTAACTGCTGAACCATCTCTCCAGCCCTGACTTTTTTTTTTTTGGCTGAGGATCGAACCCAGGGCCTTGCACTTGCTAGGCAAGCACTCTACCACTGAGCTAAATTTAATTTTCAATTATATGTATGTGTGTGTATGTGTGCATGTGAGTACAGTGACATTAAGACTAGAAGAGTGTATCAGATCCCCTGGAGCTGGAGTTACAAGGAGTTATGAGCCAACACACTGGGAGAGCAGTATGCACTTTTAACTGCTGAGCCATCTTCCCAACATAGTTTTGATATTTTTCCAGACAGCATCTCTCTATATAGCCCTCAGTATCCTGGAACTCTCTATGGAACTAGCTCTTTTATTTCTTTTAGATATTTCTTTCTTATTTTATCATTATTTTATATTATTATTATCTTTTTTTTTCAGATTGGGTCTCTCTATAGTCCTAGCTATCCTGGGACTTGCTATGCAAACCAAACTGACCTCAAACTCACAGACACTCACCTGCCACTGTCTTCTGAGTTCTGGGATTATTGTTATTTTTAAAGATATACTCTGTTATGCTGAGTGTTTGTTTCTTCCATGAATTTTTCAATGGTCTGTGGAGTAACATGCTAGCTAAGCACCCTACACTTGAGAAACAGCCTCAGTCCATATTTCTTTTTAAAATTTTTGTTTTTATTTTACACATATCGGTGTTTTGCTTGCTTGAATAAAAGTGCATCATGTGGGTCAGAAGAGGGCAATGGTTCCCCAAGAACTGAAGTTACAGACAGTTGTGAGCAACCCTGGGTCCCCTACAAGAGCTGTTAATGTTTTGTTTTGGTTTTTAATTTAAAAATATTTTTATTGATTTTTATGTTGTGTATATGGGTGTTTTACTTGCGTGTATATCTGCACACCACATGCTTGCCTGGTGTCTGTAGAGGTCAGAAGAGGGTGTTGTATCTCCTAGAACTGTAGTTACAGATGGTTGTGACCTCCTATATCATGTGGTTACTAGACACGGAACAAGTGTTCTTAACCATTGAGCCCTCTCTCTAGCCTCTAAAATTAGATTTATTCATTTTATTTTGTGTGTAAATGTTTCAGCTGCACATCCCAGGTTATTTCCACTACATTGGTGTGCTTGGTTGGAAGAGGGCATTGGAACTCCTGTAACTGAAACAACAGATGGTTGTGAGCCACCATGTGGATGTTGGGAATTGAACTTGGGTCCCCTGCAAGAGCAAGTGTTCTTAACTGCTGGGCCATCTTTCCAGTCCCCTGTTTGTGTGTTTGGTTTGGTTTGGTTTTGGTTTTTGAGACAGGGTTTCTGTGTGTAACAGCTCTTGTTGTCCTAGAACTCCCTTTGTAGACCAGACTGACCTTGAACTCACAAAGATTCACCTGTCTCCACCTCCTGAGTGCTGGGATTAAAGGTGTGCCGCCACGTCTGGCCCACTTTTTTGGTTTTAATACACGTCTTTTTCATTCCCAGAAGCCTGGAGATATACAATAAAGGAAGCTCATTACTATAATTAGAAGAATTATTCTGATGATGACTGTATTGGTCTTTTTGGTAATAGCATGTTCTTAGTTACCGATGACAGAATTCACTGTCATGAGTTTTAACCGTGGGGGATTACAGTCTCATAGTTGGGAGATCACAGGATTGCCAGCAGTGCCTGGAAAATAGACTAACATTCTGCACAGCCAGACACAATCCAAGGAGAAAGACTGTCTGCAACAGGCACAGTCTCATGGAAATCCCACTGTCACTGCTCACCAGTCGGTATCTATGTGCTGGAGGCTGGGCAATGGGACTTCTAAAGCTCTGCTACCATGGTGGTTACAAAAAGGCAGCTCCACCAACACATGGCTGCCACTGCATCTGAGTCACATTTCCCTCCCCAGATTCCATGCTCTGCATAAGCTGGGTGACATCGAGCAGCCTCCTACAAGTAACTTCCAGCAAGGGTAAAGGTGGGTACTGCAGATCTGTCTGTGGAGTCTGCCATAATGACTGTAGTAGTTCGAATGTAATTGGCTCCCATAAGTTCATAGGGAGTGGCACTATTAGGAGGTGTGGCTTTGTTGGAGTAGGTGTGGCTTTGATGGAGGCAGTGTGTCACTGTGGAGATGGGCTTTGAGGTCTCCTATATGCTCAAGCCATACCTAGTGTTTCAGACCACTTCCTGTTGCCTGTGGAATCAAGATGTAGCTCCTTCTCCACTCTCAGCTCTGTCTCCAGCACACTGCCATGAACTGCCATGATGGTAGTGGACTGAACCTCTGAAACTGTAAGTGAGCCACCCCAATTCAATGTTTTCCTTTGGAAGAGTTGCCCTCCATGGTCATGGTGTCTCTTCACAGCAATAAAAACCCTAATTATGACAATGACTGTACCTACTTCAGGAAATATGTGTGACAGAATAGTGGTAAGGACAAGGGACATAGTGAGATTAATGTGTCTAGCACTGTGCTAAACACTTCATGTGCATTACCTGTGGGAGCCTGTGGGAGTCCAGCTCTGATCTGCCTCCATCTTTTAAAGGGTTCTTAGATGGTGGAGAGAGGAATGAAGAAATATCAGATAGAAAGAGAGACCTAGCCCTGGAGAAGAAAGACAAAAACAAAGAATAGCTTCGGGAGGGCCCGGATCAACACCCAATAGCCTCCAGGTTTTAGTCAAAAGGTCTTTTTATAACAATGACAAAGGGCAGGGCAAAAGACCTCTCCCTTGCAAGATCACACCATACAGCCCAGTGTAGACCCTTCCAAACACCTGTGGCCAAATCATCATGTTGTGCAGCCCTGCTGGGTAAAGCAAGTCCAGATTCTCTGACCCTGAGTAAGTTCTCACTAGGAAAACTCTGTGGCTGTCCACGATTATCTTATTTAACTATCTAGGTGACCTGTGAAGGCTATTTGTGTCCTTCAGTTAAAAATGAAAACATGACGGGCATTGGTGGTGCACGCCTTTAATCCCAGCACTCGGGAGGCAGAGGCAGGCGGATCTCTGTGAGTTCCAGGCAAGCCTGGTCTACAAAGCGAGTTCCAGGAAAGGTGCAAAGCTACACAGAGAAACCCTGTCTTGAAAAACCAAAACCAAAACAAAACAAAAATGAAAACACAGGGGGCTGGAGAGATGGTTCAGTAGTTGGGAGTACTAGCTGCTCTTCCAGAGAACCTGTGGTTCAATTCCCAGCACTCACATGGCAGCTCACAACTGTCTTTAATTCCAGTTGCAGGGGCCCAACACCCATGGCAAAACACTAGTGCATATAAAATTAAAAAAAAAAAAAAAAAAAAGAGACACAAAAACAGAGAGCTTAATTTGCCTCAGGTTTTACCATAAGTCAAACCAGGATTCATTCAGCTGTCTGAAAGTCTGAGCTTTCAACTATCATATTAATAATATTTTATTTATATATTTTTAAACTTTTACTTATTATTAGTGTGTGTGTGTGTGTGTGTGTGTGTGTGTGTGTGTGTGTGTGTGTATCTGTGTACTCACAGGGGCCCACAGAAGGCAGAAAAGTGCTTAGGATCCCCTGGAGCTGAAGTTATAACAGTTGTGAGTCACCTGACATGAGTGTTGGGCCCAGGAACTTGGTGAGAGTGGTACTTGATCTTTACCATTGTGCTCCAAGCCTGTGGTAAGCCTTTTAATCCATTAAGCCATCTCCCAGTCTTCCAGTATTGTTTCAGCCCTTCTGGGAGGTCTGTCTTGCCTAGGTGATCTGTGTTTCCCAAGTTCCTGGAAGAGGCTGCCAACTGGGGACTGTGATGCTTGTTTTTAATCCGAAAAAGGAATGAGATCTTGTGAACATGGACAGCAAAGAGGGTTTGTCTGGCCAAGTCCTATGTTATATTACCTTTTGTGTCCAATCCAAGGCGATGGGTCCCAAGGAGAGATTGTGTACCAAGTGAAAAAAATCAACTGGAAAGTTTTAACCTGTGAAGAGAATGGAAAGAAGATCAAATTCCTACAGCCAGGCCAGTCTCTCTAGGATGCCCCACCTGAAGGGGACGAATACTTTAAAGGGCTAATCCTAATTGCAGTCAAAACCTGAATGAATTTCCTTCCTCTCTTGCTTCATTTCTAAAGGCAGAAGCAGGCCGACAAGATTGGGCCTGTAGCGTTACACTCACAGACCGGCTGTGTTTTCAGCCTGAATGCCCAGGGGCAAGTGTCATTAACATTCCAAGGTGTCAAGTATTTCCACCACAAAAGCCCCGCAGCATCTTACTGAGTTCGAGGATTCACAGCACCATCCTCTCTGTCCAGCATACAACAAGGATGTGCAGAAAATCTCCGTTCTGAACCCTGACATTCCCCTGTGGGTAGAACTTACTGAGTTACAGAACGAGAGACACTTTGAAAGGAATATCTGATCCAGTGTCCTCCCACCCACCTCTTATTTCTAAATTAGAACCCCAAACCCAGATCCACTGGAGTCACGCTTCAATTTCATTCGAAAGTTGTGTCATCCTGTTGAATTGGGGCCCACAGGAAATAGGGCCTTGGCAAATCCTGGATCTCCTGGAATTTGATCCCGACCCAGTACCTGGCCTGATCTGGTTTCCTTTGGGCTAAAGCATTTTCTTGTTTGCATGCAGAACAATATGTTTTACAATGTAATCTGGAAATGACTGCTGGTATGTAATAAGCATTAAACTGTATATGAGCTTCTTATTTATTTATTTACAGTTTTCCTATACAGTCTGCCTTCAAACTCGTGAGCACAAGCAATCTTCCTGCCTCAACTTCTTGAGTAGCTGAGATTATAGGTACACACTGCAGCACCCAGTTTATAGTGTATTTCTGGTTATTTTGTTTTGAGGCCAGATCTCATGTATCCCAGGCTGGTCTCAAACTCCCTATGTAGCAAACAATGACCTTGAACTTCTGATCCTCCTGCCTCTCCCAAGTGCTGAGATTACAGGGGTGTGCCACTCTACTTGGTTTATGTGCTCCTGGTGACTGAATCCCCGGCTTAGCAGTTTACCTGAGCAGTGTCTCCAGCTCTGATCCCAGATTATGAACCAACATTTTAAACTGTAATACTTAGTTTTATGTGCTATTAATAAGAGCATGGAAACAAACAAACAAAAAAAGAACACGACGCCAGGGGTGGCAGGATGACTCAGCGTGTAAAATAGCTTCCTGCCAAGCTTGACAATCTTGATTCCTAGGACACAGTTTCAAAGACTGTTCATTCACCTAGTGGTTGGCAGTAATGGTCGGGTATTCCACTGGCTAAGCCAAGGGTGATTTCCTTCTCATCGCTCAGCCATCTTTGCTGTGAGGGCTCTTTGTGAAGACTTGCAATGAACTCACTCATGTTCTAAAAACACTCTGGGCTCTTGGGTCTTTGGGCCATGTTCTTTTCCTCCTAGATTACAGGCCTGACCTAAGTCCTTGTTTGGTACTGAGGATTGACCTCATGGCTTAGCACAGGCTAGATCCTCACCTCTTTCCTGGGCTGTGTGTCTCTAGATCTGTGAGTTAACTACTTTCTGATCCAGTTACCTCTCTCTTCTCACAGGGTTTCCTTTTTCCCAGATCAATGACTAATTGGAACAATTTCTTCTCTTACTCTATGCTTCTAGTAGGTTTTCTAATAACAGATTTCTCTGCCAACACAGTAAGCCAAATCTTGACAAACTGAAAAAGTAAAAGAACAGGTTTATTTGAGCAAAGCAACCAACAGGTGGGTTCTCCAGTCCCAGAGATCAAGGCTGGAGAAGTCACAGCCTGAACTAAAGCAAGGAGATTACATAGCCTGTAGGCAAGGGGTGATGACATGTCCGCCACAAGCTGGCTTTGTCCCCAAGTATGGTCAAAAGCTGGAATGCTTAGGTGGGGACTTGAGTAGCTGCAACTTCAGGGGAGGAGCTGCCACAGGCACCAAGCATTCAGAACTAGGCTTTTTGGTGCTTTCCCTTTGTTGGAGATTCTCTGAAAGGGCACAGTTTGGAGAGAGGGAGAGAGACAGACAGACAGACAGACAGACAGGAATGGGGCTTTTCAGATCAAGCAGGAGTGAGCTAGAGGTTCCAACTGAACAGCTTCCCTATTCCACTTCTTTTGGGGAGTGGGGTGAGAAAAGCAGAGAACTCCCTTTGAGATATAAAAGGTTGGGCCAGGGAGATGGCTCAGTGGGTATGGTTGTTTGTGGACAAGTCTGATGATCTGAGTTTGAGTCCCCAGGACCCACGAGGTAGGAGGGGACTCCTGTAAATTGTCCTCTTACCTCCACACCTGTACCGCATGCACATGCCCCACCCCATAAAATATAATTAACTTAAAACAATTCCAAGTTTTTTTCTACCAGCAACCCTAACAAGAAACACATTTCATTTACTGTCTCTGAATAGAGTGCTTACCTCAGTAACAAACATTATTCTAAGAGATTGATAATTCACAACTACGTGCTGTCATTGTCTCTGTGGTTCAATGGGAAACCTAGGTTACACAAAGGTTACAAAATCTGACAGTCCCTTGGCTAAGGAGGGACAGATTTCCTATTCAAAACCAGGGCTGTCAAAGGTGGTGGCTGCCCCCCTCCACAGCGAACTAAGGCAAAGAAGGAAGAGGTTGAGGAAAGATGAGACCTGGAGAGAGAAGATGGAAGAAGAGCCAACATTGCAAGGCTCCGTTACTGTTTTGGTTGTTGAGACATTGTCTACACACTGTAGCCTATGCTGACCTTGAACATGGCACAAGCTGGCTCCCAGAGGACTGCAGGTGTATGACTTACTGTCAGCTGGCAAGTCATTCATTTTCTTTCTTTTTTTTTCTTTCTCTTTTTCTTTTTTTCTTTTGACTAGAAAGTCACAGGGTGTAGCCCTGGCTGGCTCAGAATTCACTGTGTAGACCTGGTTGGCTTCAGTTTCAGAGATCCACCTGCTTTTGCCTCCTATGTGCTGGGATCAAAGGTGTGTGACACCACACCCAGCCCATTTAAAAAAGAGAGAGAGAGATTTTTAACTCTTTTGTTTGTTTTTTTGAAATAATGTCTATGTAGTCCTGGAGCTAGCTCTGTAGACCAGGCTGGCCTTGAACTCACAGAGATCTGCCGGTCTCTGCCTCCAGAGTGCTGGGATTAAAGGTGTGCACCATCATGCCCAGCTTATTTTTAACATTTTAAACATTTCTATGTTTGTTTATGCCATGTGTGTGCAGCTGCTATGGAGGCCAGAAGAGGGCACCCTGGAGCTGGAGTTTAGGTGGCTGTGAGCAGCCTCTTATGGGTGCTAAGAACCCAACTCTGGTCCTTTGCAAGGACAAGCACTCTTCATTTTTTAAATTGTAATTTTATTTTATGTGTATGAGCATTTTGCCTCATGTGTATGAGAGTATACCTGGTGCCCAAGGAGGCCAGAAGAGGACATTAAAGTTACAGACTATTGTGAGCAGCCATGTGGGTACTGGGGATTCGAACCCAGACCTCTCTCTGAGAGAGTAGCCAATGCTCTTAATTACTGAGCCATCTCTCCAGCCCCCAAGTCATCATTATCACAAGCCTTTGGGCTTGCAAACGGTGGTTACATTTTCTGGTGGTTTAGAGCTGGGGATGGTTGATGCCTTTTTTGTTGATTTCCTATGAACCTACCTGTGATGGTATTGTGTTCCCCAAAATATTGTGCACCCTAGTAAACTTATCTGGGGTCAGAGAACAGAACAGCCACTAGATATAGATACAGAGGCTAGAAAATGGTGGCACTCATGCCTTTAATCCTAGCATTCCAGAAGCCAAAATCTGTCTGGATCTCTGTGAGTTCAAGGCCACATTGGAAACAGCCAGGCTTGGTGACATTTGCCTTTAATCCCAGAAAGTGAGCCTTTAATCCCAGGAAGTGATGGCAGAAAGCAGAAGGGTATATAAGGTGTGAAAACCAGGAACTAGGCTGGTTAAGCATTCATGCTTTCGAGAAGCATTTCAGCTGAGGAACTGGCAAGGTGAGGTAGCTGTGGCTTGTTCTGCTTCTCTGATCTTCCAGCATTCACCCCAATAACTGGCTTCAGGTTTGATTTTATTAATAAGTACCTTAAGATTCATGCTCCACCTACCCTACTATATATATACATATCTCCATTCTGGGGCAGTTGCTCTATGACAGCCCTAGTCCTTTTTTTTTTTTTTTTTTTCCCTCTGAGACAGGTTTCTCTGTGTAGTTTTGGTGCCTGTCCTGGATCTCGCTCTGTAGACCAGGCTGTCCTCAACCTCTCAGAGATCTGCCTGGCTCTGCTTCGTGAGTGCTGGGATTAAAAGCATTCGTGCGCCACCACCTGCCACAGCCCTAGTCCTTGGAGAGCCGGATTCCTACAGGTGTTCTGTCAGCTCCTCCTCCCAGATCCTTATCATTTCCTTTACAAAGGCCTGCACCTGAGTTTTTTCTTGGAGATTCTGCCCTAGGGCACTAGAGCAAGTTTTCCCCTTCCAGCACAGAGTCTGCAAGTGCCTGGGATTTTTTTTTTCCCCCAAGATTCCTTTATTACATGTACAGTGTTCTGTCTGCATGCTGGGAATTTTAATCATCCTCTTGCGGCCCGTAGGAGAAGACCAAGCTTGAGAATCTCCATGCCTTAGGTTGAAACTGATTTAGGTGAGATTTTTATACCAGGGTCTCCTCCTGGGCACCTTGCTGGCTCCTCCTTCTTTCCACTTCTCCCACTTCCACCCTTTTCTCTCTCTTTTTCCTTCTCTCCCTTTCTTCCTCCCCTCCTGTCTCCTCTGTGTATGTGCATGGATGTGTTTCTGTGGTTATGTGCAAGTGGAGGCCAGAGGTCAACATTGGGTGTCTCGCTGAACATCTCGTTCTTTGAGGCAGGGTTTCTCAGTGGACCCGGAGATCACTGATGCAGCTACACTGGCTAGCTGGCAAGCATCAGGGAGCCTTCTCCTGGCCCTCACTGCACTGAGGTCACACATGTGCAGCATGCTAGGGTGTTACTATTATTATTTCATTTACTGATTGTATTGGCTAATTGTTATGTCAACTTGATACAGGTGAGTCATTTTGGAAGCAGGAACCTCAACTGAGAACATGCCCTCACTAAATTGGCCTGTAGCCAAGCCTGTGGTACACTTTCTTGATTGGTAATTGATGTGGGAAGGCCCAGTTCACTGTGGGCAGTACCATTCTTGGTTTGATAGTTCTGGGTGCTGTAAGAAAGCAGTTGAACAAGCCATGAGGAACGAGCCCATAAGCAGCACTCCACCATGGCCTCTGTTTCATTCAGTTCCTGCCTCCAGGTTCCTGCCCTGAGTTCCTGCCCGACTTCCCTGGATGATGGACTATAAAATAAGCACTGGGGCTGGAGAGATGGCTCAAAGGTTAAGAGCACCGACTGCTCTTCCAGAGGTCCCCAGTTCAATTCCCAGCAACCACATGGTGGCTCACAACCATCTGTAATGAGATCTGGTGCCCTCTTCTGTATACATAATAAATAAATAAATCTTTGAAGAAAAAAAAAACAGCACTAAGATGAAATAAACCCTTTTCTCCCCAACTTGCTTTTGGTCATGGTGTTTTATCACAGCAATAGAAATCCTAACAAAAATAGTTATTTATCTATTTGTATATTTGTGTGGGCACTCACATGCCACAGTGCTCATGAGGACAACGTTCAGGAGTTACTACTCTCCTTCAGTGTGTGTGCCCTCAGCTGCGCACCATCTCACCAGCCCTGTGCTGGGATTTTACGTAAAAGCTGGGTATTCAAACTCAGGTCCTCATACTTGGGTTGTAAGCGTTCTATCCACTATCTCTGCAGTTTCCCGACACACTTCTTAGTACTTGTTTGCACGCATTTACTCTTCCCAGGCTTTGGTTCTGGGAAACTTGGTTTAGAAAAAGCTTTCTAAAACTTATGCTTTAAAGTTCAAAGGGAAGGGTTAGTGCTGTTTCAGTGTGATGCAGCTGAGCCAGGCCCATTCCTTCTTCGCATCCTCAGTTCCTTAATGCTTGATTTATCGTTTACATTTCTCTCTCTCTCTGTTTTTTGAGGTTTCTCTGCGTAATCCTAACTGTCTTGGAATTCACTCTGGAGGCAGAGGCAGGATCTCTGTGAGTTTTAGGCCAGCCTGATCTTCATAGAGAGCTTTAGGACAGCCACGACTATATTGAGAAACGGTTTTGTTTGTTTGTTTGTTTGTTTTTTGAGACAGAGTTTCTCTGTGTAGCTTTGTGCCTTTCCTGGAACTCGCTTTGGAGACCAGGCTGGCCTCGAACTCACAGAGATCCTCCTGGCTCTACCTCCCGAGTGCTGGGATTAAAGGCATGCGCTTGTTTCAAAAAAAAAATTTTTTTTTAATTTTTGTTCATATGTATGTATGCCCGATGACTGCAATTGTCTTTGAAGGCCAGAGATGGGAATCAGTTGCCCTTAAAGGACTGAGTTATTTATTCTCTTGCCCCAAATTTTATCTTTTAAAAGAGACAAGGACTGGGAATGTAGCTCAGTGGTCAAGCACATGCTTAGAAAATGTGAGACTCCCTGGGTTCGGCCTCTCACATCAAAATAACAAAGTGAAAGATACAGAAGTTTATAGTTACTGGATCTGTTTGTATGGTACATCCGTTCATCATTTGAAAACTTTATCAGTCACATCCCCTGTCTGCAAAATAAGCCTTATCTTTGAAGTCCCAAATCAATTTATTACTTTTACTATGTATTCTTGTATGAAAATGTCACCTCACCGTGTGAAGTTTTCTACTCTGAATCTTTAGGTGTTTTTATTTGTTTAGTTTGCTTTGATTTGACACAGGATCTCAGTTTGTTGCCCAGATGGACCTAGAACCCTAGATCATCTCCCTTCCACTTTCAGAGTGCTTGGATTTAAAGTTTGAATCGGCATACCAGATCCCAACCCACCCTGCAGGGCTGGGGATTGGAGCCAGGGCCTTGTCTATGATAAGCAAGCACTTTACCAACTGAGCTACATCAGTAGTCCCTGTGTTTAATAATAATTCAATATGTTAAAAATAGCTTCATGCCTTCGAGGCAGGTAAGTCAAATGAAGGGAATAATTAAACACTGAGATAGCTCTCGTTAGGAAACTTATCTGGACGATTATTGAACCTGTATGATTTGCCCACAAGGACTAGGGAAACCTATGTCCTGAGTTTTCCAAGCTCCCACTGCTTTAGACTACTCTCAATTTTTAGTTCTAAAAATACAGCTATCAGACCTGGGAGAGTTTTGCTAAGAAATATCCTAGGATCATGAGCTTGCTCTTACCATTTGGGACTATTACATAGGAATGAATGAAGTTTGGGCCAAAGATGATGCATTTACTTGAGAAACAGCTGCCTCACAGAACTGATTGGACTGAGTGGGTTATAAAGAGAAGAAGGAGGGCATGAATATGGGAATGGCACATGTTGGGAGGGCTTGAGGGAGGCAGTGGGAAGATGGGGTGGATATGATCAAGATACATTAACTTGTCAAAGGCTAAAATTAATTTTTTGAGACAGTCTCACTATGTAGCGCTGGCTGGCCTGATTTTTTTTTTTTTAAAGCATGTAGGTTGGCCTAGAATTTATAAAGATTCTCCTGCTTCTGCCTCTGGAGAGGTAGGATTAAGGCATGTGCCACCACACCCAGCACAAAATAATATTTAAAAGGAAAAAAAAAATAGGGGCTGGAGAGATGACTCAGCACTGGCTTTCTTTCAGAGGACCCAGGTTCAATTCCCAGCACCCATGTGGCAGCTCATTACTATCTGTAACTCCAGTTCTAAGGGATCTGGAACATACTCACACAAATACATGTGCAAGCAAAACACCAATGCACATGAAATAAAAATAAAAAAGATTTAAAAAACAGAAAGAAAGAAATAGGGTCTGGAGAAATGATTCCTGGTTAAGAGCACTTGCTGCTCTGGAATGAGACTCAAGTTCAGTTCCTAGTATTCATATGGTAGCTCACAACCACCTGTAACTCCATTCCCAGGGGATCAGATGTTCTCTTTTTTCCTCCAAGAAAGAACATTTCCACAGTGTTCTTCTCTTTCTTCTAGCGCACTGTTTTAATGGTTCTGTTTCCAGAGCCCTGTAGATGCTTATGTGTCCTGCAGTTGCCTACAAACCAGATGAAGTCACTTGTCAAATGCACTGACCACAGCATCCTTTCCTGAAGAGCGTGTCTGGAGGGACAGCTCAGAGGAACACACTAAGAGATGCTGACCTGCTTTGTGTGGGAAGCTGCCTCTTTCCAGTGATCTGGTGTATCTGGTGTTGTCTTACATGAACACTAGCATTTTCCACAAATATGGCTTCCTACTGCCAAAAGGATTTCAGCCAGATAACCAAAGGAGAAACTTTCATGTGGTAAGTACTGCAGAAGGAAGTGAATCCTCCTGGGCGGAGCTTCTTCACTGGCAACACATGAACCCACTTGATACTATTTATTATTAAGAACAAAATGTACGGATTATCTGATTCATTATCCATAACACAGCTATGAGGTAGATATTTTTATTCTTCCTCACTTAAAGACTTATTTTTAATTATGTGTCTGTGTGTGGGTATGTGTGCCTGAGTGTCCGAGGAGGTGATACCTGAGGTACTTGGATCCCCTGAAGCTGTAGATACAGCCTTGAAACAAACAGCCTCTGGCCATGAGGGACATAAATCTGGAGAAGACAGGGGATGAGGATGAGGATACTGAAGAGTCACAGAATAGCACTCGATGCATGCAAATACTTCAGCAGCATTCAGGTATGGGCAGGTCAAGGAAGCAGAAAGGAGAGTGACTGCTTCTCTTTCTTTTCATAAAATCTCTCACTATGTAGAGTAAGGTGGCTTCAAACTCACAGAGATCCGCTTGCCTCTGTCTGTCACCATGTCCAGCCCACCAACCCCTTAGAGGCAGGATCTTAAGTTTGCCGGCTGACCTCAAACTTAGTGTAGAGCTGGGTCTGGAGAGGTGGCTCAGTGGCTGAGAGGATTTGCTGCTCCTTCACAAGATCTGAATTCAGTTCTATCACCTACACAGCAGCTCATGACCATCTGTAACTCCAGATCCAGGGATCTGACAACAACTTCTGGTCTCCAGAGGCACTGCACAACTGCACATATGTAGTGCATAAACATATGTGTAGGCAAAATGTCCATGCACATAAAATGAAAATAAACTTAAACAACAAAACTATGTATCCAAGGTTGACCTTAGATGAGTGCTGAGACCACCATGCCTGGTTTCCTTTACTTCTTCCTTCCTAGCCTCGTCTTGATCTTGTAATCCTCCTGTCTCAGCCTTCCAAGTGATACCACTACAGGCTTATACTACCAATTCTTGCTGTTTCACTATGTTGTTCAGGCTGACCTGGAATCCAGGTTAAAGCCATTCTCCTGCCTCAGGCTTCTAAGAAGTTGGAAGTAGAGGTATCTATCATACTTCACTCAGTTCCATAGAAAAAGCTGAGGGTGAAAAAAGTTTAGTAACTGATGTGAGATGCTCTGCTTTATTTTACTGATAACAACTCCGTGCTTCAAGCCAGATATGTTCTGAGTTCAGGTCACATACTTAACTCACCATGTCCTATATAGCCCGCTCCCATGTGTGATATAAATCAAACAGCTGATCTTGAACATATTCTTCAAAAGTCTACTGTTTTTAGATTAAATTGGAATAGAGAATTAAATCTTTTACACAGGTGCCTGTTGTTTTGGGAGGCCAGGGATTATATAACACTAAATCTCATCCAGGCAGTGGTGGTGGTGCACACCTTTAATCCCAGCACTCAGGAGGCAGGGGCAGGCAGATCTCTCTGTGAGTTTGAGGCCAGCCTGGTCTACTGAGTGAGTTCCAGGACAGCCAGGGAGGGCTACACAGGGAAACTCTGTCTTGAAGAACCAATCAACCAACCAACCAAACCAAACCAAACCAAACTAAAACCAAACCAACCCCCCTACACACACACACACACACACACACACACACACACACACACACACAAAATCTCCTTCCTATTTAGTGAGAACTCTACTTTTAGAGTCTTGATGGGAGATTCCATGCTTATGGAAGCTGGGAGAAGGCTGAACACTCACTCCTGCCTCTGCTTCCTGGCTGAGCTCATGGGATGCAGTAGCCAGAAAGATGCTTAGCAGCAGACAGAGCAAAGACACAGGAGACCCTAGAGGGCAGCCATAGCAGACGATGTGGAATAGACAGGCAGTGGCTGTGACTATGGGTGACGTCCCTGTAAGTCATCACTTTGGCAAGGTTTCCTGTTGACTCAGCTCCACTGGTTCCTGCTTGTTTCCTGGGATGAGTACCCCAGACTTCCCACTCATGCTGTGACCTCTAACATCCTTCTCACATGCTCCCATTCTGTTTAGGTTAACTGCAGAAGCTCAAACCAAGAACCAGACATTACACAATGATGCCTGCATTCGCAGTTGCCTAGCTGGAGCCAGAGATAAACCTGTGTCTTCGACTCCTGAAGGTGATTAAAAAATGTTTGCTTTTCTGAGACCCAAGCTGGGATGTAGCTGTGGTTTTGGATTTGGGTAACAGTCATCTTTTGTACATGGGCTAGGAGCAATGAGTTCCAGTCTTTTTAGCCAGATCTCTAGAGCTTTGCCCAGAATGCCTGCTTCATAGCCATATTTTATAACAAGCTTTCTTGTTACAATGTAAATGTTATAATGTAGTCAGGCTTTCTTTTGTGGGACCACCAGCTCCCCAATAACGACATGGAGACTTAATATTATGAAAGCTTGGGGCTGGGGATTTAGCTCAGTGGTAGAGCGCTTGCCTAGCAAGCACAAAGCCCTGGGTTCTGTCCTCAGCTCTGGGAAAAAAAAATATTATGAAAGCTTGGCCTTAGCTGAGGCTTTTTTCCAACTAGCTCTTATAACTCCAATTAACCTGTCTCTTAATCCACATTCTGCCACATGGCTAGGTCACCTCTGCTCTGTACCCACTTCTTTAGAATCCCTGATGAAATCTGTGGGCCTAGATTCCTCCTCATCTTCCTTGCTCTCCACAGAAATCCTGCCTATCCTCTCCTGCCTATCTACTGGCCATTCAGCTCTTTATTAAACCAATCAGAAGGCGCCTTAGGCACAGACACATCTTTACAGTGTACACAAATATTCCACAACAACGTTTCATATGTTGTTACCCAAATATTCCTGCCTCCTCTCAGCCAGTTTCTTCTAAGGCCTTTGCATTAGAAGATGCTTCCACATCTTAGGCAGTCTACTTACAGGTTACAGGAGGGTTTACCACCGTGCCTGTGTCCACCAAGGACCACTATAGTGGCTTGTGAATGCAGTCCCCAGGCCTAATACAGTTCTCTTGGTCCTTTGACTCCACTGGGACCAGGAGAGGTGGCCCTTGTCCTTCTGCCACAGCACCCAGATCAAGCAGATGGAGTAGCTCACTCTGTTGGACGTCTTGGCATAACTGGGAAAGTAGCTGAGCTTGAGAGCAGGAGAGGTGAAACTCTGGGGAGGAGCAGGTTCTCAGAGCCCTGAGGGAAATAGCAGGCAAGGTGACAGGCTTCTCCTACGGTCTGGCTTTGCACCTCCCACTCAAGAAGCTATACAACCCTTGGGGAAATCTCTGATGTTGCTGGAAACCTCTAGGAAGAATCTGTGAGCCCTTTTCTCCCTTCAGACTAGGCAACTCAGCAGGACTCTCAGCCATGCCTGGACCACCACATGGAGTCTTTCTCCAGGGAAGTGGGAACTGTTTGTCAAGGGGCGCAGTCTCACCAGCATCTGTGGCTGAGGGCTAATGGCATCACTGGACTTCTTCCTCTTCCCTTCATTGTGACATGGCACACACTCCACAGCATGGTAGTGCTGTCCAGTCTGAGTCTTGGAGCAATAAGAGCCACCTGAGGAGAGGCAGCCATGACAAAGAACTGGCTGCCTCCGTTATTCTTGTGACCCTAGCCTCCATCCATGACTAAGTGGTTCAGAAAAACAGCCAACCAGGACCTTTTTCCTTTTATTTGATTTATTTATCTTTATTTTTCGTGCACTGGTGTTTTCCCTGCATGAATGTCTGTGTCAGATCTCGGAGTTAGAGACCGTAGTGAGCTGCCATGAGGATGTTGGGAATTGAACCTGGGTCCTCTGGAAGAGCAGTCAGTGATCTTAACCGCTGAGCCATCCCTCTAGTGCCCCAGAAGCTGTTTCTAAGGAAAGAGAGTAGCAATGATGAGACAGTAGCTCCCAAGGCCCGATGCATATGTTTAAATAATTTCATACAGGAATATTCAGTACACCATGGCAGAGCAAAGCTGCTCCCTTTAACAACCTGGAAGCAGAGATAGGAAAGAGCTGGAGTCTTGCTCTCCTAGTGCATGCCCTAATGACCCGAAGACCTCTACAGCAGACTTTCTTTTGGGCCACCAATCAGCTCCCAAATCGTGGCACAGAGACTTATTATTAATTATGAATGCTTGGCCTTATCTTACGCTTGTCCCACTTGCTCTTATAACTTATTTTAACCTGTTTCTATTTATCTACATTTTGCCTTGGGGCTTTTAACCTTTCTTTCATTCTCTATGTCCTGCTTCCCTGCTTACTCCCTGGCAGGCTGGCTCCAGGGACATTCTCTGTCTCTCTCTCTGTTTCTCTCTCTCTCCCTCATTTTCTCTCTCTCTTATTTCTGAGTCTAGAGTCCTCCTCCTACTTATTCTGTCTATCCACCAGCCCTGCCTATCCCTCTACTGTCTAGCTATTGGCCATTCAGCTTTTTGTTTGTTTTTCAAAATAGGGCTTTTTTTGTGTAGCCCTGGCTCTCCTGGAATTATCTCTGTAGGCCAGGCTGGCTTTACATTCACAGAGATTTGCCTGCCTCTGCCTCCCAAGTGATAGAATTAAAGGCATGAGCCACCACCATCTGGCAGACATTCAGCTTCTTATTAGACCAATCAGGTGTCTTAGGCAGGCAAGTACATTTTTACACCATTAAACAAATGCAGCAAAAATAAATGTAACACACCTTTACATAGTAAAAGTAATAGTCCACAACAGACCTCCTTTGGGGCCCCATCTCTTAAAGGCCCTGGAGCATCCCTGCAGTGCTACCTGGGGATAATCCTTTACCATGTGGACTTTGGGGAGACATTTGCAGCAAAACTATAAAGCTGGGAAGGCTGAGGCAGGAGAGTCATTTGAGTGCAGTGTCTGAGACTTGCTTGGGAAACATAACAAAGCCTCGTCTCTCGAATTAAAACAAGATCCAGCTGTAGCTGGATCCCATGTAGCTGCAAAGGTGTTCATGAATGATGAAGGAAGACATGATAGGATTAGAGTTCTCTGAAAGGAAAATTGGTGAGACTATGTCTAAAGACCGAAGAGAAAACACCTCACCCCAACCACTGGATACCTGAGGAAGACATGTTTTTCTCAGCTATTCATAACTCCATGTTATATCTAGATCAACACCACATAGGGATGAGTCTGCATAGTAGCTTTTGTTACCTAGGCATTGATGACAATTAGCCTGTAAGTAATTGCTTCCAGCTGCTCCCCTTTGATTAATCAATCAAAACAAATGTATTATGGCATGCCTGTGTTTGATATCCATAGAGCTAGAAGCTTAGCAAGCCTGAGATGGGAACAAGATGACTATGGATGTGCTCAGCGGGTCAGGGGAGGAAGGACTGGAGTGGACAGAGCAAGTCTAGAGAAGGGGAAAGGCAGGATTTGAGGGACAGGCAAAAAGAGAGGACGTAGGGCCGGGCGGTGGTGGCGCACGCCTGTAATCCCAGCACTCAGGAGGCAGAAGCAGGTAGATCTCTATGAGTTCGAGGCCAGCCTGGTCTACAAAGCGAGTTCCAGGAAAGGCTCCAAAAGCTACACGGAGAAACCCTGTCTTGAAAAACAAAAACAAAAACAAAAACAAAACAAAAAAAAAGAGAGAGGACTTAGTGCAGGCCTCGATAAAAGGAGTGAAGGACCGACGGAGTCCATTTTTACCTCTGTCTCTCATCTCTCTTTGTACCCATTCCCAGCGGTGGTGGTTGGGTTTGTTTGGTTTTGACTAGGTCTTACTTTGTAGTCACATCTAACATGGAACTCACAATGTAGCCCAGGTTGACCTCGGACATCTGTCAATCCTCCTGTTTCAGCCTCCTGAGTCCCATGCCTGACTTAACACGATGTTTTTACAGTGTCTTGTTACAACAGTACTAATGAGAACTATGTAACCACTTACAACAAACAATCCAATAGCTCCTTGGCCATACCTGTGCAGTTTTGCCTTCGACAAGGAACCTAGCAACTGGGGGTAAGAGGTGACTCCATGGTGGTGTGTATGCTAAGCATGCATCAGCTTCTGAGTTCAATTCCTACTACCAAAAAACAAAACGAACAAACAAAAAATCCCAAACAACCAGATAATCCCCAACCCCCAATTCTAGTGTTTATTTTCCAGGTTATAATCCATAGTAATTCTTCTCAAAGTCATTTTTCCTTCCATCCCGAGATCCTCCTTTAGCAGATACTTAGGCCTCTCATTCTTTGTGAGTCATAGCATCCACTGGTGTCGTTAGGGCTTCTCCTGCTCCGAATCTGGATGTACATACTTAAGAGAAGGAGACTTTCCTTGTTCTACACAACCTGACCTCCAGAGGTGGACGATTCAGGGTCAATATCACTCCTTGAGGAAGGATGAGGGCCCAGGCTTCTTACAGTTTCACCTGGAGACTTTGGGTTCCTAGCAGGAAGGAGGACAGAAACTGCATGCCATTAGTGGCACATTGGCTGCCTGGTGGCATCAGTAGCTAGATCAGCACTGTGAGCAGGAGCCTCTACAGATCTGGGCTTCTCTCTCATTTCTGCCATCCCCCAAGGATAGCCATGTTGGTTGTTTTGTTTTGAGACAAGGTTTCCTATACCATAGCTTGGCTTCAAACTCACTATATAATTAAGGACAACACTGAACTCCTGATCCTCCTGCCTCCACCCCGTGAGTAATGGGATTCCATCTGGTACCGTCACACCCAGCAGCAGGCTAGTTTTGAAAAAGTTTGCTTTGGGTTGGGATGGACAGGAACAGGTACAGAGACTGCCACTTGATCTTTCTTGCTGTGACAGCTTTTGTCCCACAGGCCAAAGAACCGATTCTACCAGCAGCTAATATGTCCACTGCTCCTAACATTCAGGGAGGACCAGTGGGCTCTTTGTTCTGTTGTCTTGCTGGGAACCCAGTCTCCTTAAATCATTGAGTTCTGGAAACTGGCTTGGATCAAGAAATGGAGCAAGAGCCGGGCGATGGTGGTGCACGCCTTTAATCCCAGCACTTGGGAGGCAGAGGCAGGTGGAGCTCTTGAGTTCGAGGCCAGCCTGGTCTACAGAGCAAGTTCCAGGATAGCCAGGGCTACACAGAGAAACCCACCCCCCCCAAAAATAAAAAGAAAAGAAAACAAGAAAGAAATGGGGCAAGGGACTGTTCACAGGGGGCAGCTTCTCTGACCCTCCTCTATCCCTGGGTTTTAAAAATTATGTGCTGGTCTTGATTGGTTGCCCACCTATATTTCTTCTAGTGTTCTAGTAACTATGTTCACAGCTCTTCGGGGGCTAGGCTCACTCTAATCTTGACATCTAAAACAATGCTACTTAATCTCGAATACTATGAAGCCTATTGTGCCTAATCTAGAATATTGTCTGTCAGCAGGCCTGGTCCAGAGAGAACAAATTCAAATTTCTTAGGAAGGCTATACCCCTCTCAGCAGCTTATGAGAGATGGCGGAACACAGGCAGCTGGATTGTATATCTACTCTAGCATCTCCCTTCTCTGAGTCTTTTTTTGTTTTATTTTTTGAGTAGAGTATTTAGCTCAAACTGGTCTCAGACTATGCATTCCAGGCTGGCCTGCAACTCATGATCCTCCTGCCTGAGTACCTGAGTGCTTTGAATACAGGTGCATGCTTTCATGTGTCTAGTTTTCTCTTATTCTGTTGTCTTTCTGATTTTTCTCTTTTGCTGAACACAGGCCATTGCTTTCTTGAAGCTTCCTAGAACCATGCTAGAGTAACCTGTTAGCACCATTTCCTGGGGGGCCTGGCCAGGATGTAGCTACCACAGTACAGGAATATGTGCTTATATCAATAAACTCTGTTTTGTTTAGTGTCATATTTTCTCTTCTCAAAGCAATCTGGGGGCCTGGTCCCAGGCTCTTGTAGCTTCTGCATGCTGACAAACGCGCACGCACACACACACACACACACACACACACACACACACACACACACACACACGGGCTTTATCTCCTTCAATATACACATTGCTCTTCCTCCGTTAGTGGTTCTCATGTCCTTGGTGGGTCTTTTGTGGCTTGACCTTAGTCTGGTGCAGGTGAAAAGGTATCGGCAGCTTCTGAGAAGGACTTGTTTTGTCTTGCAAGGTAAACTTATGGATGAGAGATGATGAGGCGCTCGCCTTTAATGCAGAGGTCAGAGACACTTCTACAACCCCTGAGCACTCAAGGTGATGGGTTTTTAAAGGTTTTTAGATGCATGGAAAAAGATACCCAGGCCCAGGTCAGAGTCCCACTTTCCCAGCTGCTAACCCAGACCTTGGCCAAGCAGACTTGCCGGAACTGAGAATCCTTTTGGAGTTCTGCTGCCCTTGTAATGAAGCCCTGGTCTTCTACTCAGCTTTCTATGCCTTCTCTCAAGCTGGTGAGATGATACTTTGACTTTCTTCTTCAGCTTTTGGCAATTAATCACTCTAAGACTTTTGCTATCTTTCTCCAGGGCATAAATTTACAGCATCCATAGTTATATAATTTCATCTGCATGTGTTGGTGTTCTGGGACATGGTTTCATTAGCTCAGGTTGGTCTCGAACTTGCCACTGTCCTGTCTTAATCTTCCAAGTGCTAGGGTTATAGGCCTGTGCCCCATTCCTGTCTTTTGTTTTTTGTTTTGTTTTTTGTTTTTTTTTTTTGTTTTTTTCGAGACAGGGTTTCCCTGTAGCTTTGGTGCCTGTCCTGGAATTTGCTTTGTAGCCCAGGCTGGCCTAGAACTCACACAGATCTACCTGCCTCTGCCTCCTGAGTGCTGGGATTACAGGCGTGCGCCACCACTGCCCGGCCATTCCTGTCTTTAAATTACTATTTCCCTTACATTTAAAGAAATGCCTGCTGGATTGTACCTGCTGGTGCATTCTTCCATTGGTGTTATATTATATTCTAGCCTTCTAAAAAAAGTTTATTTTTATTTATTTGTATGCATGTGTGTCTGTGTATGTCAAGGCCTGCAAGGTCCTGGGGCCCTCACTGACAGGATAATGCAGCTTTGCTCTTTCAGACTCCTCTCATGGGCCTTAGTGTCCTTGGGATCAGCATCATGCAGCAATGGACAAGTAGGATTGAGGAGAAATAGAAGCTGAATTAATTAAATGTCATCATAGCAAAAGCTTCAGCCAGTCACTTTCTTGGGAGGTGGTCCTCTCAGGGAGCTCTGGAGCCCAGAGAGCCTTCAGAGTGGTCCCATCCTGACCACGTCTAGTCTGGAAAAGCTCTCCTGGAAGTGCTGTAATGTGGCATGGAGATGCTCTCTTCAGCTGAGGGCAGTTCCTGGAGTGGGATTCGGAGGGGTGCTACTGGCCTCTAACCCTCCCAGAAGCTAGGAAACAAGTGTCTTAGCTGAGAGGAGCCACGTTCTTTGGTGTGCAGGGCTAGTGAGTGGGGAGGGGCTGTGATGATGGAGATGAGGAGAGGGTAGGACAGAGGAAATACCTTGAAACTTTGAACAAGATCCTTGAGGGGGCTGGAGAGATGGCTCAGTGGTTAAGAGCGCTGGTCGCTCTTCCAGAGGACTCTGGTTTGATTCCCAGCACCCACATGGTGGCTTACAAGGGTCTGTTAACCCCATTTCAGGGGGTCTGGTGCCCTCTTCTGGCTCTCTCAGGCACTACACACACATGCTACTTAGCTACACATGCAGGCCAACCACTCATACCGACAAAAAATTAAAGACTTTTGAAAAAAGTGAATTGGCAGTTTTTTTTTAATCTAATGGGGGGGGGGTGATGAATGAGGGAGATACATGTAAAACTATACTGAACACTTACACAATCCCTAATACTACTCACCTCTGACAGTGCAGAATGGGGGAAGTTAGATACAAACCAAATTCTACTCAGAAGAACATGCCTTCCCTCTAGATTACAGCGAGTCCAGTAGGTTTCCATAAGCTACATTCAGACAGCTCACTTACTTTGTTTGGCTGTAACAGCATTGAAAAATCTTAATTGGCTGCCACTCTGTAAAAATGAGAAGAATCTATACATAAATTTGGATTTCTAGCTCCTCTTGGCTAACTGGAAGTTCTAGCAACATGGAGTCAACATTCCTGCAGGGCAGTACTTGTCTGGAGCCAAGTGACATCATGGGTGGGGATGCTCCTTAGTTAATCAGTCTATGCATCACCTTTGCTGGTGATTTGGGTAGACTCCCTACCTTACCACTACGTATTGCTTAGGAAAGTTTACGGTGTAGATAGATATGTGATACTGAGTTCATTAGAGAGGAGGCTGGGTGAAGGCTAGGCCTCCCCGTCGGCAATGAGAGGCTTAGTGCACAGGGGGAGGAAAGAGCACTCTGTACACATGCACAGCAGGATGAATGAATGACCCAAGGCTGGAGTCTGAGTAAAGAATGAAGAGCAAAAAGCCAGCATTTAAAGTTACAGAGGACCAGAGACTATCAGGGAAGAAACCAGACAAGGAGAGGAAGGAGACAGAGGACATTTAGCAAAGGCATGTCAATGGAGGGGAGGGAAGTCAGGGCTCAGCCATATCTAAGAGTTTCAAAGATGAAGACAAAACCCTGGGGCGAAGAGGAGATAAGCAGGGGTTTTCAGAGGCAGGACGAGAAAAGGAAAGGGAGGCGTGGGGCTGGAGGGTTAGCAGTGAAGTAGACATGCCGGCATATTATTTGGGTCAATGAGTCAGAGCTTTATCAGGGGTCCTAGATGGAGAGTACAGAAGGCTGTTTAATATTCATTCACTTCTTTTCAGCACCGTCATCATTTCTGACATCATCTACAGAAATTAGCATCCATATTGCATCTTTTAAGGCGGGATCAGAGAGACGGCCAATCTCTGTCCTCTTGTTTTAGTCAAATGAAACATTAATTTAATATGCATTTTGGAAGATCCCCAACCTACCCAGACTTGAAACTTCTCTTACAGATCTATTACTTTGTATATGGGCTTTGTGGATTTTCTGTGGTGAAACGAAAATTGTGGTTTTGTTTCATCTTATCACCCAGTTGGTATCTTTCTGTGTGGCTAATGGTTGATTACTACAGTGTATGCTCTGAGTATATACACACTTTTGTTTGTTTTTGAGACTAGGTGCCCTGGTTGGCTTGGAACTCATGAAGATTTGCTTCCCTCTGATAAAGGCAAGCACCTCCACACCCTGCCTGTGAACACATTTTTAACATAGACTTAAGTGCACTGAAGAAAAGTCATTTCAAAGTTCAATGTCAGCTATTGAACACACCCTACACGCCCCCACCCCCATCCCCGGTAGAGTTTCACCATGTAGCCCTGATTGGCTTGCAACTCCCTACGCAGAACAAACCAGGCTAGCCTCAAGCAAAATACCTTTCGAAAGTATCCTCTTTTGTAAGAGTGCACAGCCTATTCCACATGAAATCCTTCAAACTCTGGTACTGAGCATTGGGAAGGCCCTGGTTTCTGGAGAGGCTGATTGTCCTTAAAGCCGAACCATTCTGGTAACTATCATCAACTCTGATCTTGGGTATAGCCTGGAACCTCCAGTGCCCTATTCATCAGTTAGGTATGGCTAGTGAGCCCTACTAGAAAGGTCTGCTGAAAGGCTGAATGAGACGATGTATGCGTGTATGTTAGGCCCTTTAAAGACTTTTACAGTGTGGTGAATTAGTCTTCAATCTTACAAACCGTGCAAAAGTTTTATTAACTTGGGTGCCTATCAGTTTAGTAGAGGAATTTCAGGTTGGGGACTCCAGAATCTCTGAGAACTTGGATCGCCACTGGGTCTTGCTTTGGCATTTAAGCGACTTTAAAAAGAAAGAAATCACGGAATCTCTTTGGCCTTCCATTTTCCAGCAGCCGTCCGAAGCCCCATCGGCTGCGCGGCGGTGTGTGTGTCTGGTATTTTTAAGCGCTGAAGGAAGAGAGACTGAACACAGTCCTCAAGAGATCATCGGCAGAGATCAGCGCGCAGAGAAAGCTTAGCCTCAGGACACCCTAACTTCCAGCCCCGGGAGCAATCCAAGCCCGGGGGCCGGCGGGGGAAGGGCTGGCCGAGGCGGCGGTGGCGATGCCAGCCGACGCTCCGGAGTCGGCTCAGATTCTCCGACCGGAGCCCCGCGCCAGGCTAGATGGGGAGACCGGCGGCGGTGAGGGACGCGCGCCTCCGGGCCCGGAGGAGTTAGGTGACGTCACCTCCAGGAGGACTCGCTTTTTCATTAATGAAACCGGCCGGCGCGGGCGCATGCGCGACAGGCCCCTTCCCTCTCGCTCCCCCCCCCCCCCGTTTCCCAGCCGCGCTCTCAATCTCGAGCTCGCTCGCTCTCCCTCTCCCCGAGCCGTGGAAAGGATCCCACTTCCGGTGGGGTGTCATGGCGGCGTCTCGGACTGTGATGGCTGAGGGGAGACGGCGCTAAGTGGGGAGAGCCACCCACAGGCGCCCTCCCCTCCCCGGGCTCCCCTTCCCACCCCTTCCCCCAGCCTCCTCGCCAACGCCCCCTTCCCCTGTCCCCCTCCTGGCGGGCCGCTCGGGCCCCCGTCCCCACCCCCGTGGGAACGCTAGCTGCCCGCACTCCTCAGCTGCTCGGCTCGCCGCTGCCTTCACCTCAACGCCGGCCGGCCGGCCGCCCTCCGGCGGGTCCCGGACGCCGGCCCACCCGGCCCTCCGCCACCCCCGGGTCGCGGGGAGGACATGGCCGCACACAGGCCGGTGGAATGGGTCCAGGCCGTGGTCAGCCGCTTCGACGAGCAGGTAACGGGCCCGCGGCGGGCGGGAGGTGGGAGCGGGTGGGGGTGGGGACGCGGTGGGTGAGGGGAGGAAGGAGCGGCTGCCTCGCGGGCTGCTGGGGGCTCCGCAGGCCGGGGAAGGGCCGGGGAGGGGGGGACACGAGGGGGCGGCGCGGGGACTCGGCGCTGAGTCGGGGCTCTCCTTCCCTCCTAAACCGGGGGGGTGGGGCCTTGCCCATGTCCAGCCCTCCATCCCCTTTATCCCAGCCCTTCCGCTTGCTCTTGGGGTGTGGGGGGGGCGATGAGTGACCTGGGGGCGCTTTCAGGGGCGCTCCATCTGGATTTAATCGTTCTCTCATACTCCTCCCTTTTTGAAAGGAGGTAGGTAATACTAGTTAGGGTTTCCCTTTTCCATGAACACCCGCCAACCGCGTAACTGAGGATAACCGAAGGAAACCCCCTGTTTGTGTACGTACCCCCAGTAGGAGCAGGATGCTATCCCGCCCCACCCCCATTTTCTGCCCCTTAAGGGCAGGAGTAGGGAAAAAGCACAGGTTATCTTACTTTTCTGCTCCGGGGCGTCAACTTGCCTGGAGACTCTCAAGTGCACACACACTGAACATCTTTTTGATGGCCCCCTACCAGCGTCCCCATAGTCCGATGACACAAGGCTGCCCTTTACGTTTGCAGGGGGGACCGTGGTTCTGAAGTGATCCCCCCCCCCCCCGCCCCTTTCCTTCCTTGATCATAGCCAGAAGTCCGAGGATGTGAATATTAGCTTTCTAAGTGAGACTCTTCCCGGAGTGAGGGGAGACTGGTGAGAAAGGAAGCAGCAGCATTGGAGCTGCAGACTAAGAGAGACCAGAGACAGCGGGGATGTGGTCCTAGTGCGGTAACTCTGCTCGTGGTGGTGTGGTGTTGTTTTGACTTGATTTTGACTCTCTTCACGGGAGAACTTTAATTGAGGCTGCTTGGGAGGGAGGGAAAAGTTTTTGTAGTTTAGGAAGGTTTACTTTTTATTCGCCGTGTTTTCCACGCATTACATTCTAAGGCTGATGAAGGAAGAGGTAATCCACATGGAGTTTTCCTTCTCTGAGAGCTTGTCTAATTTTATGGACTGTAGATGGTTGTGGCTGGATTAAAGGATGGTTTTTTGTTGTTGTTGCTTTTTTGTTTTTGTTTGCTTTTTTGCAGTTCTGCCGGGGGCTTCCGAGGAGGGAAGTGTTTAAAATTGAGCCAATCTGTTTTGTTTATTGGGTGCAATCACAAAACTGATTATGGGAGCTGACAAGCAGGAAGGAGAAGGGTTTTTCTCTTTAATTTGACCAGAAATATTTTTGTAGGACCCAATCTTTTTGACCTGACAGATTGGGAATAGGCAAAGGGAGTTAAGAACCTACATAGAGCTGAATGTGGTGGCACACGCCTTTAATCCCAGCACTCGGGAGACAGAGGCAGGTGGATCTCTGTGAGTTGGAGGCCAGCCTGGTTACATAGCAAATTCCAGGATGCCAAGGTTACACAGGGAGATTCTGTCTTAAACAAACAACTCTTCCCCCCAAAATAAAAATTAAAAAACAAAACAAAACCTACATAGATAAAATAAAGTTTCTTAGCTGTCAGACTTCAGGGTTCATTCATCTAGCTCCCAGAACAAAAGGTATCTAGAAAAGTGATCTAGTAACACATTTATCTGATGGGGTAAATATTACTGTGTGAATAGGTTGAATTATAGAGCATCAGATTTAAATAGAGCATTATGTAGTGTGTTAGATTTCAAACTTGATAGAAAAAAGTTCCAGCTCCACCATTCATATGGTTCACATTGTAGTTAACAGTCATCTATCTGTAACTCCACTTCCAGGGGATTTAATGCCCTTTCTGATCTCTGGCACCAGGCAAACATGTGGTGCACATAAATGCAGATAAAACACTCATATACATACAATGAAATAAAGAAACGAGAGAGAGAGAGAGAGAGAGAGAGAGAGAGAGAGAGAGATAGATTGATTTAAAATGTGCATAGACCAGCGGTTCTCAACCTGTGAGTCGTGACCCCTTTGGGGGTCAAACAACCCTTTTATAGGGGTCACCTAAGGCCATGAGAAAATACAGATGTTTACATTATGATTCATAACAGTAGCAAAATTACAGTTATGAAGTAGCAACAAAATAAATTTATGGTTGGGGGTCACCCACAACAGGAGGAACTGTATTAAAGAGTCGTAGCATTAGGAAGGTTGAGAACCACTGGCATAGACCAACCAAAACTGAACTCACAAAGAGTATAATCTTAATGAAGGGTGGAGAATGATTCACCTTACAATTTTCCCTGATTTTAAAAGACTATTTTATAGCACACACACTATCCTCAGAGGCCAGAAGAGGGTGTTGGATCTCTTGAACCTGAAGTTATAGGTAGGTATGAGTTTCCAACTTGGGTGCTGGACACTAAACTCTGGGTCTCTGACAGAACCACAAGCAGTCTTAACCATTGAGTCATCTCTTCACTCCCACTCAAGTTTATCTTACCATTGAAGTTTGTTTGGTTGGTTTTTTGTTTTGTGAAAGACTGAGGCTGAGAAAGGGTAAGTGACATAATAGACCCAGTGAGCTTTAGGGTAAAAAATGTATCGGATGATAGACGATTTGGGGAATGCTTTTTGTAAGTATCTCATAGAATTAGTTTTAACTACCCATCAAGTGTAGTTAGAAGAGTTTACTGCTTCGTTTTGTTTTGTTCCCCTTTTGAGACAGGGTCTCACTGTGTAGTCTTGTCTGCTCTGGAACTCCGTCTACAGATCAGGCTGGCCTCAAATTCACAGAGATCCCTATGTGCAATTGAAGGCATGTGCCACCATCTCTAGCCAAACTTTACATTTTGTACCAGTGGTAGAAAAAAAGCATAGTATATACTGGTATTTGTATGAGAATTATTTATTTCAACTTTTTTTTTTTGTTTTGTTTTTTGAGACAGGGTTTCTCTGTGTAGCTTTGCGCCTTTCCTAGAACTCACTCTGTAGCCCAGGCTGGCCTCGAACTCACAGAGATCCTCCTGGCTCTGCCTCCTGAGTGCTGGGATTAAAGGCGTGCACCACAAACTTTTTTTTTTTAAGTTTTAAATTTTCGTGTTGTCTGTAGTTGTTTCACTGGCCTCAAGGAATGACAAGCTGCTTCTTACTATAGCCAGCACATGTGTGTGCTGAGCGTGAACATGTGTAGAGATGACAGCTCAGTTGGTGACTGCATGGTTGTGTCGTACCTCCACTGGTTGGTGCAGGTTGTGCAGCAGACCTGATTAAGACAAGTGTAGTAATCTCCCGTGGAGCTGCATCTCCAACCCTGCCACCTGGACTGGAAACATTTATTTTGTTCAGCCCAGCAGTGGTGGCGCACGCCTTTAGTCCCAGCTCTTGAGAGGCAGAGCCAAGCAGATATCTGTGAATTCGAAGGCAGCTTGGGCTACCGAGCGAGATCCAGAACAGGCACCAAAGCTACACAGAGAAACCCTTGTCTCGAAAAACAAAACAAAACAATTTTTTTTTTTCTGTTCATCTTGACATTTTTGAGCACAAATCCATGCTATCTGATTATAATGCATGTAGGTGTAATATTTACATCCCAATGAGTGAATGTTGCCAGTTTTAGAAGTAATTCGTTCCTTTATTGGAAAATGGCATTTGCTGAGGTAGATAGAAACTAAATGGAACAGATACATATTCTATTTCTCCTTAGTCTGCTTTTATGGTGTCAAATAAGTTTTGAAACTAAAACTAGTCCATTTTAAGTGTATAGATTGACCCTGTGGTTCAGTAGCTGTTTTTTTTTTTTTTTTAATGAAATGTTCTATTCACTCCACATACTATCCACAGATTTCCCCTTCCTCCCCTCTCCCACCCTCCAGCCCTCTTTCCCAAGCCACCTCGCATCCCCACATCACCCAAATCGAGGTCTCCCATGAGTCTAGGCAGGTCCAAGCCCCTTCCCACTGCACCAAGGCTGTGCAAGGTGTCACACCACAGGCACCGGGGTCCAGAAGCCTGCCCCATAGATCAGGGACAGATCCCAATCTCCCTGCCTGGGTGCCCCCAAAACAGTTCGAGCCAAACAACTGTCTTCCCTGTCCAGAGGGCCTAGTCCAGTCTGATGGGGGCTCCACAGCCACCAGTCCACAGTTCATGGGCCTCCACTAGTGTGGCCGGTCCTCTCTGCACGTCCTCTCATCAATTGGATTCCAGTAGCTCTGTTTTTTAAAATTCTTCTTCTTCTTCTTCTTCTTCTTCTTCTTCTTCTTCTTCTTCTTCTTCTTCTTCTTCTTCTTCTTCTCCTCCTCCTCCTCCTCCTCCTCCTCCTCCTCCTCCTCCTCCTTCTTCTTCTTTCTCATCCTCCTCCTCTTTTTATTTTATGTGTGTGGGTGTTTTGCTGGCATGGTTGTGTGTGTGCTGACAGAGCCCAGAAGAGGGCATCTGATTCTCTGGTATTGGAGTTTCAGCAGGTTGTGAGCTTACATGTGTGTGCTGGGAATTGAACCCCCTGGCCCTTTGGTAGCAAGTGTTTTAACAATCTGAGCCCTTTCTCCATTAGCTCAGTTTCTTAACAGATTAAAACCACTGTGCATGTCTCACCTAGCTCTCTGTGCCTTGTTGGTTTCTGTGGTATTCTTTTTTTTTTTTTTTTTTTTTTGAGACAGGGTTTCTCTGTGGAGCCCTGGCTGTCCTGGATCTCTCTCTGTAGACCAGGCTGGCCTCGAACTCACAGAAATCTGCCTACCTCTGCCTCGCCACCACTGCCAAGCTGAGCATATATGTATTTTTAACCACTTAGCTGTCTCTCCAGCCCTCAAGCATTATTTTCATGCACTGAGCGGACTCAGCAGGTAAAAGCACTTTTCCCCAAGCCTGATGACTTGAGTTTGATCCCCAGGACCCACTGGTAGAAGGAGAGAATTGATTCCTTTAAGTTGTTCTGTGACCTCCACAAGTTGCACTGAGGCACTCAAGTGCCCCAAAGTCATAAAAAATAAATAAATGAAGTAAAACACATTATTTTCCATATCTAGGCAAGTGAACCAATGAAAAATAAAAAATATTTATACATTCTTACAGAATAAAATCAATTTTTCTCCCCTAACAGGTTCTGACTATGTAGCTCTGGCTCTTTGAGAGCTCACTGTGTAGATCAAGCTAGCCTTGAACTCATAGATGTCTCACCTCCCACCACCTGCTCCCACCGCACACCTTGCTGGGGTTAAAGGTGTGTGCCACTGTGCTTGGATGTATAAAATTTAATTTGTAAATGTTGTTCCTCTCTATACATTGAGTACTAATCAGAGTCCTTTGAATACTATGTGGTAGAGTTCACATGTTAGACAAATATTTTCATTGTTATAAATCGCACACTAATTGGCCACATAGATTTGTAAAAATTCAAAGCCCTGCTGGGCGATGGTGGCGCACACCTTTAATCCCAGCACTTGGGAGGCAGAGCCAGGAGGATCTCTGTGAGTTCGAGGCCGGCCTGGGCTACAGAGTGAGATCCAGGAAAGGCGCAAAGCTACACAGAGAAACCCTGTCTCGAAAAAAAAAAAACCAAAAACCAAAAAACAAAACAAAACAAAAATTCAAAGCCCTTTTGGGTTAAAAAAAGGATGTATCCTCTTAACTACTGGTCTGCAATTTTTATAAGGCTTTAAGAACATTAAAAATATATACTCTTAAACTGCCCGCACATCTTTAATCCCAGCACTCAGGAGGCTCAGAGGCAGGTGGATCTCTGAGAATTCAATGCCAGTCTAGTCTACAGAGTTCCAGGACAGCCAAGGCTCCACAGAGAAACCCTGTCTGTGGGTGGGGTGGGGATACACACACACACACACACACACACACACACACACACACACCTTATGTTGAGGGAATAATTGTTTTGGAACTCATCTAATTTTAAAGCAATTTCTTCTAGCTGATTGTCAATTGTCATCCTGCTCTCCGTACTTGATACAGGATTTTCCTTTTCACTTTCTTTTTTTAAACATTATTTATTTTTAACCCAGGGTCTTGTGCTTGCTAGGCAAGCGCTCTCCCACTGAGCTAAATCCCCAACCCCTCCTTTTCACTTTTAAACTTACATCTTCTTTCCTTTGGAAAGGAAATGCTTCCTTGTCTTGCAGTAGATTTTTTCTCCGTAAACTACATCTCTTTCTTTTGTTGCTAGACACTGCCTACCTCTACTGTTTGCTCACTCATTTTCTTTATGTCTGTAAAAACGAGCTTTGCTTTATCCCTTCTAGATTGCTGCTTTCTTGAAAAGGAATTTTTTTTTAACACAGTAGTCTTCACACAGTTTTAATAACCACAGTGCTGCATCTCTCCTCCAAGTTCCTAAGACACAGCTCGCTCTTGTATGTACAAATTCAGATCCTTATGTGTTAGTGCAATAATCTGCTTGAACAGATGTTCTTCCCTTCCCCTCTCTTCCTTTTCCCCTTCCTCTTCCTTCTTTGAGATGGTCTTACTACATAGCCCGGGCTGACCTTGAACTCACTAGGTAGCCAAAGCTGGCTCTCCCCAGCTTCCAGAGTGCCGGGGTGTAGGTGTGCACTGCCCTGGCCAGATGTGTGTGTGTGTTTTCTAATAGATTTGCCTGTTACTGAGCTGGGCTTTCTAAACAGGGCCCAAGTTTGCGGTTATTCAGTGTTTCTGTTCCTATGCCAGCTGTCAGTTCTCACATACATCCTAGCCATCCTCATCCATTGAGAAGGAACCCAGCAGAAAAGCTTTTAAGGTTCTTTCAGGTTTATTTAGTTTTATTTTTTGTTTTTTTCCAGACAGGATTTTTCTGTGTAGCCCTGGCTGTCCTGGAACTCACTCTGTAGACCAGCTGGGTCTTATACCATGCTGGGGTTCTTATAGGCTTATTGACTATTGCATTTTCACTAAAGAGAGTGACTAGTCTCTGGATATTTCCTGGAGTGTATGTTGGTTTTTCTTTAGCATTTGTTGACAAATACTTAGGGTACTGATAGCATCCTTTTGTAATTTATGGATCTCAGTAACTGATCCATGTCTCCTGGTTTATCATCTAGTTTGCGGCATACATAATACGGTCTTCAAGTTTGGGAAGTATAGTAAAGTAAGGTTGTGTAGATTGGGCCAGCACTGGACCAATTGTACTTTATTTTAAATAGTCTAGTTTTTTTACATAATTATTTGACTTCAAAATTTATTACTATTAGCCAGGCAGTGATGGTGCACATCTTTAATCCCAGCACTTGGAAGGCAGACGCAGGTGGATCTCTGTGAGTTAAAGCCAGCCTAATATACAGAATGAGTTCCAGGACAGCCAGGACTACACAAAGAAACCCTGTCTCAAAAACCAAAGCAAAATTATTACTATTATTATTATAAGTTTTTGTTTGTTTTTTCAAGACAGGGTTTCTCTTTGTGAAGCCCTGGCTGTCCTGGAACTTGCTATGTAGACCAGGCTGGCCTCTGGCCTCAAACTCACAGAGATCCACTTGCTTCTGCCTCCTGAGTATGTATGTATGTATATTGTACATATGTATGTTAGTGTGTGTGTGTGTGTGTGTGTGTGTGTGTGTATGTATACATGCGCATACATGTGTGAGAGTGTGTGCCATGATTTCCAGAGGTCTGGATAACGTGTTGGAATTGGTTCTTTCCTTCTATCATGTGGATTCCAGGGATTGAACTTAGGTCTACAGTCTTGGCAGTAAGTCACTGAGCTAACTTGACAACCTAGGATTTTTTTCTTTATTCTGCTTTTGAAAAAATGTACACAACATGAAGAATTTTGTTGTTAAAGCAAAAGCTTAGTATAGGATACATAGTAAGCCATTATAATGCTTTATTTTTACACCTTTAAATTACTCAGACTGTGATGGGGGCATTCTTATTGTAGCCTTCAGAATTGGTGTTCTGAAGTTTCGTACAGGCCATATTGTTGAATTATAACTATATTTTTTAGGGTTGGGATTTAGCTCAGTGGTAGAGCGCTGGGTTTGATCCTCAGCTCCCCCCCCCCCCAAATGTTTTTTTTAAGAATACATGATGTTTTAATTAAAAAGAGGTTTTTCATTTGTATGTCATGCTTATTTTTCATTGAGAGGTTTGTGTTTGTGTATGTAAGACAAGGAATGTGAGGTATAAGAAGGCTTTTTTTAAACGGAAGTTTAAGAAGGAGAATGTTCTATAAAAGAAATGGAAGGGGAGATTTGTGGTCAGCTTAAACTGTTAAAAGGCTTAGGATCAATACTGAAGTAGAGTATGGGCACCTTAAGCTATTTGCAAGGGATTGACTTGTTCATAAAAGCATTGTGTTGTTTCATCTAACTTCTTTTAGAACACCCCCATTTTCTTAGGGAAGGGAAAGATCAGACAGAGTTTGACCTTGAGAATAGAAAAGTTGGATTGTAGTGAATGTGAACCGATGGGTGGTTTCAGCGACCTGTATATCCCTGTATCTTTCTGGCACAGGGTCTGAAGTAAATAGCACTCAGGGGTGTGCTGAGGAAAAACTTCACTGTTAAATTGTAAGTAATAACTGGCTTTTATTGCACTCCACTGACGTGTCTTAGAGAGTGTGCAGTAGACTGAACATATATGATTTGTATGGGTTTTGGGTCCACTGGAACAGGGGTTACAGACAGTTGTGAGCTGCCCTGTGGAGGTTAGGAATTGAACCCCAGTTCTCTGGAAGAGCAGCCAGTAGTCTTAACTGTCGAGCTGTCTCTCCAACCCTGACTGAATATATTTGACCACTTAAAATGTTCTGTGTAAGCTGGTATAATGGCAGATGCCTCTAATCTCAGCATTCAAGAGGCACAGGCTGGTGGATCTCTGAGTTCAAGGCCAGTCTGGTTTACATGATGACGAGACACACACACACACACACACACACACGCACACACGCACACACGCACACGCATGCACACATGCCTGTGATATATACAGTTATATGCTTTGAGTGTAAGTAAGTAAAAGTGGTTTTTGAGCCTTTGGTTGTATCATTAAAAGAACTGTTGAGACAGACAGCTCCAAGCTAATTTGCAGTTCCACCTAGTTATAATGAAGTCTTAAAATGTTACCCCCCTCCCGCCCCCGTAAATTGTCCTATTTACCTCACAGTAGCAGAAACTTCAGGTGCTAACTTCCAGAGTGAATATTTTCTTGTAGACCATAATCTGGCACTCCTAGTTTGGTTGAGGTTTGCTACTACAGCCAACAAGCTGTTGCCTGCCCTTACTCATATTTTATAGCTTTGGGTGTCTTATCCTATTGAATTTCAGAGAACTTATTTTTCCTGAGGAAATGGTCTCTTATTTCACCCTACGTCCTGTCCAACAACCAAACAAAGATGGTATATCTAGTGCTTGAGGCATAATGTTAGTTTAGTCAATAGCAAGTACAATTGTGATGAGAAAGAATGACTTATTTTTATAATTTTATACCTAGATAATGACCCTTTGAGTAATTATGTCTCATAACAATTTCAAGTGATGCTTTACTGTTTAATTGTTGACAGATTTTCTTGGGTTGTCCTCAAAAGTAATTGGGGCATAAGGAAATAATTCTTACCGCCTCGGGTTTGCAGTAAGCTTTGTAATAAGGAAAAAACGCCCTTCACTGTGGAACTAACAGTGTGTGTGACCTTGGGCACTTTACCTCTGTATCACTTTTCTATGTTTTCATCTGTAAAATGGGAAAAACGCAGCCGGGCGGTGATGGCGCACGCCTTTAATCCCAGCACTCGGGAGGCAGAGCCAGGCGGATCTCTGTGAGTTCAAAGCCAGCCTGGTCTACAGAGCGAGATCCAGGAAAGGTGCAAAGCTACACAGAGAAACCCTGTTTCGAAAAACAAAACAAAACAAAACCAAAAATGGGAAAAACACCTGCCCTACCCACATCTTGGGCTCATTTAGTGTTTTCAGTGTGCTCTTTTACATGATAGGAAGCTGTAAATAGTCACAGGAATGTATCCACTTTGTGTGCTATCTTCTCTCCCCTTTCATGTTTGCTGATGATCATTTCTATACACAGCTTGTAAGATACCTTGATGCTGCTTCTCTGTCAGATGTTTCTCGCATTTTACTTTTTATGTTCATGTTAGAATAGTGATCCACTCTGTTTGGGTTGGCTGTGTGTTAGAGGATTTAAACACAGAATCCTTAAATTTTCACTTGAAAATATTTATTTCTGTTCGTGTGGATATGCATATGCCACAGGGCATGTGGGGATATGTTCAGAGGACGACTTTGTGGATTCATTTCTCTCTTCCCACCTTTATGTGACTGAACTCAGGCTACCTGGCCTGCATGGTAAGTGCTTACCTGCTGTGCTGTTACCTCAGTCTTTTTAAGTTTTGAGGTGGATCTGCAGTAGCATAGGTTGGTCTCCAACTTGACCTCTTGCTTCATCTTCCGCAGTGCTGAGGTTATCGGTGTGTACAAATAAGTTGGTCAGTTGGTTTTATTCTCCTTTTTGAGATATGGTCTTAGGTTGATGACCTTGAACTTCTGATTTTCCTGTCTCCCTCCTAAGTGCTAGGGTCACAGATGTGCAACATCACATCTGGTATGTGCAGTACATTCTTGATTATGTGGCTCTTTTTGGTAGTATTAAAGTGCCTTCTGGTGAGTTCAAGGGTGGTATTGCTTTTTATTTTTGATTCTCTACTTTTCAGTTTTTATTTTTCTGTTTAGCAATTCTCTAGTCTTCATTTTTAATTAAGACAGGGCTTCTCACTTGTTCTATTCCTGAGGATGATCTTGAACTTCTGATCCTCCAGATGCTGAGATTGTGCTCCTGTGCTCCCACCTCTGGTTTTGTGCATTGCTGCACTTCTTCTCTGGGCAACTAGGCAAATACTGGACAAGCCTATTGTCTTGATCTTAGAGTATGACTTTTATCCTGTTGCTTTAGTCAGTTCTTTTCTGCTTTGGGGCTAGGAAAATGTGCTTTTGTGTGTCAGGCAGATCTTATTCTTTTTGGATAATTGATAAGGGAAAGAGAACCATTTGTGTTTCTTGGTATTAGTATCTCATAAGTGAATTTTCAGGGAATGGGGAAAGAAAATAGGTTTCATTTTGATCAAATGTTGGCAGCAAAAATCATTGAAGATGAGAGTTCTCATTTCTACCTTGATGTAAACTACCTTTGTGAAGTGTAAGTCTCCTGAATTCTGAGACTGTTTGATATGGAAAGTGGAAGTATAATGTAACCATTCAAATGCTTTATAATTCTTCAAATGGATTAATTTCTGTCTCTCTTTTTATGAGCTAGTCCTCTGAAAAAATACTCGCCATCAGTAGTTAGTTAGACATAGAACAGTAGTTAGGAGGCTGAGATGATTTAAGTCCTGTTTCTGCCATAGCTCACACAGATACCTATCTGGCTTCTTAGATTAGAAGCAAAGTGCTAATTCATAGCTGAAGACATGGCAAGTACAGGACAGTCCTAGGGGAAATGAGTTGTTTGCAATACCAAGACTTAGAAGCATTGTTTAGTATAGGGCTTTACTATGTAACCTTTGCTAGCCTGGAACCTCATCATTTCTTATGTATAGTATATGTTCTTTTAAAAATATCCTTACTGAATTTTGGGGGAGGGGTGAGGAGTCATGGATATAGGCCCAGTGCTTTCTTTAGCAATGCTAGCCTTAAATAAGTTCACTTGAAATTTGTTTAAAAGGACTGGTTTCCTGGACCCACTAAACACCTATGCATTTTAGCTGTTTGGAAGTGGTTCTAGTTCTAAAAGGGTCTCGGTAGTAGTTTTTATGTAAAGCTGGTCCTGTCAACCACTCTTGGGTTTCCACGTGCAGGACACCTGGCTGTAGCTAGTATTTACTTAGGAGATGACAGCACAGCCACACACACCCCTGCAGCAAGTTCAAACAAAAACTGGATGAGCTTTAAGAATCAGCAGTTCTGCCGGGCGGTGGTTGCACACATCTTTAATCCCAGCACTTGGGAGGCAGAGTCAGGCAGTTCTCTGTGAGTTCAAGGCTAGCCTGGTCTACAGATCGAGATCTAGGACAGGCACCAAAACTACACAGAGAAACCCTGTCTTGAAAAAAAAAAAAAAAAAAAAAAAAACTGGGGCTGGAGAGATGGCTCAGCGGTTAAGAGCACTGGCTGCTCTTCCAGAGGACCCAGGTTCAATTCCCAGTACCCACATGGCAGGTAACAACTGTCTGTAACTCCAGTTCCCTGGGATCTGACATCTTCACATCAATTCACATTAAATAAAGTTAAATAAATTATAAAAAAAAAGAAAGAAAAAAAAAAAACCCCAAAAAACTGTTAACAAAAAAAAAAAAAAACCCAAACAAAAAAAAAAAAAAAAAAAAAAAAAAAGAAAGAAAAGAATCAACAGTTTTAAAAACACTGGAAGGCTTTTGAAGTAGTGAAGACCAAATGAATTCAAATTCCAGGGAAACAAGAGAAATTTGTAGGTGTAGAAAAAGATGAACCAGAAATGAACAGACTCTTACTAAAATTGTAGCGTATCCTTGGCCTACTTGAAACACTGATTGGATTGCAATGATCACCCCTCTCACTCATTTTGCTTAATCAAAGTAGAGATTCTCACTGACTAGGAAGATATATTCTAGAGTTTTAAGGTTCTTTTATTTGCAATATCCAGAGTATGACAGTTTCTAGAGACATAAAAAGGTGGGAAAATGTGGTCTATACTCAAGAAGCAAAGTAAACTGTAGAAGCAGATTCAGAAAGTTGGCAGCAGACAAAGACTAAAAAAAAAACCCAAACAAACAAAAAACAAAAAACCCCAACTTGTAACGTGGGGTAGGAGAGATGGCTCAACAGTTGCTGTTCTAGAGGACCCGGAGTTGGTTCTCAGGACCCATGTTAGACAGCACACAGCTGCCTGAAACTCTGATTCCAGGTGATCTAATGCCTTCTTCTGGCCTCAAGGACACCCCTACACTTGTGTACACACTCATGCGCGCACACACACACACGTGCACACACACTGCACACATACACACAATGAATTTTTAAGACAGAAAACATGTAAGTTGCTTAAGAAAATAGAGGAAAAGGCCAGTATGATGACTAGAATTTCTCTGAGGAATTGGAATCCATAGAAGGGGAATCAAATAGATAATTTAGGAATAAATAACAGTTACTAATTGCTTAAGGAAGGCCTTTCATTTATTTAATTACAAACTTAGGCCTAGGTCTCTAGGACTTGCTGTACTCTTCATTGCTGTTTGTTCATGCATTTGTATTCTTTTCCTCCCCCTTCCCCTTTCCCTGCCTTCCTTCCTCTCTCCTCCTCCTCCTCCTCCTCCTCCTCATCATTGTTGTTGTTGGAAAATGGTTCACTTGAGTACATACTATTTAAGATCCTTGAGATGAGCTTTAAGAATCTGTTTTGTTTTTGTCTCTGTTTTGTTTACTGCTGTATCAGTGATGAGTGACAGGAGGACCCCTGGTGTTCTCTGGCTGGCCAGTCTAGCTTAATTATGTATCTCCAGGTTCTAGTGAGAGGCCCTGTCTCAAAAAACAAGGTGGGAGCTATGGAAGATAGATGAGTGACTCAGTGGGCATGAGCAGTTCCTTTGCAAGCATGAAGATTAGAGTTTGGAGCCCAGCACTGATGGAAAAAAGCCCAGGGTGCCACATATGTGCCTGTAACTCCAGCACAATAGGGGGCTGGAGACAGGAGGATTGTTAGGTGTAACTTTTTTCTGCTGCCACCTGACTCAGTACCCTTGACCATCATTTTGGACCATCTGGTGTGGAAATCCAAACCTTTATCAGAGAAGAATATGAATCTGTCCTGGGCACCTGCTGCGTGTGTGTGTGTGTGTGTGTGTGTGTGTGTGTGTGTGTGTGTGCGCGCGCGTGCGCGCGCGCGCGCGCATACATGCATAGTTAAGGGTTCCAGTCTTTTCTTTTCCCTTTCCATGTCAGCAATGCTTTATCTCTGTGATTACAGGCTGACTTACACCATTTAATACCATTTAATGGATTGACCTTTGACTTGATGTAGTGCAGTGATTCTCAACCAGAGGTAGTTTTGTGTCCCAGAGGATATTTGACAGTGTTTGGAGATATTTTTAATAGGTATAGCTTTGGGAAGGTGATGTGGGTAGAGATCAGGGATCTGACCTGGATGATGCTTGGAGAGGGGAAGTGAAGGTTGGCCTTTAGCAGTACAGAATTGTCTGGTCAAAAATGTCAGTAATGCTGAGGTTGAGGAGCCTGGTTTAGTGGCTTGGAGGCAGTAATCACAAAGCAGTTTCATCTTCTTTCAGTGGATCCTGGCGGAATTGTTTTTTCCTCGGGAATCAGAGCATCTAAAGAAGATGTCAAAGTTGGAAGTATTGGAAGCAAAACTGCCAGTAGGGTTTTAAAGGTGGATACTGAGAGGAACTACTTCTGTTCTTTATTTTTCAGTTTTTTGTACTCTGGCTATGGAGAACACAGTGTTTGATTCAAAGAGTAAGTGTATTCTCTCAGATAGGAGCATCAACCTTGAGGAATTGCTTTCTTAGCTAGCACTTTCTAACTGGAACATCTGCTTTTGGGTGATGGGCCGTGGGGTGAGACCCTGCAGTGTAAGGTCCAGAGTCCCTTGCATTCCTTCTCTTAGGAAACAAGCTCTTTATTCAGAAGCACTTTGTTGTTGTTGTTGTTTTTTCTAGACAGGGTTTCTCTCTATAGCCCTGACTGCCCTGGAACTCGTCCTGTAGACCAGGCTGGTCTCAAACTCACAGAGATCCTCTGCCTGTGCCTGCCAAGTGTTGGGATTAAAGGCGGGCGCCGCTGCCACCACCACCACACAGCTCAGAAGCACCGCTGTTAACAGTTTATCTTGCAGAAGTATTTCAGGAAGAAATGCAAATCTGTCTAGAACATGTTTGTATGAGCATATGTGCTAGTTCTTTGTGTGTATACATACAATTTATTGTCTCTTTAAAAGCATGTTACTGTCTACTATCATTAGCAGTTAACTATCGTCAATGTTTTGTGAACATTTTACTTTTTAATTAAGTGGGGTTGGGGTGGGGAGAAAGACCTGGCATGGTACCCTCACCCATAGTCTCAGTTGAGATGCCGAGCAGGAAGATTCTAAGTTCTGGCCAGCTTGGACTGCATAGTAAAACCCTGTCTCAAAAAAAGAAAGAAAAACATAATAGTTAATAATTGACCAAGAAGTTTCTTATAAATTACATACTTAAAAAAAAAAAAGTTAAATTACCCTTTGAGCAGCATAGAACAGGCTTTCCTAATTCTTTCTACTTGTTAACCCCTTTTACCAGAGAAAACTTTACACAGCTCAGTAATATAAGTACATAAAATAGGTATATAGATGAAAAACTTATTCCTAATAAATAAAAAGTTTATTTTAAAAGCAATTCTTGGGGTTGGGGATTTAGCTCAGTGGTAGAACGCAAGGCCCTGGGTTTGGTCCTCAGCTCTGTGGGGGGAAAAAAGATAAAAACAATTCTTTGAAGTAAATGTGATTTTTACCACCTATGTAAAATGAATACAAATATGTATATTGGTGTAATGGATGTGATTATTTTTGCATAAAAGTAAACCTTGTAGTATTTGATACTGTAGGACACAGAGTGTCTTTATTGTATTTCAGAGTTGACTGATATTTTGATTTATAATTGTCATGTTGAGAATGCTGGTTTGTATAAACACATATGTAATCCAAAATTACAGAAATATGTTTAGTGTCATTTCAGAAATGGTTGGAAATTCTTTCCTAATTCCAAACTAAAAACTTTGTGTATGTGTGGGGGTGGGGGCAGGTTGCTAATGCTAGCAGCTCAAAGAGCGGTTAGAGGCCAGTGTCAGGTGTTTGCCTCAGTTGTTCTTAGACTTGCTCTTTGAGATGGGATCTCCCACTTAAATTTGTAGTTTATCATTTTGAGTAGGCTGGCTGGCCAGTAAGCCTCAGTGATCCACCTATTTCCCCGCCTCAATGCTGAGGTTTCAGATGTGTGCTGTGCATGGTGGGATAGAACTCTGATCCTCATGTTTTCATGGCAAGTGCTTTACCGTAGACTGACCCAGCCCAAACCCTCTTGAAGAGTAAGTTTTGAAGTAAGACATTCTTAACACAATTCAATCTAAAGATATACTAATTTGATACTTGCATGCTGAGGGGTCGTGGTAGAAAACATGGCAGTCATTGTTTTCCATAATTAAAGCATTGTGTTTCTATAAGAGCAGAACATTTGTATGGATAATGAAAAGGCTACACTTAGTGCACAGTGATCCAGACCTGATCCAGGTGTTCTGAGTGTGTTACAATGGCATGTGCAGTTCAAAGCACACCTTGCTGTGTGTTTCCAAGGTTGCAGTGGAGTTTGGGGGTGCAACAGGAGAGTGCTGCCAACTCATCTTTGGTTGTTGCACCTGAGAGATTTTCCACTGTTGTCGGGGTTTCCATGGCCCCGTGACTCATAGTTTAAGAAGTAGCTGGGAGCTACAGTAAGTGTAAGCTAGTGTGTTTTGATTTTTTCCTATTAAAAATATTCCAGAAAGGCGAAGATTTGCCTTCCCCTGCCTGTTGTTTATGGGCCGTGTGCATAGAGGAGACTCAGCATTACTGAATGCGTTTATGAAGTGGGATTTTCTGTGCTCTCCAAGAAAACTGTCTGGCATATGACAAGTCTTATTACCTCTAGATTTTCATTTTTAAAAGCTTATATTTTTATTTACTTTTGTAGGTGTGGGAGGTGAGCACTTGTGCCACAGCATGTTAGTGGAGGTCAGAAGGCAGCTGTGGGTTGGGTTTTTGCTCCCACCATGTTTTCTTGGGGACAAACTCAGGTTCTCAGACTTGTGCATTAGCAGCACCTTTGTCCCCTGGACCAGCTGGCTGGCTCTTCTTCCCCATTCTCATCTTATTCTAACCAAATCATCATCAATACAATTATTTGGCTTTTAAAAAAGTAAATAGAAGTTTATATCAACACTTATAGATTAGAGTTCGGTTGAATTCTAGGGAAATTATGCCTTTCAAATATGGTACATGTAGCCTGGAGATGGTGATGTATACACACCTTTAATCCCAGCATTCAGAGGCAGAGGCAGGTGGAACTCTGTGAGTTCAATGCTAGCCTGGTCCAGGACAGGGCTACACAGAGAAACCCTGTCTTGAGAAAACAAACTGACAAATAAATAATAAATATGGTCCATGTATTAACTAATAGGAGCTTCTTTTTACTAGGTCAAAACAATTTGACCCAGTGTTTTCTGGTTTTAATCTATATGTTGTATCATGAATAAATGTTTGTAAATGAGTTTGGGACCTAGAATTTGAGAGGACTTTTTATTTTCTTGAAATAATCACAAAATATAGTGCATTCTCAAAAATGTCACTGGACATTTTAAAATAGAGAGGTTTCAACTACAGTTCAGATGTTGGAAATTTTTTCAGGGAATGATTTATTTTGATTTTCTTATCTTACAGAAATCACTCTAGTCTGAAGAATGCCCTATTAATCCTTCAGACACAGCACAATTCTAGCTCAGATGGTTTGTAACAGGCAGTTGACTGTTGAATTGAAAGAGTTTGACCTTATTGTGCATGTGACAGCGGCTCATTGAAAAGCTCTAAGTATGAATGGTCACAGGTTTATAAAGCTTCTTTATGATTCTCCTGGAGATGGATTTGAGGGGACAGTGTTAAAGACAACGAGAATAAGAAATTGTTGTAATGAGACTGAAGCTCTGAAGTAGGGAATTGTTCGTAGGAATTTAGGGGGCCTGAATGTGAGATTTGTATAGGAGATGATATTAGAGGGCTTGAGTTAGATGATTAAATAAGGACAGGAAGAAACTAAAGGAGTAAGTTAGTTGAGAACAGGGAGAAGTGAATGACAGGGCTCTTTTTTTTTTTTTTAAGTTCTGCTGATGCATGTTCATATATATGCAGGTGTGCACATGTGTGTGGAGAGCAGAGGACAACCTAAGGTACCATTCTTCAGGAACTATCTGCCTTTTAAAATTTTTGTTTATTTATTTATTTTTTGATAATTTTATACCTGAACCCCTCTCCCCAATCCTCTCTCACCTTCATGTCCCCCCCCCCTTCTTTCTTTTAAGTAACCCACTGAGTCCAGTTAGTGCTGCTGGTATGCATATTGGTATAGGATCATATATTGGCATAGACAACCTAATCATGGACCACACTTCAGAAGAAAACTCTCCTTCCCTGTCTTGTCTGTTGTGGTTTTTTTTTTTGTTTGTTTGTTTTGTTTTGTCTTGTTGTTTGTTTTTTGTCAACTTGACATAAGCTAGAGAGTTAGCTGGAAAGAAGACCCTCAGTTGAGAAGATACCTCCCTTGGATTGCCTCTAGGCAAGCCTGATTAACAATTGATATGGGAGGGTCCAGCCCAATTTGGTGCCAGCACCGGGCAGGTGGTTCTGAATTGTATAAGAAAGCAGGTTGAGCAAGCCATGAGAAACAAGCAAGAACGCAGCATTCCTCTATGGTTTTTGCTTTAGTTCTTGCCGTCAGGTTCCTGCTTTGAGGTCCTGCCCTGACTCCTCAGGTGATGGAGTGTGACTTGAGAGTTGTAAGGTGAAATCAACTCTTCCTCAAGTTGCGTTTGGTCATGGTATTTTATCATAGCAATAGAAACCTAATTAAGACTTGCTTTTTTTTTTCAACAGTGTCTCTCACTGGGACCTGGGACTGGAAGATTAGGATAGCCTACTAGCCAGTGAGCAGCTGGGGTCTGTCGGTTTGCACCTTCCCAATGCTAGGATGCAAGTATCCTCCTTTGGCTAGATACCCCTCCCTCTTTGATTGTGGTGTTGGAGATGGAACTCAGAACCTGTTCATGCTAGGCAAGTGTTCTCCCATTAAACCACATCCTCAGCCTTCATCATCTTCATAAGGAGTCTTGAACAGTACATTGTTTTATTTGGCTTGACTGTATGTTGACAAATTCTCAATTTCACTCTTCCCTCTTCAATTGTTAATCGTTTGCTATGGTCTAGAGCATGATTCTCAATCTGTGGCAAACCTTTATCTCCAAAAATATTTACATTACAATTCATAACAGTAAAATTATAGTTAGGAGGTAGCAACAAAAATAATTTTATGGTTGGGGTGGGGTCCCCACAACAAGGTCACAAGCATTAGCAAGGTTGAGAACCACTGGTCTAGGGGAACATTTCCTTCTCTATAATTTCATTTGTTGGTTGGTTTTCAGGTAAATTAAATTGAATTAGTTTTCAGGATGAATGTATTATGTAAAACACATGTTTTTGAGCAGGGATGTAGCTTAGTGTTAGAGAGAAAGGGCCAGGGTTTGGTTTGGATCTTGCACTGCAAAAATGTGTATGTTTTCTTATTTTCACCAACCTCTCTTTCTCTCTCCATCCCCCTCTCCCCTCTCTTCCTCATTTGGTTTATTTTTTATGTTTTGGTTTTGAGGCATGGTCTTGTAGCTCAAGATGACCTTTAATTGACACATATCTGGGGATTATTTTGACTCCTGATCCTTCACCTCTAAATTGTAGGATACAGGCACGTGCTACTGTTGTAGAAACAGTATACCTTCCCAGTGAGAAGGTGTCCCACCCCTGTATTTCCCCAACCCAGTCCCCAGTGCCTCAGTTGGAATTCCCCTCGGGGATGGGCATACTCCTAGTGTCTGTATTCACAAATGTCTGTATTGTACCTTTCTTTTTAGCAGACATTTCCATGGAATATATACAGTACTTGGATAATGGTAATTTTCTCTCGGGACAGGGATTTGTCCCCTGCCTTCTGGCTTCCTTTGCATTTGACAAAAACTTAGATGCCAGCTGGGTGTTGGTGATGCACAACTTTAACCCCAGCACTCAGGAGGCAGAGGCAGACAGATCTACTTGAGTTCGAGGCCAGCCTAGTCTATAGAGGGAGTTCCAGACAGTCAAGGCTACACAGAGAAACCATGTCTCTAAAAACAAACAAAACAAAACAAGAAAAATTTTGAATCTCCTATGTTAGCTTTAAACATTTAACTGTTCCAGTTTGACATTTATAAATCTGATTAAATATCTTTAGCCTTTCTTGTCAATCTTTTAAATAATTATAAATTTCACTCCCTTTCCTACATGTGTGGTGGCCAGAGGTTGATGTTGGGATCTTCCTCAATTACTCTACCTTATTTTTTGGGACAGATGTTTGACTGATGGGCTGGCTAGTAAGCTCCAGGGATACCCCTGTCTCTGCTTCCCAGTACTGGGATTATAGGTGGGTGTCACTGTGCTCAGCTTTTGCATGGGTTCTGGAACAATCAAACTCAGGTTTTGCCAGCAATGTACCAACTGAGCCATCTCCTTTACCCTCCATTTTCATTTTAACTTCAATGATAGGATATCTTATTTTTAATGAGACAGAAGAGAGATTTTTAAAATTTGTTGGTTGGCTTTTTAAATAATAATATTTGGGGGGTTGGGGATTTAGCTCAGTGTTAGAGCGCTTGCCTAGCAAAGGCAAGGCCCTGGGTTTGGTCCTCAGCTCCGGTTTAAAAAATATATATATATATATATATATATTTATTTATTTTCTGAGTGAAGATAATTGAAGCATTGACTGAACTAGTGGTCTGGAAGCACCTTGTTTGGAAGGTCCCTTTGTCCATTTAGGCTGCTGTAGTAAAGTCAGAAGGGTAGGAAGTGTCTAACAGCTGACATTATCCATCACATGCTGGTGACTGAGCAGCAGGTTTGGTGTCTGTTAAAGGGCCCATGCCTCATAAATGTACCTTCTTGTCCTTTCTCTACATGGGCCCATTTTTTTTTTTTTTTTTTTTTTGTGGTGCTGGAGATTAAACCCAAGGCCTTCACATATGCTAGACAAACCCTCTACCATTGAGCTACATCCCTAGCTCTTGGTTTTTTTGAGGTGATGTCCCTTAGGTTTTGCTTCTTGAGCTTGCTGTGTGGCCTAAACTGGCCCTTAACTCATGGTCCTCTTCATTCTGTCTACCCAAGTGCTAGGATTAGAGGTGTGAGCCATCCTGTTCACTACTCTTGGGCCTCTCAAAGACATAATCATTCTTTTAGTTTGTTTTTGTTTTTGAGACAGGGTTTCTTTGTGTAGCTTTGCGCCTTTCCTGGAACTCACTTGGTAGCCCACACTGGCCTCGAACTCACAGAGATCCGCCTGGCTCTGCCTCCTGAGTGCTATGATTAAAGGCCTGTGCCACCACCACCACCACCACCACCACCACCACCACCACCACCACCACCACCCGGCCCATAATCATAATCATTCTTTGAGGGCTCCATGAACTCATTAACACTCCATCTTGTAAAACAATTGCATTGAGGGCTAAGTTTCAACAGATGAATAGGGGTGATGTAAAGCAAACATTCAGACCATAGTATTTTTTCTCACTGCCCTTTAAAATTCATGTTTTTCTCATATGTAGGTAGAGAGTACATTCGCTCTTTTCTAGTAGCACCAGGAGACTAAACTTGTTCTCAAGTCTTGAGTGTCATTTCCATATCATCTCAGTGAAACATCCGTGAGATTCAAGATAGGGTATCAGTGTCATCTCAGTGAGACATAGGTGAGATTCAAGATATTGTTCATCTGGAGGCAAATTGTCCAGCTGGGAATTCATGAAATGTAGTTATCTGCTTCTGAGATATAAGAATGGGACAGGCAGAGTCTAGATCTATTCCCAAAAGATGAGAAATAGGAAGTCTAAACCCAACAACACAGCAGTGTATCTTAAGGCTCAAGAATAACTAGTTTTACTCCACGTCTTGTCTTTCACACACCTTGAGGTGGAGTTTGGGCCTTCAAAGCTCTTGGCAGCCTTGGTGCTGGTGGCTTGCTGGACGGGTGCAATCTGTGTGGTGTGGGTTGGGATGCTGGCCTGTGACTCTTCCAGGCAAGAGTTCTAAGTTTGGCTACCCAAACCTTTCTTTTGACATGATTTTTCCAAGTTTTGGCATTTCGAGCCTGTGACAGGAGGAGTAGCACCTAGCTATAATTCCCTGAGATGCTTTTGTGGTCATTCTGTTATTTTGAAGTTTCACACCTAGCTTAACACAAATCTGTGAAAAGCATGTTGTCACATAACTCTTGGGTTGCTTTTCCAGACATACATTTTCATTTTTTTATTATGTGTACAGAAGAGGGCGCAGATCTCATTACAGATGGTTGTGAGCCACCATGTGGTTGCTGGGAATTGAACTCAGGACCTCTGGAAAAGCAGTCAGTGCTCTTAACCTCTCAGCCATCTCTCCAGCCCCTACATTTTTGTTTTTTTACAACATGATCAAAATGAGTAGTATCCAATATAATATTTGCTTCCTTTTTGATTATAAATTTCATCTCTAAGTAATTTCTCTCTTTGAATTTACTGTATGTAGTCAAGAGAAACCATACTGCTCTTTCTGCTTTTGTTCAGATATTTCATCAGACAAACAACTAATTTTATCACTCATAAGTTCTAGTTCTGCTTTCTATAAAACACCAGGACATGTATACAGTTCAGATGGGGGCTTTGCTTCCTTTTGATTTTATTTTTCAGTATTGGAGGTGAAACCCAGGGCCTTGAGCATAGTAGGCACTTCTCTGTATCTAGCTGTCTTTGCCTTTTTGTAACAAAGGCCTGTGTTCTTCCTTTTGGCAGTGACATATTTCTCATTTCTGAGATCTCATCAGAATGACCTTTACAGTTCATATTTCTATCAACATTTCATCCCAGAGCATTTCTGTAATCTCTGAAAAGACAGAGCCATTCTGTATAGTCCTCTTCTGTGCCTTTACTTCAGAGTCATCCTGAAAACTCTGGTCACAGTGACAAGGCCTTTTCTACATGCACGTCTAGATGCTTCTAGCTTGTGCCCATTGCCCTGTGGCAAAGCTGCTTCTTTAGTTCATAACAACAGCTCTACTCTTTGGTCCTAAGTTCTGCCTTGTGTTGCTCTAACAAAGTATGGAGATTGAGGAGACAATCAAAGTCCCAGGTGTGAAGGCCTGTCTGTGCTTTCTTGGTGTATTTTCACCATGTATAATAGTTCTCGAGAAATTGTTACACCTTTTTGTGGTATGCCAGTGGTTTATATTGTTTTTGTTACCTTCTTGGGATGTTTTTTTTGAGATGGGCTCTCCATATTTTACCCAGAGGACACCAAGCATACACATGTAGGTAAAATACCCATATACATAAAATAAAAATAAATAAATCTTGGGGGACTAGAGAGATGGCTTAGTGGTTAAGAGTACTGGCTGTTCTTTTAGAGGACCTAGGTTCAAATCCCAGAACCTGTGTGGAGACTTACAATTCTTCTTCACTGTTTGCATATGGTGCATGGACAAGAAACTCACACTTAAAATAATTTTTTTTTTTTTAACTTTTGGTTTTTTGAGACAGGATTTCTCTTTGTACCCTTAGCTGTCCTCGAACTGTATATAGGCTGGCCTTGAACTCACAGAGATCTGTCTGCTTCTGCCTCCTGAGTGCAAGGATTGAAGGCATACACCACCACCACCCACTTAAATACATCTTTTAAAAAAAGATTATGTGACATGTGTTTGTACAGTTTATAGCTAAACAATAGTACTGTGGACTTGTATTTTGATTAGGGAAGAACATTACTGGTATCTTGAAAACTCTTTGACCTAATCACATTTTTTTAACCATTCCTCACTATCCTGAACTGTGTTTAGAAAATTTCCTTGCTTTATAGTATCTTTCTAAACAATGTATTAGTTTGTTTCCTTGTCTTTGATTTTTTTTTTTTAAATAATTGAGTAATACTATAGGTATTCTTTGGATGTCTTTCATAGGTGTTTTGAGTGTCATCTGTGTTCTTGTGTGCAGTTCATTTCATTACTGCTACAAAATATTTCATATTTCACCATTTATGCCATTGATAAACATTTAGAATGCGCAGTCCCTCCTTCCCTCCTCTTTTCTGGTGGTGCTGGGGATCAAAGACTGGGGACTTGCTTGTTCCTCCTAGGCAAGTATTCCACTTCCAGGCTACACTCAAGTTGACAGTGTGTTTGCTGTTACTAACAATGTTGCTTTGACCACTCTTGCACAGCTCTCCTGAGCTTTTAGGAGTTGAGAATATATGTCTAGTAGTAAACCTGCTCAGTTTAGGGATATATGGGTATGTTCAGTTTTACCAGAAAATGACAAATTGTTCTTAAAAGTCACTGGTTTTACTCCTTGTACTGCAGTGCATGCTACCGCCAGCATGTATGTCTTCCTGGTGCTCAGTGCCCTTGGCAGTTCTTGGAGTTGTGTATTTAGCATTTGTATATACCTGCTTGGTAATATATTACTTTTCCCCAGCTGATAGAAAAAGATTACTTTAGTTATAGTCCATAGATTTAGATGTTGGCATCTCATTATTTTTCAATTCTTAAATGTATTTTATTATTTCATGTGTATGAGTGTGTTGCTTGCATGTATGTATGTGTACAATGTGTAACACGGAGGTCAGAAGAAGGCATTAGATCCTTTGGGACTGGAATTACAGACAGTTGTGAGCCATCATGTAGATGCTGGGAATTGAACCCTGGGCCTCTGCAAGAGCAACAGTGCTACAATTGCTGAGCCAATCCTCTGATTCCCAATTTCTCTTTTAAAAAAATTTGTATTTATAAGTGTGTGTGTGTGTGTGTGTGTGTGTGTGTGTGTGTGTGTGTGTTTGCAGGTGTCTGCAGAGGCCAGAAGTGGAAGACAGATCCTTTGAGGCTGTAGTTAGGGCAGTTTGTTAGCTGCCTGAGATGAAATCTGGGAACTGAACTCAGGTCCTCTAGAAGAAAGAGTAAGCACATTTCTTACCCACTGAAACATCTCTCTGGCCCGACTTTTTAATTATTTTTTAATTCTAGGTATTTTCATTTTTTATTATGATTTCTTTTTTTACCCAGGGTGTTTAATTGCCTTTGAGATATTTTCCTAGTTATCTTTTGGTTTTATCTATCTATCTATCTATCTATCTATCTATCTATCTATCTATCTATCTATCCATCCATCCATCCATCCATCTATTCATTCATTCATTCATTCATTTATTTATTTATGGTTTTTCAAGATAGGGGTTTCTCTGTGTAGCCTTGGCTGTTCTGGAAAACTTTCTGTAGACCAGACTGGTGTCAAATTCAAGAGATTCACCTGTCTGCCTCCTCAGTGCTAGGATTAAAGGTGTGTGCCACCACCACTGTTTAGCTTTATTTATTAATTTATGCTTTAATATACAAGATCAAGCCAGCCAAAATGCCAGCATTGATAGGTGAGGAACTCGAGAGGCCTCACCTCTAACCATGCAACTATTCTTGGCAGTGGATAGTTACTGTAAGAAGGGAAAAAAAAAAAATCATTCTTTGGAGATTTGGCCATTGGTGGTTGCCTATGTTCCAGTAGCCTCATAGCCATCCACATATGTTCTGCATTAAATAGACTTAGTGGGTTATTTAAAAAAAAAAAAAAATCATGAAGTTGTGGCGGTCCTAGGGTGTTGGAGGGGAAGAAATGGGGCCTGGACATGATCGTATTTCATTGTATACACATATGAAATTCTCAATAAAAATTAAATTAAAATATTTACCTTTTAATTATATTTTCGGCGAATGTGGTTTATATGTTGCTAGTACTTTCAAATTTGAACTTTTTATAATTGGGCATTTTATTAGTTACTATTGCTGTTGCAAAATTTTCCAAAATATAGTGCATATTAGAAAAGCACTCTATCCCTGAGCTATAGTCCTGATCCTTTTTAGTTTTTCAATTTTATTTTATTAAAAAAAGATTTATTTTTAATAAATTTATCCCTTGAAGTGCAGTTAAAGACAGTTGTGAGCTGCCATGTGGGTGCTGGGGATTGAACCTGGGTCCTCAAGAAGAGCAGCTAGTGCTCTTAACTGCTAAGCCATCTCTCCAACCTTACTTTTTACTTTTTTTTTTTTTTTTTTCTTTTTCTTATTTCCGAGACAGGGTTTCTCTGTGTAGCTTTGCACCTTTCCTGGAACTCACTCTGTAACCTAGGCTGGCTTTGAACTCACAGGGATCCGCCTCTCTCTGTCTCCCCAGTGCTGGGATCAAAAGTGTGCACCACCACCACCTGACAATGAAGTGGGTTTGTTTTTGTTTTTGTTTTTTTGCTCATAGTTTTTTATAAGATTGCAGAAAAGTTGCAGTCATCTGGAGACTTGACTTGTCCTATAGCATTCACTTTCAAGTGAAATCATTTCCATAGCTATAGGCAGGTGGCTTCAATTTTTTTTTGCTAGCTGCTTGTAAAAGGGCTCAGTTCCTTTTGATAGGCTTGCTTGTCACATGACAATTAGCATTCTGGAAGGTGAATGTTTTGAGAGAATCATAAGTCACGGTTTTTTTTTAGACCCTTGGCAGTTGATGTACCCTAACTTCTGCTATCTTATATTACTCATGCAGAATGATTTTCTTTATACAAGATTATAGACATTAGAAGGTAGGAATAATTATGGGCCATCTTGGAGTCTAGTTGGTCATGAAATTCATTTTATAAAGATTTTATATGTTCTTGAAAATAATGTATAGTCTCTAGTTCTTGAGTATAATTTTTATGTGTTGTTTTGGTCAAGTTTAATAATTAAGCAGTTTAGCATTTCTGAATTATGATTTCTTTGCTCACTACATTGTGTAACTGAAAGAGATATATGTTAGGCATTCTTGCACTGGATTTGATTTTTTTTCTTCTTTTATTGTGTGTTCATGTGTGTGTGGTTTATGCACACATGCCTGTGCCTATGCATGTACATCCACAGAGGCCAGAGGAGGATGTTGAATGTCCTGCTCTATCTGCCTAATTCCTTTGACACAGGGTTTCTCACTGAACTTAGAGCTAGGCTAGTGGCCAGCAAGCCTCAGCGATCCTTCTGTCTTTACTCTGACAGCAGTGAGGTTAGAGGTACATGTATAGTAAGGTCCGGCTTTTACCTGGGATCAGGACAGAACGCAGGCCCCCATGCTTGTACAGCAGGCATTCCTGCTTTCTGAGCTGCTCTGTCCAGATACTAGACCTGTCAGTTTTGTTGTGTGTGTGCTGTTAGATGCACAGAAGTTAGAATGTCATGCTCTGAAGTCATCTTTTGTTTCATTACGTCTCTCTGGACAAGCCATCTACCACTCAGCTGCATGCATTCCACTTCTTGTTCAGTTTTCTTCAGTATTTGGTGGATCTTTTTCCATTCACTGACCATGAATCTTTCTTTCTGTGTTCCGTGTTTGAAGTTTTTCTTATAAATAGTACTTGTGAAACTAGTTTGACTTTTTCCTTCCAGCTGGAGTGTTTATTTTATTTACACTAACCAGGATTACTGGTATATTGAACTTAGTTCTGCTACTTATTATAAGTCTTTTTTTTTCCACCCCCCTCCTTGAATATGACTTTTCTTTTAGGCTCATTTTTTTCTTCTACTTGAAGCATGTTCTTTAGAACTATTTTAAATAAGAGTCTATTGCAGTAATTGCTCTTTTTCTTTTCTTAAAAATATCTTAATTTCCTCCTTATTCCTGAGTCATAATTCCACCATTATGTAGAAATCTAGGCAGTTATTTTTCTCTTCAGTATGTTAAAGGTACCATTTCCTTTTTTCCTGTAGTTACTGTTGAGAACTCAGTTGTTGTTAGAATTGCCATAGGTGGTATTTTTCTCTCTGGCTGGTTTTAAGTCTTATCTTTTTCACATTGTATGTTACATTGGTCTGTGTGAGTGTGTGTGCATGCACACAGGTGAGTAGGTTAGATGACAGCTTTCATCAGCCCACCATGTGGGTTCTAGGGATCAAATGCAGGCTGTTGGGCTTGAGGGGCATGGACATTACAGAGTCATTTTGTTGGCCCATCTTTGTCCATTAGCTTATGGTTTGTTCTTTGTTGCTGTGTAGTTTCATGAAAATGTTTTAGAGGGATGTGTGCGTGCGTGCGTGCGTGCGTGCGTGTGTGTGTGTGTGTGTGAGTGATTTTAAAATTCCGTGCTTTGGAGATTAAAAGCATATGCTACCATGCCCAGCCCATTCTCTTTATTTTTGAAATACCATCTTTTAAACTTTTAAAACTGTCTTATTTTTGAGACGAGGTCTTACTATGTAAGTCAAGGCTGTCCTCAAACTCTGTGTCTCCTTGCCTCATTGTTCTGAATGTCTGGCATGATAGGTGGGCACCATCATGCCCTTCATGAATATCTTCTAGATATTAATAAGTAACAATCTGAGATATTTTCTTAATTGTACAGTATTGATTTGTGTTTGCTTTAATGTTCTGTTTTATATGAACAGACTTTGCTTTTGTTTGATGGTTCAAGGCTGTGTGTGTTTTATTTATTTATTTTTTTTTTTGAGATAAGGTTTCACTCTGTAGCCCTGGCTGGCCTAGAATTCACAGAGATATGCTGGTCTCTGCCTCTGAATTCTGGGATTAAAGGTATGTGCTACCATACCCAGTTATCGTATCTATGTATCTATCTTTTTAAAGATTTATTTATTTTTTTAGTTATGTGTATATGTGGATTTGTCTGTGGGTATGTGCACCTGAGTGTGGGTACCCGTGGAGGCCAGAGGTACCAGATCCTCCTGAGAGTGTAGTCACTGGCTCTAGGTGTGGGTGCTGGGAAGCAAACCAGTAAGTGCTGTACACCATTGAACCATTTCCCTAGCCTTCTAACTTTATTTTTAATTTTTGTGGTGCTGGGGACTGAATGAAGGACCTGGCACATGATAGGCAAGCCTTTCACCATTTGGCGCATCCCTCCCATTCTCACTTTAGTATCTTCACAGCTCTTCAGTGTTCTTACCCTTCCCTCCTACCAAAGGGTTAACTTGGTTATTGCCATAGTTATTCTGCTGTTGCTGTGACCAAAGCAGTTTATAAAAGAAACTGTTGAGTTTGGCTTATAATTTCAGAGGATTAGAGTCCATGATGTCAGAGTGAAGGAACAACTAAGAGATCACATCTTGATCCATAACCCTGGGACAGAGAGAGAGAGAGAGAGAGAGAGAGAGAGAGAGAGAGAGAGGAGAGAGCGCGAGCGCGAGCGAGAGAGCGAGCTAGTGCTGGGAATCTCAGGAGTCTCTTGAAACTTGAAAGCCCACCCCCAGTGACACACCTCCTCCAGCAAGGTCATGTCTCATCCTTTCTAAACAGTTCTACCAAGTGGGAACCAAGTATTCAAATTTATGAACCTTTGAGGATAATTTCATTCAAACTGCCACAATTGTGGTTATGATTTTGCAGAATATTGAAATCGTGTTATAAAAGTTAAATACATAAAATTTTTATTTGCTAATTATGTCTTAGTAAAGTGGGAAAACAAATGTAAAAGTCTACTCTTAAGTGAGGGCTCATTGGGAGCTCTTGTGTATGTGCCTGTAGGGCAGGTTGGTAGGGAGCAGTTGGTTGGGCAACTTCGTAGTTGTTGATCCTTCAAATGTAAGCCTTTCTGTGAAGATCCACTTTGTCTGGGCGACTATGCCTTACTGGTTGCCTGGGAAGTAATGGTTGATTAAAGGATTGAGCCAAGAGGCTGGTAGTTTATATTACAGAAAATTTCACATATTAAGGAAGTAAGAGGACTAAAGAAAGGTTATTTTATAGTTCAGGTTTTAAAATATAGGCAAAGGAAACGATTGTTCAACCTTTCCCTCTGAATTCACTGAACTGTCTATACTTGAGTCTGCAGACTAGCAGGGACCGCCTGTTGCTCTTGGACCACAGTTTGAGGCACACTACCCTGGGTAATAAAAAGATAGTTCTTAAAGACAGGAGGAAAGTCAGTGTAATGTAAATGGTTTATTCTTTTACTCAGAAAACATTAATTAATTGCCTTTAAAAAACCCTCCTGATCAAAGGATAAAATAGCTTCTGAGAAAGATACTTTTCTTGCTCCCATGGAACTTAGAATGCATGAGTGTGGGTTGGGGATTTAGCTCAGTGGTAGAGTGCTCGCCTAGCAAGCGCAAGGCCCTGGGTTCGGTCCTCAGCTTCAGGAGAAAAAAAAAAAAAAGAATGCATGTGTGATATGCATTAAAGTTTGTCATCTAGCTAATTATATTTGTTAGAAGAGTTATGTAGACATACTGGGGATGTAGCTTAGTTGATAGTACTTGCTTAGTATGCATGAAGCTGTAGGTTCAATCAGTGGCATCTATAAAATTGGGCATGGTGGTACTTGCCAGTAAGTAACTCTGGCAATTAGGAGGTGGAGGCAGGAAGATGAAAGCTTTTAAATTTTTCTTCTGTGGGTTTCTTTTCAATGAGTACTTACTGTTTGTGGGGAAAAGTGAATTAAACTTTAAAAATATTTTATGCTATATTATAAATGTCTTTGGATATAATAGAATATATAGATATCTTTGGATAGTAGAATATAAAGGGTTTAGACTACATGAAAAAAAAGAATTCCCTTTGAATTATGATCTGTATTTACAACAAATTATGATCTATTTAAGATAAAAGTTCCTAGCAAGTAGGGATTTATTTAAAAGAAAGCCTAATATTAAGCAAAGCACTGTGAACAATGGGTAGTTTGTTTCTAGTTTTACTCAGAAATTCTTCAAAAGGTCACAGGCTAAAACGTTTGCTTCTGTGTACATTCTAATGAGTTTCTAAAAGGCCTTTCAGACTATAATGGGGAGTAGGGATGACATTGCATTTCAGTTAGTATACATACAGGGAAAAAACAAAATAAGCCTATGAGGAGGAAAAGCACCTGACATACTGTCTTTACATATCAGGAAACAAGCACATTAAGAAAGTGTATTGCACTGTGCAGTGGTGGTATGTGCCTTTAGTCCCAGCACTTAAGAGGCAGAGACAGGCAGATCTCAGTGAGTTCGAGGCCAGCCTGGGCTACAAAGAGAGTTCCAGGACAGCCAAGACTGTTACACAGAGAAACCCTGTCTCAAAAAACAAAAACAAACAAAAAGAAAGTATATTGGACAGGAAAATAGGCTGAGTTTTTGAGAGCACTGATTGCTGTTCCAGAGGACCTAGTTTGGTTCCCAGCATCCACATAGCAGCTCATGGCCATCTTTAAACTCCAGTCCCAGGGGATCTGACTTCCTTTTTTGGCCTCTAAGGACATTGCAAGACATATACATTATTATTAATTATTAACCCATTACAAAATTAAAGTATACTTCTGGAATATTGTAGCTGGTTATATTAAGCACATTCTTCCAGAGAATTCTGTGTCTTTGGTTACATATTACATACATAATAGTGCTTTATGTAGTGCTTAATAAACTTAAAATTGTGACGTTTTCTTTTCATTTTAATGTCATTTTAAGTATACAATTGGCAATCAAACAAAATTAGTATTCCTATAACAAAGTTAAATGAAAAAGGTAAGCCAATTCCAAATTGCTGAGCCAGGAATAAATGGTACAGGATATGGCCAAGCTAATAGTATGTGAATCACTAAATAAAGTTGGGCAGATTGGGATAGCAACCTAAAATTTCATATTGAGCTCATAAAACAGGTATTACATAATCATTTTAAAAACAATATAGATATTATAAAGACATCTGTAGGCAAAGGATAGCATGGAGCCAAACTGATTTTGTCAAGAAATGAATTCTAGCTTTACTCTTCCCTGAATGCTTGAGTTTTAGTTTATTCATTTACCTGCTATTCTGAATTTACAGCTACCCAAATTTTTATACACAGTCCTTGATCCCTTCCTTTCCTCCCCTCCCCCCCTCCCCTCCCCTCCCCTCCCCTCCCCTCCCCTCCCCTCCCCTCCCCTCCCCTCCCCCTTTATTCCCCTTTCCCCTTCTCCTTTCCCCCTTCCCCCTTTTCCTCCCCTCATCCTTCCCTTTCTCCCTCTCTCTCCCTCCCTTCCATTTTTTTTTTTGTTTGTTTGTTTTGTTTTGTTTTGTTTTGTTTTAGACAGGGTTTCCCTGTGTATCCCTGGAAGTTGCTTTGTAGACCAGGCTGGCCTCTGCTTTCCGAGTGCTGGGATTAACCATGTCCAGCAAGAAGCCTTGATTCTTCAAGAACCTATTTATACTCAATTCACAAATGAAGAACCTATTTATACCTATTTACCCAACCACTATTGAAGCTCCAAAAGCCACTTCCCAAATGTTGTTTCTAGACTCTCCGGATATCTACCACCCTGGCTGGAGCCTATTTCTTACCAACCTACATAAACTACAGTCATAGTGTTTTCACAGAAAATGCTGGCTCCTCTGTTTCCTCTCCCTCTATACACTCATTCAGTACAGAACCCATCAGGTACAGCAGAGCAAGTAGGCGTCTTTGTACATGTTTGGGGAAGTCTGATGAGGGTGAAAAAGGCATTCCTGTGGAGGAAGCCAGCATAAGGCAGAAGAAGAAGGCCTATCCGTGGCAGGCTCTGCAGAGTCAGACAATGAATGGGACAAGGAGAGACTACTCTGCAGAGGGAGGTGAAGAATGGGGCATTGGTTCAACAGGGAGGAGGGAAGTGTAGGTCACAGAATAACAAAGCCCCACTGAGGTGAGGGTGGAGTTTATAAGAAAGATATCCCTAAATGGGTGTCGGCACCTGAGTGAGCCCAGAAAGGGGTGGTGGGCTGTGTGAATCTTTTGTATGGGGGCATGGTAGGAGAGTGTATTAGCCCAGAGTTTGAGCAGGTTAAGGAGGATGTGCACATGGAGAAGCAATATAGGACAGGACATCCAAGCCTGAGCATTGGAGGAAAAGAAAAAAGTCTAGAGGCCTGGAAGATGACCGAGCAGCAAAGGTGCTTGCCACCAAAATTGACGACCTGAGTTGGAGTCTCACAACCCACAAGGTGAAGTTCATTTCATAAAACAGAGAAATAAGATGATTTCACTCTTTCGGAGTTCTCTTGGTTGCCTTCTTTTTTCTTACTTACCTTTATCTAATCCTATTTCATTTACCTATGGTCAATCTGGAGTTTCATCTCAGCATTTTCTTCTCACTGTAGGCTGCTTCTTGGAATAACTGATTCTTCAGTTGGATGGTTTAGAACTTTATTGCCAAGTGGAATTTGATAGCTGCATCACATATAGCTACTTAAAGTTAAATAAAACCAAACATTTGATTCCTCATCTGTACTAGCTATGTTACAGATGTTTACAATAGCCACATAGAGCTGGCTAGTAGCCTAGGTGCTGGTCGTTGCTGATACAGAGAATCATTGCAGAAAATTCTTTTAGTAGTGATTTAGAATGTGCCACAGTTGCCGGGCAGTGGCAGTGCATGCCTTTAATCCCAGCACTCGGGAGGCAGAAGCAGGAGGATCTCTGTGAGTTTGAGGCCAGCCTGGTTTCCAAACTGGTTTCCAAAGTGAGTTCTAGGAAAGCGACACAGAGAAACCATGTCTCGAAAAACCAAAAAAAAAAAAAAAAAAAAAAAACCAAAAAAAAAAAAAAAAAAAGAATGTGCCATAAGCCTGCTGTACCTGTGTATATGTAGCAGTATACATCTCCATTTTGTTTCTAAATTGGCCTGCTGTGCTTTGATTGAGAATGTATGGCCATTGGAGAAATCTGTTTGTTACATTCATCAGGCTTCCTGCTTCCTCTTGTGGATATACTTATACCACCCTAGTGTTGTGTTAAGTGGGTCTTACTTGTAGACGCGCACACGCACACACTTACTTGGGAGACCCTTGTTCTCTCACTTATCTGTGGACCTGTGCAAGCTTCAGCTTTACCCTTCTACACTCTCTGCTGATTGTGTGGAGGGCTGAGGAGATCCACAAGATGTATTATTGCCATTTTCAGCTTCTCAAATTCTCCTTTCTGAGCTTCCAGGTTTTTTCCTCCACAGTCTTTATGTAATCCGAAAGCTTCTATACAATACCTCATCACCTCTCTATTTGGTATTTCTTTGCTGTCAAATTAATCATGTCTTACTGACTTAGCAAAAACTTAGGCATGTCACTTGTTCTTCTCATCTTTACTTGGGCCTCTTTCTTTCTTTTCTTCTTTTTGGTTTTTTGAGACAGAGTTTCTCTGTGTAGTTTTGGAGCCTGTCCTGGATCTCACTCTGTAGACCAAGCTGTACTTGAACTCACAAAGATCCACCTGGCTCTGCCTCCTGAGTGCTGGGATTAAAGGCATGAGTCATTGCTGCCTGGCCAACTTGGGCCACTTTCAAGTGGAGATAGTCTCAGGTGTGGTTTTCACAGGGGAGCCTCCTTGGTTCTCTTTCAGCATTGGCAGGATCTAATGTGAACAGTGAACTGAGGTCTGATACTTATGTACAGAATTACACTTATGAATTGTAGAGATGCATTCCTAAGCAGTATAATTGAGCTCATCCACAGGTCAGTGTAATTGTGAGACCTTCAAAGAATATATATTCCTGTGAGATGAATTTCTTGGTTGCTTTGCTACTGCCTCAGTAGCATGATTGGCTGTCTTTTATGTATGTGTGTATTGTATGTATGTATGTATTTTGCTTTTTTGGGGGGAGTTGATTTTTTAAATCTTTTATTCATTTTTTATTTTATGTGCATTAGTGTTTTGCCTACATGTATATCAGTGTGAGGGTGTTGGATCTCCTGGAACTGGAGTTACAGATGGTTATAAGCTGCCATGTGGGTGCTGGGACTTGAACCCAGGTCTTCTGGAAGAGCAACCAGTACTCTCAACTTCCAGACCATCTGTCCAGCCCCTGGTTGGTTATTTTAATTGGAGTCAGTTTTAACTCTGTTCCTGGTTTTACAGTTCATTATATCTGAACAATTGGCTGCTGTTTTCCATTGACTAGAAGTTTTCCATTGATTAAGAGGTTTACAGTCTAGATTTCCTTGGTCTGTAGGGTTTTTTTTTTTTTTTTTTTTTTTCCTTTTTTTGGCTTTTTGAGACAGGGTTTCTCTGTGTAGCTCTGGCTGTCCTGGAACTCAGTCTGTAGATCAGGCTGGCCTTCAACTCAGAGATCAACCTGCCTCTTGTCTACTTAGTGCTGGGATTAAAGGTATGCTTCACCACCTCCGACTGGTCTGTACTTTACATGCTTGAGTTCAGTGAGTACAGTAAAGGGTTATGTGTATTTGTTGCAGACATTCTTTTAGATAAATTGTAGCTGCTTATTTCCAGAAAGAAAACCAAAAGTTGATAGATCATTTAGGATTTTCTCTAAATTCTCTGTCTTATTGTAAATTAGAAGTTGAGATATAAATATTGGTAGTCATGGTTGATAACGATTTCAAACCTAAAATGTGATTTTCACTGAAAAGAATATGTTAAATAATTTTGAAGAGTAAAGTCTTAATATTTTTCCCTTTTAGCTTCCAATAAAAACAGGACAGCAAAACACACATACCAAAGTCAGCACCGAGCATAATAAGGAATGTCTGATCAACATTTCCAAATACAAGTTTTCTTTGGTCATAAGTGGCCTCACCACCATCTTAAAGAATGTTAACAATATGGTGAGTATTTGAATTACTGTATTTTTGCTTTTTGGATAATTTGCTTTATTTTGGTTCTGATTTGGAAGTTTAGAGCAGCATGTTTTAAAGTATGGGAATATTTTCTTAGGATTTAAGATGTGAGTCATTTCATTTTATGATGAGTACAAGTGTAACTTTGAAATTTTGACTTTTAATCTTTCCCTTTGAAGCTTCTCTTATTGCTCTATTTCATTTTCAGGAATTAGACTTTCATATGACTTTTGTATTGTATATAGACTGGCCTTCATATGGATTCCTTTCCCCACTTCTCTTTTCTCCTTCCCTAATCTATACCTCCAGCTGTGTAGTATAGAATCTGTTACTATGCTTTCGATTAGCTGCTTCCTTGAATGTATTTGTTGACCGTCCATGTCCAAATTATGTGATGTATAAACTGTGATCTTCACTCCTAAATTGTGGAATTAAGTTTTATGACCACATTAATGATTTTCCTTTCCTCTTCCTATAACCTGTAACAGATTCTATAGTAGTTAGAGAACAGGTGTTAGAACAGCTGTCCGTAGTTTCTCAGAGGTTAACCAATTTCGTCAGTGATTCCACTATTGAAAGTTCACAGTCCTCCTTCCTTCCCATCCCCTACCCCATAACTGGAACACACTCCCCATGCTCTACCTCTGCTTCTAGCATTAGCATCTCTTACCTCTCTCAGGAACCTCCCTTCCTTTGACAATTTCTGATAATCTACTTCATCCAAACAACAAATGTAGGGTTTTAAACTCCAATTCTCTGCACTTGTAATCTCAGTTTGTGTTGTTTGTGCTGTGCTGTGAAACAACCTCTAGTTGTGATTTTGAGGATTAGCCTCATTGTCTTATAGTCATATCATCCTTGGAGAATTTCCTCTTAAGAAAGTTGGGGGTTGGGGATTTAGCTCAGAGGTAGAGCGCTTGCCTAGCAAGCGCAAGGCCCTGGGTTCGGTCCTCAGCTCAAAAAAAAAAAAGAAAGTTGGTTAGTATCAGAGTTACAGAACTGATGAATCAGAGGTATGAGCAGTCCAATAGATTTTTTTTGTTGTTGTTAAAAAAAAAAAATTCCCAGCCGGGCGGCAGTGACACACAACTTTAATCCCAGCACTCAGGAGGCAGAGCCAGGCAGATCTCTGTGAGTTTGAGGTCAGCTTGGTCTACAGATCAAGATCCAAGACAGGCACTAAAACTACACAGAGAAACTCTGTCTCAAAAAAAAAAAAAAAAAAAGAAAGAAAGAAAGAAAAATTTCCCCCTAAAAACAGGACCTTTTATAAAAAGGTAAAGTTATTTACATCATACATTTAATATTTTGTTGTAGCTCTTTTTGCCCACTGTGGAACACAGTAATATAATTTTTACGTATGATATATGGCTGCATTCCCAGTTATACTGCAATATTTTTATATTTGGGATCATCTTTAAAACTGTTGTGATGTTGGCATTCATTTAGAACTTACTGAAAAGTTAAAGGGCATGGGAGATGGCTCACACACTGAGTGAAGGGCAGAACCAACTCCCACAAGTTTTCTGTCCTCTGACCTCCACGGAGGCACCATGATGAGCCCACACTCACATAATACATGCACCAAACACATACAATAAAATAAAACAAAAATAGAAAGTTATTTATTTATTTAGATACTAGGTTTCTCTGTGTAGTCCTGGCTGTATTAGGACTTGCCCTGTAGACCAGGCTGGCCTCAAACTCAGAGTCCCTGCCTGCCTCTGCCTCCCAAGTGCTGAGAGTAAAGGTGTGTGACACCACCCTCGACAAAAATAGAAAATTTTAAAAGAAAAATTATACTATGAAAACAATAGTCTCTTGTTAGTAAGTAGATAGATGATAGAGTTCAAAATGAATGCTTAAGAGTCACTGTTAGTGATGTAGTAATGTTCTGTTTTGATAAGAATTAAGAAGTAGTTGTTTTGTAGTAGGAAGGGATAGTTAAATGCTTAATGTAAGACTGGTACAGACCTCTAACCAATGAATTATTTTTAATCCTCATAGATTCATTACCACCCCCACTCCCTTCATCCCCTCCCTTCTTCTGTTTTTTTTTTTTAATCATGTAGCCTGGGCTGGCCTTGAACTTGCTGTGTCCCTAGGACTAGCCTTGAGCTTCTAAACCTCTCAACACTATTCCATTACCAGCGTTTTCCTACCATGACTGGCCAAATCATAGATATTTTAAAAACATAAAGCAGCGTGTTTTACTGTTAGATAGCTAATGGCAGGCTTTAGTAAATGCCCCTATTTCTGTTTACCCAAGAATTTATTTTTTGAGTATTAGGATAAAGTAAGAAATAATAGACTTAAATACCATTGAATGGCCAGGCAGTGGTGGCTCACGCCTTTAATCCCAGCACTCAGGAGGCAGAGCCAGGTAAATCTTTGTGAGTTGGGGCCAGCCTGGTCTACAGAGCGAGATCCAGGACAGGCACCAAAACTACATAGAGAAACCCTGTCTCGAAAAAACAAAAAATAAACAAACAAACAAACAAATATCATTGAATGTAGAAGACAAAATGGAAGATTAATAATTTTTTTGATCTTTAGTCTTTTTAAAATTTTTTATTTTATTTTATTTTTTTGATTTTTCTAGATGGGTTCTCTGTTGCCTTAACTATCCTGGATCTCGCTCTGTAGGCCAGTGTGGCTTTGACCTCACAGAGATCCACCTGCCACTGCCTCCAAGTGCTGGGATTAAAGGTGTGCGCCTATACTGCTCTGCTGATCTTTAGTCTTCTATATTCCATATGTGCTAATTTGTAGTGGAATGTTAACCAAATTCTCTGAATATATTTTTCTTTTAGAGGATATTTGGAGAAGCTGCTGAAAAAAATTTGTATCTCTCTCAGTTGATTATATTGGATACACTGGAAAAATGCCTTGCAGGGGTAAGTAATTTCATTCTAAAGTAAGCAGGTTTTGTGAAGCCAATCTTGAGAATAATGTGAGTACGAAAAGGTCAGTATAGACACTGAGGATACATGAAGAGTCTTTGTCTAAGATATATGGTTATAAATTTTGTTATTACAGTTGACCTGGTGGTGCAGAATTTAGAAAAAATGATCACTTTTTGTAAATTACATAGATATTTAAATTTACTTAAAATGTTGTTTGAGCCCCATTTTTGTCTCTAAGATTTTTTTTTTAAAAAGATTTTTATGAAGAAATCACTATTTGATTTAATTTCTCAAATCTTATTAGCCTTAGGCATTGTGATTCCAAATGTAGAAGAATGTGATTCCAAAGAGCAAGGGCAATCATATTTTCCCTCCTTCGTGAGTATGGTTTCTACTTTATCCAGATCTTGACAATGGAATCTGTCTTTCTGAGGATAGCTGCTACAGAACATTGGAAAAATTTGAGCATTTGTAGCAGGTATATAGAGGAGTCACTTAGAACCATACAGTTCTTTTCCAGGTTCCCTCTAAGAGGCTGACTCTATTTATTTCAATTACGACTTTATTTGAGCTTTTTTCAAGACATTTTCTGCTGTAGAAAGTGCTTATACTACTCACTAACCTTAATTCTTTCCCAAACATGGGTAGAAAACACGGGTAGATGTTTATGTAAATACATAAATGAAGATTTCTGCTTTAAAATGGTCTGTGCCCTATATGTTAGTTAATGTTATTTATTTGGCATAGAATACAGCATTTTGCTTTTTTCGGGTTTTTTGTTTAGTTTTGCCCCCCCCCCCCCTCTGAGACATGGTTTCTTTGTGCCACCACCGCTGAGTCAGAATTTTGCCTTTATTCAGTATAGCTTCTCTTTTATTTATATGTTAGCATTCTCTACAGTAAATCTAGGGGGAAGAGATTTAAAACAAGTTTTTTTTTAGAGATTTATGTGAATGAGTGCTTTGCCTGCTTGTGTGTATGTGCACCATGTGTGGGATTGGTGCCTGCAGAGCCAGAAGAGGGCATCAGTTCTCTCTGATTGGAGTTAATGGTGGTTGTGAACTACCTTATGAATGCCAAGAGTGGAGTTCAGATCCTCTGCAAGAGCAGTAAGTGCCCTTCACCACTGAGCCATCTCTGTAGCCTCAAGAAGGAAGGGATTTTTATATGAGGACTGATTGTGTTGTTGAGAAGAGAAAGAATGTTAGAAATGAAAAGGATTAGGCAGGAAATTAGAAAAAAAAAAAAAAAACCAAAAAGTTCACATTTATAAACCTATTCTCTGGGTAGGCTGTGGGCCAGAAAGAAAGAAAAAAAATCTAAGCATAGTATTTATTTAAATTTTTAAGATAATTCATTTTTAATTTATTTTTATTTTTAATTTATTTTATTTTATTTATTTTTTGGTTTTTCCAGACAGGGTTTCTCTGTGTAGCTTTGCGCCATTCCTGGAACTTGCTTTGTAGACCAGGCTGGCCTCGAACTCACCTGCCTCTGCCTCTGCCTCCCGAGTGCTGGGATTAAAGGTGTGCACCACCACCGCCCGGCTCATTTTTTATTTTTTAATTATGCATATGTGTGTGTTTGCCATGAGTGTAGGTGCACTCAGAGATCAGAGACTTCGGATCTCCTTGGAGCTGGAGTTACAGGTGGTTGTGGCCCATCCAGCATGGGTGCTGGGAACCGAACTCAGGACCTTTGCGAGGATAGTACATGCTCCCAACCACTAGGCCAAATCTCTAGCTCCCAAAGTATTTATTTTTACTTGTGTATTATTGTGTGTTTGTGTTGGGGGCATACATTCCATGGTGCACCTTTTAAGATCAGTTGATCCTCTCCTGCTTTTACATGAGTTTTGGGGATTGAACTTAGGTTACCAGGTTTGTACAACAAGCACTTCACTTATGGAGCCGTCCTGCCAGCTCAGCAGATAACTAACCCTGAAAAATTTTAGATTTATTTATTTTATGTGTATGAGTGTTTCATCTGCGTGTGTGTAAGTATATGTACCATGTGCATGTCTGGTGCCTGAGGAGGTCAAAAGAGGACATCAGATCCCCTGTGACTAGAGTTCCAGATGGTTGGGAGCCATCATTTGGATGCTGACAACTGGTCCTCTGCAAGAACAAGTGCTCCTAACCACTGAGCATCTCTCCAGCCCCTAATATTTTAAACTCTTTTTTCCCTCTGGCCATATTCCAAAATTGTTGGGCAGTATTTGTAAGTTTTATACTTAAAATGATAGGAACTGTTTTAGCTTGGTGCCCTCTGTTAACTTGTAAAATGGAGTGGAAGAACAGAAACATCATTATATAGGAGGGTGCAATTGGGAGGCTGGACATTTTTAACTTGGCAGAGGTCTTAGTACTTCATAATTTCTCATATCAGGCACACCCATGATTGAGTTGGGTAGGATGGTGTATTGCCTCTTTTAGTTCCCACAACTTTTTCTTCATTAACGTTTTTGATTGAAAGGTAATGTTTCTTGGAGAGTGATTGCTGATACTCTTTGGAGATAACCTAATTGTAATGATGGTGACTTTCCATGGTATATCTTGTATAATGTTATAAAATACATGCTAGTTTGACTTGGTCAGCTCTTGAAATGACTTCTGGTTTTTGTTTTCTTTTTTTGCTTGTGAGTTTAGAGATTGTATTCAGGGCCTTGTGCATATACCACTGAGCTATATCCCTAGAACTGTTTCTGGTTAGTAAGTTAGGCCACCTAGGAAAAAATCAAATAATCTGTGAGACAATTGGCTCAGCTTTCAAAGTTAATTTCATGGAATGTAAAAGTGATATATATATGGAGTGTATGGGGGAAATTGCTCTAGAATAAAGAAACTGAAAAGAATAGTCATGTTGTAATCTATGAATCATTTTTGGATCCTCATTGAATAAAAAGCCATGGAAGTCATTTTCAATGTCATAGAATATAGCTTGGGTATTAGGTGATACATGGAATGGTATTATTTTTTGTATGTAATTAATGTTGAAGTTACATAGGAGAATATCCTCATTAAGATAAGCCAATATACATAAGGGCTGAAATACTATATTTATAACTTACTTTGAAGTGATTTAACTCAGTATTATTTATAGGTTATAATATGTGTTTTGGTAAGATTGTACAAAGGCAGCTGTGATCCCCACCTAAGAATTTCTCTGGAGGATAAAGACAAATGATACAATGTATTTACTAGTGAATAAGAATGTAGCCCATTGAGAACTCACAGGGAACTGCAGGTTTACCAAAAGGGAAGGATCTACTGATAAACAGGAAGTGATCAGATGTAAGGAGCCTGTGAGGCGGGATGGAGGATTAGGCTTCACTTGCAATGACAGGGTGGAGATATCTTCTTTATTGACCATTGAAAGGCGAATGTGGCATATTTGAGGAAAGGATAGCAGTTGTGAAGTTCAAATGACGACTGTGTGGGCGTTCCTCCTATTTCAGCTTCTCTGTATGCTTTAATCACAAGGAATGTTTGCAGGTACAGTTAAAGTTTTAAAATTATGCGATTATTTCCATTTTAGCAACCAAAGGACACAATGAGATTAGATGAAACAATGCTGGTCAAGCAGTTACTACCAGAAATCTGCCATTTTCTTCACACCTGTCGTGAAGGAAACCAACATGCGGCCGAACTTCGGAATTCTGCTTCTGGGGTTTTGTTTTCTCTCAGCTGCAACAACTTCAATGCAGTCTTTAGTCGCATTTCTACAAGGTTAGTGTATAAATCATGTGGGGTTACTAAGTAAAAACTGTTTAGAGTTCTTGTTTGCATAAAGAATATTTAATAGATCGGGCAGTGGTGGCACACACCTTTAATCCCAGCACTCAGGAGGCAGAGACAGGCGGATCTCCGTGAGTTCGAGGCCAGCCTGGTCTACACACAGAGTGAGATCCAGGATAGGCACCAAAATTACACAGAAAAACCCTGTCTCAAAAAAAAAAAAAAAAGAGAGAGAGAGAGAGTTAATATGAGCGATTTTTATCTGGGCATTTGTGGGAATTTTATGTGTTAATTTTCTTGACATTTTGATTGTGTAATATTGAAAATTATGTTGGAAATACTGATGTGTTGATATGAGTACTGTCACAAACTTGGAGAAGATGCCTCCCATGGCCAGGTCCTTTTTATTTCCTTCTTGCAGTGCTGAGGATTGAATTCAAAACTACATCCCCAGCCCTGGTTTGATGTTTTAAACATACTCATTTAGATACAAATCAGGTAGAGTAGCTGAGAAGTATAGTGAGAATTCTAATAATCCAATTCTCATAGCTACGCAATCATAAGATCCCAAGTTACTTTAAAAATAATCTAGAAAAGCCAGGTGGTGATGGCGCACGCCTTTAATCCCAGCACTCGGGAGGCGGAGCCAGGTAGATCTCTGTGAGTTTGAGGCCAGCCTGGGCTACAGAGTTCATTCCAGGAAAGGCACAAGGCTGCACAGAGAAACCCTGTCTTGTAAAAACAAACAAAAAAACAAACAAAAAAACAAAACAAAACAAATCTAGACAATATAGAAATAGAAGGAAGTAATTGCAATGTAGAATTCTCTGGAAAGTGGACTGTGTTTTAAGTGTATATGAAACAGTACCATTTATTGAGTATTCACTAGTATTTACAAGTATGCTATCTTGCTTTTATTCTCATAACGATTGATGTTAAAAGATAGTTACAGGCAAACAAATTAATACAACTCAAATTGTGAGGGTATGGTGGCTCACAACTTTGAAATCTCAGCACTTGGGAGGCAGAGGCAAGAGGATCTCAATGAGTTCGAGGCCAGCCTTTACATAGTAAGTTCAAAGCCAGCCAGGGATACATAGAGAGACCTTGTCTCAAAAAACAAAAAACTCCTACTTATAAACAAAAAAGTTAAGGAATTGTGTCATAAAATGGAAGACCCCAAATTTCTAAGCCAGGTAGGCCTCAGGATCTCCATTAGTTTCAGTATATCAGTTGTTTCCAGTGCTTTAAAAAATTTAAGGGTAGAAGAGGTGGCTTAGTGGTTAAGAACATATGGTACTCTTGCAGAGAACCTGAGTTTGGTTCCCAGTACCTGCATGGTTGACTCACAGCCGTCCAGTTACAGGTAGTTCAACATCTTCTCTGAACACTAGGCACACATGTGGTGCACATACATGCAGATACCCATACACATAAAATAAAAACAAACTTTTAAAAATGTGATTTAAGTAAAACAAAAAGGAAAAAATAGGTTGGAGAATTCACTTGGTGTAGGTAAAGGTGCTTTCTTTCTGAGAAGCCTCTTGGACATGGGTTATGTCCTTGGAACCCGTGTAAAAACGGGAAAGAACCAACACCACACTGCAGTCATCTGACCTTCACACACTTACCGTGGTACACATGCATTTTCCTTTATTTACACACACAATGAATTTAAAAATGAATTATAGAAAAAAGAAATAAAAATTAGTTTAAATCTTTACTGATAAGTCAAAATCATAATAATGATATTATAGATGGGGCAATTAGTCTAGCATGATCTCAGTGGGATGATATTATAAAGTAACTGTAACTTGCTTTCATGAAAATGGTTTGTCTTTCTTAATCAAGTACTGCCAAATGGGTTCTCAATTATGATCAAATACAAGGTATAACAACTTGCTAAGATTTAGTGACTACAAGACAAATACAAACAGAGAGAATAATCCTTTTGGTGCCTTGGTTTGTCCTTGTTAGTGTTGTACCGACCAGGGCTTCAATTGCACTCACTCTTGTTCCCAGCAAGGTGAATGAGAATATGCATCAAACTCTGAGATTTTTTGGTTCAGTGTGGAAGAACTGATTGACAATCTTTTTAATAAAAAAGATTGTTCTATAATTATGATGGTAGGTGACAATATTCTTTGATATTCTGCAACCTTTATAGACTATTAAAAGAAAATTAAAACTTTATTTAATGATATATTATTATTGGTTAATTTTTATAAGACAAAACAGCATTTCCGTGGTGTTTTTTTGAGTGAGTGCATTTTTATAGTGAGTCACTGTGCTGATGGAGTGAGCAAGGTGACACACAGGGAAATAGGACGCTAGAAAGTTACAGACAACAAGAACTCTTTCAGTTAGGCTACTACTAGATTGAAGATAGAAAATAATCAAGAAAAGTATAGTTTCTTAGTCTATCCGTGCAGAGATGGGTAACATTTATGTGACAGAACAACATTTCCATGGAGTGTTTAAGTAAGTATATTGTTCTATAAAATGGAGCAAATGTGCCATCTCTGAAAACCCTAAGGTCACCCATGGCTTCTTCCATGGCATTGGGCAGCATTAGTTCTTGTATAGACAACTTTTGTTGGGTTTTTTTTCCAAGTCTAGTTCACTGTTCATTGCTAGAATAGAAATTCTGGCTAGAGTTTCATTGGTTTGGGGGACAGATTAGTCGGAAATGGGATCTATGAAATAAATGTTTCATACAGCTATTATATGTGTGTTTTCATTTAGTTAGCACCAAAAATAGGAGCTGGTCTTCTTAGAAGGCCACTCACCTAACAGAGCACTGTGATGGTTTAATTTACATGGGGGCATTGTAGGATGTTGCAGCTAGGTGACCAAACTATGCAAATGACTTGAATAGCAGTTCTGAAGGTTGAGCTTTACACTTCATTTATAATGAACGTAAGTTGAGCTTCATCAGTCTCCGTGTCCACAGTTCTCTATGTGGGGATGACTGTAGTGGAGGTTGGGCCAGGCTTTAGATGCTCCACCACTGAGCTACAGCTACAGTAGTTTATTTTGAAAAAGGCCTCACCAATTCCAGCTGGTCTGGAAATTACATTGTAACGCAGGCTACCCTTGAACTTGGTATTGTCCTCCCTCTGCTTTTTCTGTAGCTGTGATTACAGGCCTGCACCACCAAACACAGCTTGTTTGGCTTTTTGTGTGTTATATTCATTGAAAAATTATAGCAAAGCTTTATTTATCTAAAGGGTCTTGTGTTCTAGGCTTATTATGCTCTTTAAAAAAAAAGATTTTATTGTTTTATGTGTATGTGTATATATGTCATTGTGTGTTATTGCTTGTGGAGGCCTGAAGATGGTATTGGATCCCCTGAAGCTGGGTTTACAGGTGGTTGTGAGGTGCCATGTGGAGGCTCAGAACTGGACTTGAGTCCTTTGAAAGAGCAGCAGGTGTTCTTAACCATGGAACATCTCTTCAGCTCTCATTGTACTTTTTCTTATGTATAAGATTAGTTACTTTACAGGATTTCTTTATAATTGACCATTCATAATATTTAATTTGGTAATTTTTTTTCTTCTTGACAGGTTTCCTATGTAGCTCAATCAGTTGTTGGATATAGATGCTCTCCTCATTGTTCAACATTTCCCATACAACTTTTACTTAGCTGATAATCCTTGGATTTATTATTAATTGGAAACTGCAAATGATAAACTTTCTATTTTGGGGGTGGGGTAGGGACTTTTTTTTTAAGTAGGGTCTCACTATGTAGCCTTGGCTGGTCTGACACTATGTAGACCTTGCTGGCCTGGAACTCTTAAAGATCACTTGGTTCTGGCCTGGAGCTCATAAAGATCACTTGTTTCTGCCTCTAGAATGTTGAGATTAAAGGAGTGTGCTGCCACATCTGGCTTGGTGCTATCATTCTTTATTTTTAAATTGGACTTATGTATTTATTTATTGGTTCTGTGATTGGGAGAATTAAACTCAGGGCTCTTCACATTAAATTATGCTTTCTCTTTTTTTTCCTCTTCCCTCTTTCCCTTCCCCCCTCCCTCCCTCCTTCCCTTCTTCCCTTCTTCCTTCCTTTCTTCCTTTCTTCATTCCGAGATAAGGTTTTACTGTGTAGCCCAAACTCACAGTTATATTCCTGTTTTTGTTTCCTGAATCCTTGGATGATGGGCATGAGCTGAACTTGTGATTCTTGTAAAATATATTTTCCTATATTATTTACACTATTGCAGAATAGAGGCTTCTTCCACCATTACTACTTTTTAGAATGAAGTGATTCTAAAATTTGCAAACGAATACCTGTGAGTTTCTTCTCTAAGGAATTACGACCTTTTTCTTTTTTTAAAGACTGTGTGTGTTTTCAGTTGTAGGAAAAAATTTGGGTAGTGGGTGGTAAGATGGTTCAGCAGGTAAAGGTGCATGCTGCTAGCCTGATGACCTGAGTTCAATCCCTGGAACTTATATGGTGGGAGGAGAGAACCAGTTCCTACACTTTGCTTTCTGATTGCTAATGCAAGCATACACACACAGTAAATAATGTAATTTAAAAAAAAAAAAAGACAATTGGATCTCCCCAATTAACAGTTTTGACAATTGGAGATCCCGGTCGTACAGCGGTATGACTTTTGATGTAACTACAGTATTTCCTAATTTCCTTGTCTTCAATTTCAGGGAGACCTAGACACATTTAAAAATGGGCTCCAATCTTAGAATTAACTAATTTTTCCAAAAGAGCTGTGGCTAATGTGAGAAATACAATTCAGACCTGAGTCTTAAATATATGGATGCAAAGTTTACTGGCATATCGTTTTTCATCATGTTCCTTAGATTGCTTATATTGTTTAGTTTTTTAATAAGTATGTTCTTATTTAATATATCTTCATTCATAAACCCATCTTCTGTTGAATCAGAATTTTGGACTGTTCTAAGACTTAAATGAGTAAATTGTTTCTGATTTTTACTTTTCAGGTTACAGGAGTTGACTGTTTGTTCAGAAGACAATGTTGATGTCCATGATATAGAATTGTTACAGTATATTAATGTGGATTGTGCAAAATTAAAACGACTCCTGAAGGGTAGGTTTAAATGTATATCTGCAGTTAACATAATTAATCTCAGTATTATGAATATAATAATTCTGCTTGAACTGGATATCAAAATAGATTTTATAGTGTGTATGTTCCTGTGAAATGGCCAGTAATGCATGTGGCTGACTGATTTTTGGACATTTGAAAATAATGCAATAGAGAACATGAATTTTATCTTAGTTTTGAGACAGGGTCTCTTTGTTTATCCTTGGCTGTTCTGGAACTCATTCTGTAGATTAGGCTATCCTTAGACTCAGAGATCACCTGCCTCTGCCTCCTGAGTGCAGGAATTAAGGGTATGCACCACCATGCTTGGCTGAGAACATGAATATTTTAAATCTTAGCAGTAGACAGTTTTCTTGAGCTACAGTTTTGCTTTTAATAAAGATGCTTGTGTCTTTTGGAATTTGATCCCCTAAGGTGACTCTAAGTCATAGAAGTTACTCATTTAGCTTTCCTGGTGTTTAAGAACATAGTTTTGAGCTGGTGAAATGGTGCATGCCTATAATCCCAGGACTTGGGCAGCTGAAGAAGGAGAGTTCAAGACCAGCCTAAACTATGTAGATAGAGTTCAAGTACATGATGGGCTATAGAGCGAGACCCAATTTCTAGAAACAAAACAAACAACCTCCCCAACAAAAGTATTAAAATATCAAACAGTGGTTTTAATTTCTAAGAGTCTCTTAAGAGACTGAGCTTGAGTTATGTGAGGCTTAAGAATTTTAATAGTTGTGTAACAGTTTTCAGAATGCTTAATATTAAAAAAAAATAGTATTAAGCTAGGTGTAGTTATGCCCAACTTTAATCCCAGCAGTTGGGAGGCAGAAGCAGGTGGATCTCTGTGACTTTGAGGCCAGCCTGGTCTACAGAGTGAGTTCCAGGACAGCCAGGGCTTCATAGTAAGACTGTTTTGAAACAAACCAACAAACAACCCCCCCCACCCCCGGCAAAAACAAACAAACAGAAAAAAAACTATTATTTTATACATGTATGAGGACTTGTATGCTGTAGTGCTGTTGTGGAGGTCAGAGGTCAACTTTGTGGAGTTGGTTCTCTCTACCTTGGGTTCAGGGCATTGAATGCTAGCAGGCAGGCTTGGGTGGGAATGCTTTTATACTGAGCAGTCTTGCCGGTCCTTCTTTGTTTTCTTAACATTTGGCTTTTTAAGAGTATATCTGTATAGGGACAATAATGTCAACTTCTGTCAGTAGTCTTTGTTATTTGCTTTTCTTTTCTTGCAGGACCTATACTTAAAATTGTGTACATACAAGAGTATGTGTCTAGAAAGGGTATCCTGAGGGAGGGGTGAGATTTTAAGGGAGATGGGAGATGGAATTACTGACTACATGTAGTAAGAAGGGTGAAGAGAGGACTCACTGGGGAGAAGAAACCAGCTGGAGAAGTGGGAGGATAGCGAATGAGAACACATAGGTATGAAGATGACACATTGAAATTCATTACTTGTATGCTGACCGTAAAGATTAATTTTATAAAAGAATTTATGGGGCCGGAGAAATGGCTAAAACAAACAAAAAACAAAGAAGTAGTTATGATGCCTGGGGATGTAGTTCAGTAGAATGTTTATATAGCATGAACAAAGCTGTGGGTTTGATCCCTAACATGATCAAAAAAGTGATTGCAGATATTATTATTGAAAAATCAAGTAGTTATTCAGTTTTATTCACACAGGCCTTACCTTCTCAGTTAAACTTGTTTGGAAACTCACTCACAGACATGGCCGGACCTAAATTCAGTCAGATTGACAATGAAGATTAGCCATGACAGTGACATTTTGGAAATAAATCAGTCCAAGTTACCCACGAATAGGGTTTGGTTAAAACAGTGGTTTTCTCAGTGATACTTAATCCATGGTAAGTAATTCAGATGTTTCTCCAAGTCCACATAAGAGTAGAGAAGAACATTTAATTTACATTGAGGCAACTTTTCTCAGCTTCTAAGAAAGATTTCATTCTTACTATTTTATTTATGTATTATGTTTGTATGTGTGCTTGTGGACTACAGAAGAGGGTGTTGGATCCCTTGGAGGTGGAGTTACAGGCTGTTGTGAACTGCCACATGTAGGTTCTGGGAAGCAAACTCAGGTCCATACAAGATCAACTTGCTTCCTAACCACTGAGCAGTCTCTCTCAAGCCCCATATTTCTCCTGTTGAATGCAGTTCCCTGTAAGCATAGATTTAGAATATATGCAGATTAGTGTATAAAATATAAAGCAGTGTTAACTAGGCCATTGAAAGTTAACTCTGGGTGCTGGACAGTTGGCTCAGCAGTTAAGAACACTTATTGCTCTTATAGAGGATGTTGGTTTGATTCCTAACACCTACATTGTGGCTCATGGCCATCTGTAATTCCAGTTACATGGATTCCAGTGTCCACTTATGACTTCCTCAGGCACCAGACGTGTTTGTGATGCACTTTCATGCATAAATAGTAAATAAAAAAGTTAGCTCTAGGTGACTATAACAAAAGAAATGGAAAATTTCTGTGGTTAATAATTACAGTAATAGCATGTTTTAAATTCATTTCAAGAATTTATTGAGAAACTACATGTAATAAACCATATTAATTTCTTGAAATTGAGAGGTTAATAAAATTTTGAACATGTCCTCAAGAAGCTTATGCTTTGATCGTCATGTTTTCTCTGGAAACCAATCTGCAGTGTGGATTAGCAAAGGGTTATATGACATGAGCTTCTGTCATGGTAATGAGGGCCTGTGGGTGTGGTGGAGGTCTCCATAGAGTGAGGGCCTGTGGGTGTGGTGGAGGTCTCCATAGAGTGAGGGCCTGTGGGTGTGGTGGAGGTCTCCATAGAGTGAGGGCCTGTGGGTGTGGTGGAGGTCTCCATAGAGTGAGGGCCTGTGGGTGTGATGGAGGTCTCCATAGAGTGAGGGCCTGTGGGTGTGATGGAGGTCTCCATAGAGTGAGGGCCTGTGGGTGTGGTGGAGGTCTCCATAGAGTGAGGGCCTGTGGGTGTGGTGGAGGTCTCCATAGAGTGAGGGCCTGTGGGTGTGGTAGAGGTCTCCATAGAGTGAGTGATATGGATGGGAGTCAATGTGGTAGGTATTTTGGAGGTATAATTATAACATTTGGTTAGGATATGTAGCATTTTGCAATAAATTTAAATACATACAATTATATATAGGAATCACAAAATATTACAGAGCATTTAGTTAAAGCAGAAAAGAGAAAGGATTGACAACAGAGAACAGAATGACCAGCTAAGTGATAAATGGAGCTCTAGATCTGCTTAGTCTCAGGTATCAGTAATACATCCAATGAAGAATTAAAGCACATGGCTGGAGAAGCAGCTCAGTTGGTAGAGTGTTTGCCTACTCTGCCTAAAGCCTGGGTTCAATCCCCAGCACCATGTAAACTGTGCTTGGTAGTGCGTATCTGCAGCCCCAGCACTTCAGGGGTAGAAGCAAGAAAATTAGAAGTTCAAGGTCATCCTCATATCCTCAGCTATATAAGGAACTAACTGGACTCAGATACATGGGACTCTGTCTCAAAACAAACAAAACAAAAACAAAAACAAACATTATAGAACGGAAGTAATTAAGTATACACACATTGGGATTGAGACTAAATTATTGTACACGTTGATAATATTTTAGGGGTAAAGCTGATGAATGAAGGAAGACAAAAGGACTAAAGAGAGAAATAGTGCCATTGATTTTATGTCAAAGACTAGGAGTAAAGGAAAAAAAAACGATTTGGGGAACAAGTTTTTCCTAATTTGTATTTATATTTGTTTTTCTCCACCCTTGTTTGTATTTCCAGAAAAAGAAATCCACAGTTAAAAGATCAGTACTAGAGGATTCATCTCTATTTTAGAAACATTCTATGTAAATGTAATAAAACGTAGTATCCCTTCTTTAAAAGTCCTTGGGAGAAGTTTTGTTTTGTTTTGCTAAGGGACTATTAGGTTAGAGTGTTTTGTAGAAGGGTCATCTTTTCCAGATAAAATTTTTTTTTAGATGTGGATGATAAATTTATGAAAGAAGTCTTAAAATGTATCCATGGTATTTATATGGAGATAAAATTAATCTTGTACTGAAGATGCAGTCCTGAGAATGCCTAGAGCCTGAGTCTGAGGACACTGTCTTTCAAGGATAATTCAAGCAACTTGGGCTACCACTGATGTGACCAGTTGTGACCTTCACTTGCCTTGAGAAACATCTCAAGTACTTTAAACTCTTAGTGTACTTGATAGGGGAAGGGGGCACTTTGGAAATCAAGAAAGTAAAAAGAGAGCTGAAAAGAGAGAGGAACCACATAGAAGAGAGAATTCAGCTTCAGCTGTGCAGCTCCCTAGCAGAGCGGGGGAATAGAAGGGGCTTCCATGAATGCATTGTTTCTCTGTCCAGTGCTGCTGTGGACCGAGCCTTCCAGAGAGGGCTACTCTGGAAGAAGAATCTCTCCTGATAAAACAGAACACAGAAATGCAAGAAAGCTGAAAAAGTAAGGCACTATGATTCCTCCAAAAGATTGTATATCCTCAACCATTGGATATTCTTTCTCAGCCATTTGGTTCAGAGATACTAACATGGGAAAATACCACATGATGAGTTTAAGTTTCCTGGTAAAAATGATCAGTGAGTGACATGAAAGAGAGAACAAATAAGCAGATGAGTTTAATCCAGGTTCTGGAGAGGAAAGCCAGAAACATAAAAGAGCCAGCAGAATGGGTAAGAAAGTCATCACTGTAAATGAAAGAATCAGTAACACAGAAGAAAAATACAGCAAAAATTGAGGTTAAAACAAACCAAAGACATGCTGGAAAATGAAACTCAATGAAACATTAAAAAAAAAAAACACATAGAATGACATCACAGGTACAGCTAGTTAAGCATACAAAAGAATATCAAGGATGGACAGCAAGGTTGATTAAATACTGCACTGAAACATCAATACAGGAGAAAAAATGAGCATGAACACAGTGTCAAGGGCTCTAGGATCTGATGAAGAGACCAAATCTGTGGCTCTCTGGGATAGAAGGAACTGAGGGAAACAATTAAAGGCATGAAGAATGTGTTGAATAAATTTGAAACAGAAAATCCCCTAAATAAACATGACCACAGTATCCATGATGTATTATCAAGATGTCAAAAATATAAGTAAGGAACCAATATTAGAAGCTCTAAGGGGCATGCTATTTCACCTACAGAGGTAACATTAGATAAGCAACCCTAAGTCAGAAAAGCATGGAATGGTATGTTGCAAGTCCTGAAAGTGAATATCTACCAACCAAGATTACTATTTCTAGCAAAGTTATCTTTTAAAATTAATGGAGAGATAGCCCAGCAGTTGAGAGCACATCTTGCTCTTGGAGGGGACTCAAGTTTGGTTCCCAGCACCCATGTCAGATGGATTACAACTGCCTGTAACTCCATTTCCAGTGGATCTTAGGCCTTCTTCTGGTCTTACCATGTAAATACCCACATATGGATACACATAATTAAACAGAATAGTTAAAAATTGATGGGGAAATAGGAACATTTTTCGAGACAAGCACAGACTAACAAGCACATGGCCATCAAGTCAGCATTGCAGAAGGTACATGATAGAAAATAACCTTAGTCATGAGAGTACAGGAATACACTTCTGAGAGGAAGCAATGCACAGAGTGAGGAAGGAGCCCTTTATGGTCAGTGCAGTAAACCAGCAAACTCCTTGTACCAACAGGGGAGAAAGTAAAGAACAAACAGTAACCCAACCAACCAAAAAAACAGCCAGCAAAGTTACAGGAGTTAACACATGTCTCTCAATAATAACCTTAAATGTGAATGGTTTCAGTTACCAATGAAGAGATACAGGCTGGCTTACTGGATTAAAAATGACAACCTTTCCTTTGTTGAAAAGTAACAATACTACACTAATAAAGATGTCTGCAGATTGAGAGTCAAAGGCTGGAAAACTATCTGTGAAGCAAACAGAAGCTGGAAGCAGACTTACGTATCTGTTCTTAGATGTGATAAAGCAGACTTCAAACCAAAAGTAGCCAGAAGAGATAACGAAGACCATTATACATACATAACATAAACAATTCATCAATAAGATAAGTAACTATACATCCCATGCAAGTTTACATATATATGTAAAAGCACTGGTGCTTCCAATTTCATTAAAAAAAATACCAGTAGACAGAAAATGTCAGAACAGACCTAATAAAATAATAGTGGGTTGTTTTAGTAACCAGCTCTCTTCAGCACATAAGTCATACAAACTAAAAATCAACAACTTCAGAGTTAAACTACAACATACATGAAATGAATTTAACACACATATGCAGATTATGCTATCCAACAAATAGAAAATACACAGTCTTCTCAGAAGCCCATGGAACCTTCTCTAAAACAGATCACATTTTAGGCCACAAATCAAATCTTTTGGTTTTTCGAGACAGGGTTTCCCTGTGTAGCTTTGCGCCTTTCTTGGAACTCACTTAGTAGCCCAGGCTAGCCTCGAACTCAGAGATCCACCTGCCTCTGCCTCCCGAGTGCTGGGATTAAAGGCGTGCGCCACTACCACCCAGTCACAAATCAAATCTTAACAAATATAAAAGCATTAGCACAAGACCAGAAATCAATAGCAAACAAGCAAATCTACAGAAACAAATATGTACATGGAGACCCAACAGTACATCCCCCCCCCCCCCCGCGCGCGCGCGCGCCCCAAGTGGGCAGTTTTATTAAAAAAACAAAACAAAAAACAAACCAAAACTCCACACAGAAGTTCACCCAGGAGGGGAGGTCCCTGGAGCCAGGTGGCACTCCACCTCAGAGACCTGCTGCTCACAAAGGGGTTGGGGATGGGCTCCATGCTGTCCTGCCGGCAGATGAGTGCCGCGGAAGTGCTGCGGCAAACCACGAGCTGCCGCGTACCCTCCGTCAGCTTGTACTAGTCATTGGGGTCTCGCATGTACTCGATGGTCCCGTCCAGCACCTGGTTGAGTAGTGGGTCACACCCTTTCAGGATCCCGCTGGCTTCCCGGCCACCCTGAACTTGACTCAGATGGTCTTGTGAGTGTACTTAGACAGGTCCAAGATGCTGTCTTGCGCCATCTTGCGGTCGCGCGACGACAACAGTACAATCTTGAATGATGAGTAAATCATTGAAAACAAGACAAAACAAAACAATCCAGGGATGAAGTTTAAAGATTTCTAGAATTAACATTTCAAGAGATGAGTCAGGGTTTAAGAGTACTTACTATTCTAGAGAACTTGAGTTCCCAGCCTCCACGTCAGGTGGCACATGGTACCTGGAACTCCAGCTACATGGGAACCAACTCCCTCTTTTGTGCCACAGGTGGCACCGACCAGAAACATGCATGAATAAGATATTACAGAAGGAAAATCTTAGAATCAAAAGTGGAGCGCAATTTAACAGACCCTTTGGAATACAACAAAGGCAGTTTTTAAAAATTGTTTCTGACCAAGCGTGGCAGTGCACTCCTTTAGTCCCAACACTTGGGAGGCAGAGGCAGGTGGATCTCTGAGTTTGGGGTCAGCCTGGTCTACATAATGAGTTCCCGGAGAGTCAGGATTATGGAGAGAGTCCCTGTCTCAATAAAACAAAACAAAAAAGCTTTCTTGCTTTTTTTTTGTTTTTGTGCCCCCCCCCCCCCCCCCCCCCGCGCGCGTGCGCGCGCGCGACAGGGTTTCTCTGTGTGGCTTTGCGCCTTTCCTTGAACTCGCTTTGGAGACCAGGCTGGCCTTGAACTCATAGAGATCTACCTGGTTCTGCCTTCCGAATGTTGAGATTAAAGGCCTGCGCCACCACCACCTGTTGTTTTTTCTTATTTTTATTTTTTTTATTTTGCCGGAGCTGAGGACCAAAACCAGGGCCTTGCGCTTGCTAGGCAAGCGCTCGATTAATTGAGCTAAATCCCCAACCCTTGTCTTTTAGTTTAATACGCAAGTTTGATGTGTGATGATGATGCCTTGAATTTTCTTGAAAGGCAGTTTTGTTTTTGTTTTTGTTTTTGTTTTTTTTTGGTTTTTCGAGACAGGGTTTCTCCGTAGCTTTGGAGCCTGTTCTGGACTAGCTCTATAGACCAGGCTGGCCTTGAACTCACAGAGATCCACCTGCCTCTGCCTCTCGTGCTGGGATTACAGGCATGCGCCACCACCGCCTGGCCGAAAGACAGTTTTAAGAGGAAAATTTATAGCCATGAGTGCCTACTACTAAAAAAAATCAGAAAGATCCCAGAAAACCAAATGATATACCTCAGGGTTTTAGAAAAGCAAGAACAATTCAAATCCAACAGCAATGGACAGCCAGACATAATAATGATCAGAGCAGAAATTAATGAAATGGAGAATGAGATGGCTCTTGGAAAATTAAACAGATTCACAAGTCCCTAGCTTGTCAAGACCCAGATTAGTAAAATTAGAAATGAACAAGGTAAGGTCATTACAGGTTCCAGTGAAATACAGAGAAACAGGGTATAGTTTGAAAACTTATGTTCTGAATAGTTGGTAAATACAGAGGAAGTGGATAAATTCTTAGAACTGTCAAAATGGTCTAAACAACTTCAACAGATACATAGCAACCAAAGAGACCGAAGCAGTCTCACAATAAAAGTACAGGAGTAGATGGATCCCACTGCTGAATTTAAACAAAATTTTCAAGAGTAAACACCTTTCTGTAAAAATAGGAGAGGAACACTACTATTCTATGAGGACAACAGTACTCTGACGCCAAAATTAGATAAGGACACAACAAAAAAGAATACTCTAGACAAATTCTGAACAAAATTCTAGCAAACAAAATTCTGGAACATTGGTTTCATCCCAGGGATGCAACATTGGTTTAACATGCATAAACCAAGAAGTAAAGTAGCATGTATACTTAAAAACAAATTACATGATTATCACAATTGATGCAGAAAAGGCCTTTGGATAAAGTTCAGCATCCTTTCGTAATAAAAATTCTGAAGAAAGCAGGATTAAAGTGAACACACTAAAACATAATAAATAGAGTATGTATGAATAAAGCTTATAGCCAACTAATTTGGGGAAAATTAAGAGCAGTTCCTCCAAAATCTAGAATGAGATTAAGGTTCCCAGTCTCAGGCCTTTAATGCCAGCATTTAGAAGGCAGAGGTGACAGGTGGATTTCTGAGGTTTAAGCTTAGCTTGATCTAGTTCCAGGCCAGCTAGAGCTTTATAGTAAGACACAACAAACAAAAAACAACTTAAAATTACCAGATTTTTTTTTTTTAATTTAATGTAGTGTTCGAAGTCTTACCTAGCACAGTAAGTCAAGAAAGGGCACTAGGAGGAATACAAATGGAAAAGTCAAAGTCAACTTATCCCAGTGTGGAGGCAGCATGATCTTTCTATTTCCCACTGGAGCTGAGGGGGAGCTGGCTAGCTGCCATAGTGCTGAAGGGGCAGTGCAGGAAGGCGTCAATGAGCCATGCACCGCTGAGCGAGCTCTCTACCGCCTAATAATACTGATATGCAGGCAAGATATGCCCAGTGGTGTAGCCGTGGCATAGATGTGCTCTAGGATTGGTGGGGAGGCCTGCTCCACCAGAGGGAGTCCATGGTACTGTAAAGCTGATTCAAAACTCAAGACTGAGGGCTTTGGCCCTAAAGGGGAACTTCTTATTATTGTTTAGCTAAATTGATAACAGCACCAAGCAGCCTTAAAAGTACCTATGTTTATGTTCATAGATTAAACACTACCCTTGAGTCTTAATTAAAGAAGCATTGTAATGAAAAATGGTAAATGCAGAGACGCATGGCTGCTCAGGATACTGAGACTAAGTGGCGGTCAAGTGCTCAGTCTTCCAAAGAACTACCCTACCCCTCTAAGGCTCACAGAACTATGTGGAAGGAGGAATGGGAAGAATGGAAGAGCAGGAAGATAATGAGAAGAGCTGTAAAGGGCTGTCTTGTGGCCATGACACAGCCAGTTATGACCTCACAGCAGCTGTCAGCAGTGGAGCTCCAAAGGCTGGCTCTGTCAACAGTCCCAGATCTGCGAAGGGCCCATTTGGCCCTACCCTTCCTTAATTATAAGCTACTAATGGACTTAGGGGGAGGGGCAAATAATGTCCTCTATTGTATACCACCTGATGAGCTGACCATGCTCTGATAAACCCATGGTCACATAGGTGACCCTAATTGAACTCAGTGGCTCACCAAACAGGAAATTGTGAATGTATGAAAAGGACTTGTAGTGGGTAATGGGGGTAATGGGGAAATAAAAGAGGGTGAAGGTGGTCAGTAGGCAGAATTAGACTACATTTATTATGAAATTATCTAGAGAACAGAAATAATAAAGTAACATAATAAAAATGTGAATAAATATAATTTTTTGTTTAGAAAGAAAAGAAGGGTCCTAAGGACTCAACCAGAAAACTCTCAGACCTGATACTTTCAAGAGGGCAGGAATGCCAGTTGTGGTGGGCATACCTTTAATCCCAGTACTCAGGAGGCAGAGACAGGTGGACCTCTGTGAGTTCAAGGACAGCCTGGTCTACAAAGCGAGTTCCAGGACAGCCAGAGCTACACAGTGAAGCCTTGTCTTGAACCCCCCCCCCCCAAAGAAAAAGAAAAAGAGCAGGAGATAAAAATGTACAAAAATGAGCTGCTCTTCCAGAGGACTTGGGTTCAATTCCCAGTACCTACATGGCAGCTCACAACTGTCTGTAACTCCACTTCCAGGGGCATCTGACACCCTCACAGACATACACACAAGGAAAACACAATAAAATAAAAATAAATTATCTTTAAAAATCAGCTGCTTTTGAGTACTAGTAATGAACTTACCAAGAAAGTAGAAAAAAAATTTCCATTTACAATAGCTTAAAAAACAAACCCACAACTCCAAAATAAATAATAAATAAATCCTAAGGATAAACTTAACTAAGGATGTAAAAGACCTCTATAATGAAAACCTTTAGGGATTGGAAAGATAGCTCAGTTGGTAAGGGCATTTCCTGAGTTCTGATCATAGTATCCATGTAAAAAAAGGCCAAGCATCGCTCTGTGCTCATCCAATTGCTATGGGGACAGACAGGAAGATTGCTGTGGCTTGCTGGCTGCCAACCAAGTCCCAGGTTCAATGTGATTCTTGTCTCAAAGTGGTTAGTAGAAAGTGATAAAAGTAGGACACTTCCTCTGGCCTTACACACACACACACACACACACACACACACACACACACACACCTTTAAGACACTGAAGAAATAGAAGAGACTACTAATGCTTATAGATTTGCAGAATTAATATTGTGGGTGATTTTTTTTAGAGTGGCTTACAAAGTAGTGGTCTGGGTAGTCCAACAATGGTGGTTTCCTGACTGAAGGGCCAAGAACCAGTAGTTTAGTCTAGAGTCTAGGTGTCTCAGCAGTCCCAATAGGATGCTGAAGTTCCAGTGAATTCTTAGAAAGTTCCTGATCGTTGGTGTACGATGGATGTGGAAGCAGTAGCACCAAGAGACTCCCTGAAAGATCTCCTATGCTAAGGCATGGCTTTCCTTATCTCCTCTGGAGAAGCAATCCACTTCTTAGAAGTCTAGATCAATCACCTCTCCTAACACTGTTACTCTTTTTTTAGCCTATTGGCTTAAAGGCACCAGAAGCCCAAAGTGGCCAGGAAGAAGTCTGAGTTTCCATAACATAATGTATGTTATGCCTAAGGCAGAATTTCCCCTTACCCCACCAGAAACTACTAGGCCAACAGACTTAAGGTCATTGTAACAGGAAGCAACAATCTTCCTAGTGGGGCACTCTCTAGAAGCAATATTGAGTGGAATCATTTTGATTTCTACCTGTTGATTCCTCAATCAGTGAATCCTGGCAAGAAACTGAACCATATATTGGAAGCAATACAAAGCATACATATATTGCCACTAGAGAAACCTGCCCCATCCCTCCAGGGTACTGTCACCTGATGGACATCATAACTGGGTCTTGCAAAAGCTGTTTACCATTCTATCAAATCTGGTGTTTCAGGATATAGGGGACATTCTAAGAACAGTGAATTCCATGAACATCAGCCCACTATTATACTTCTGTGGCTGTGAAATGAGTTCCTTGGTTAGAAGCAATTCTATATGGAATGCCATGATGGTGGATAAGATAATCTGTAAGTCCACGGATGGTAGTTTTGGCAGCAGCAATACATCCAGGAAAGGCAAACCCATAACCAGAATAAGTATCTATTCTAGTAAAGATAAAGCATTGCCTTTTCTATGGGAGAGCTGGTCCAGTGTTGTCAGATGACCAAGTCTCTGCCTGGCCTGGGGAATGATGCCATATCATATCAGGGCACAGTGTTGCGTTTCTGCTTCTGGCAGATCTGACACTCAGCAATAGCTGTAGCCAGTTCAGCCTTGGTGAGTAGAAGTCCATGCTGTCAAGCTCATGTATAACCTCCTTCTCTGCCACTGTGGCTACTTTGTTCATGGTCCCATTGGACAGTAACAGGGATGGCTGGGGAAAGAGGCTAAGTGTTCACAGAATGGGTCATCCTTTCTACTTCATTATTGGACTCCCCTTCTGCTGAAGTCGCCGTTTGATAAGTATTTACATAGGACACAAGTATCTTCAGATCTTTTGCCCATTTAGAGATCTAGCTACAGACATCTTCCCTAGTTGTCTTTCTCACTAATTTTTTCAACCATGTTCCTTTCCAAGTCCCACCATCCAGCCTATCCATTGGCTACAGCCCATGAATTAGAAAACAGTCACACACCTGGCCATGCTCATTCCAGTCAGAATGTATAACCACATGTACTGCTCCAAGTTCTCCTCACAATGAAGATTTCTCTCTCTGCTATCTTTTATGGTTATACCAGAAAAGGGTTATGAAGCAGCAGCAGCTATCCATACTCGGGTGGTGCCTTCATAATGTGTAGAACCATCAGTAAACCAGGCCCTAAACTTGCCTTCTTCAGTCAGCTGATTGTTGGGAATACCCCATGAAGCTATAGGTGGCATGCTTGGGAGCAGAAGGCATTATAACAGGAATAGAAACCATAGCGTTTGGACAACTTCATGTATCCTGCTTGTGACCTCAGGACCTACTTGGGTCTGATCACAGTATATACCACTTCCATTTGATAATAGGTTGCTGCTGCACATATCCTACTTTATGGTTTGGTTGTCAAGATAATACTCAGCTCATGATAGGTAGCTCAGATAGCATGATAACTTGGTGGCTCATTTAGTAGTAGGCCAAGAACAGTCTTTTAATGGGAGAATAGTTGTCTGTAGATGACATATCCTTGCTTCCAAATCACAAGGGTCTCTTCTGTGATTCACCGAGAGGAGCCTACTAAAGGCTCTAAACTGCCACTGTCACCTTAAGTACCATTGGGTCTGCTGGATCACATGGTCCAAGTGGTAGAGCAGCCTGCACAGCAGCCTGGACATGTTGAAGAGCCTTCTCCTGTTCTAGGCTGCACTCAAAGCTAGCAGCTTTTTGAGCTATTTGGTATATGGCCTGGAATAACAAAACAAAATTAGGGATATGCTGCCTTCAGAATCCAAATAGGTCCACTAAGCTTTGTGCTTCATGTTGGTGGGAAGGGCAAAATGCAATAACTTAATCTTTCAGCTTAGAAGGGATATGTCTGCATACCCTCTCACCACTGAACTTTTAGAAATTTTACTGAGGTTGAAGGCCCTTGAATTTTGGTTGGATGTATTTGCCATTCTTCCAGTGTGCATAAGTGTTACCAACAAGTCCAAAGTGGTTGCTACCTCCTGCTCACTTGGTTCAGTCAGCATAATGTCATTAATATAGTGGATCAGTGTGATATTTTGTAAAGAGGTGCTCAGTATCCCTTCAAACTAAGTTATGACATAGGACTGGATAGTTGTATACCCTTGAGGTAAAACTGTAAAGGTATACTACTGACCCTGCCCGCTGAAAACAAATTGCTTCTGGTTGTGCTTATGGACATGTACTGAGAAAAGGCATTTACTTGATCGTAGGCTGAATACCATGTACCAGGAGGTATGTTAATCTATTTAAGTAAGGGCATCACATCTGGTACAGCAGCTGCAATTTGAGTTACTATTTGATTAGGTTTGTGATAGTCAACTGCCATTCTTTATGATCCATCTGTCTTCTGCACTCACTGGTTAGGAGAGTTAAAGGGAAATGTGTTGGGAACTACCATCTCTGCATCTTAAAGTCCTCGATGGTGGCACTGGTTCCTCCAGGGATGCAGTATTCTTTGGTTCACTTTTTCCTTGGTAGAGGCAATTCCAGTCTTTTCCATTTGTCCTTTCCAACCGTAACAGCTCTCAGTCTGCAGGTCAGGGGACCAGTGTGGGAACTCTGCCAACTTCCAGGTATATCTGTACCAATTATATATTCTGGAACTGGGGAAATAACCACAGGATGAGTTTGGGGACCCACTGGATCCACTGTGAGTTGGACTTCAGCCAAAATTCCATTGAGCACCTGACACTCATAAGCCTCTCCTTTAATTGGAGGGCCACAGTACTATTTGAGGTCTCTTGGAATCAGTGTCAGTTTAGAACCAGTATCTAGTAGATCCTGGGAAGTCTGTTTGTTTCCTTTTTCTCAGAGTAAGTTACCCTTAGGAAAGGATGGAAGAAAGGGTAACAGTAAAACTTTGAATTATTTTAGCAAGGTCCTCAGGGGACCTGCCTATTCAAGGGCTTCTGGGTCTGCAAACTCGCTCAAGTCTGGAAATTGGTTCATAGGCTGAGATTCCCTCTTGCTACTATCCAGTGTAGCCTTTCTTTTCTTTGAGAATTTTTATGCCTACACAGATGTACAGTAAACACATAGGAGTATGCTTTTTATCTAATTCATTCCTGGAAACACCATGACGGATTAGCCAGTACAAAAAGGTCCATTGGAGTCATGCCATCCTAAAATCACTTTGTCTGTGCTGCGCATTATGTGACTATGTTCTCCTTGCCTTTAGCAATTCAGTGCTGCTACCTAGGCCTCTGCTACTCTGGGTGCCCAATAAAGCCCATCACATTTAACTTTCCTAATTGAGCATCAGTGTCTCTAACCCTAAGTTCTGGCACAAGGAAAAGAGCTATGACAAAGATTTTCAAATTACTTATTCTCCTCTTACAATTTTGTGTTTTGTAAGATTAGTGAAGAGACTATCTTCTGGGCCTTTCCATTGTGGAAGGTTAGGTTTTATATGGTAAACCCACTATTGCAATTTCTCTGAGCCCTAAAATCTCTTTGTCAGTACTATCCAAGGGACACCAGGTATCACCCGTTTCTTTTCAGTGACTGCCTTATGGCTAGTGCTTCAGTTGACCAATCAAACTTCTGACACCTTTTTTTTAAACCATGAGAACTTCAGTGTTAAACAGGACCTTCACTCAGTGGGTCCATATCAATAAACTCATCTTGATCCAGTTTTATGTTTCTCCACCATTATTTCACACCCTTTAGAGTCCATTCCCAGACATATTACCCTCTTTAGTGCTGTAGCACACCTTCTTGTGAATTTCACCTCTAGGAGCCTGCTTAATCTTGATTCTGGCTATAGTTTATAGGCTACTCTTGGTGAGCACTGAGGGACTTGAGCATTGTCTTGCCTGTATTTCTCTGTAAGGGAAGACACTGCCAGTTTGTAGAAAATGAAAGACTAATATCCTTAGGCAAAGGTACAGAAGGAAATATTGCAAGGGATGGGGATGCATCCCCCACTAGGAGTGGGATGATTACTTCTTCAGGTGAGACAAACCCTTCAGAATATGAGAGTTCAGTGTCCTCAGCCTCGCTTTATGTAGGGCCCTCCTGTACTTCTCCATGTCAAGTTTGGGAGGATCCTACCCCTTACCAGTCAGTGCCACCCTTTACCAGTCAGTGCCGTTAGGTTCTACCATTAGTGAAGGAGTTACCGTAGCAACAGGAAGGAGTGAGGGAAGCAGACAAAAAGCAAAAGCTTTCTTCTTCCATGTCCTTTTATGTAGGCTGCCACCAGAAGGTGTGGCCCAGATTTAAGGTGGCTCTTCCCACATTAAATGATCCTATCAAGAAAACCCTTTACAACTGTGCCCAACTACTTGGGTTTTAGTTGAGTCCAGGTGTAGTCAAGTTGACAACCAAGATTAGCCAGCACATTCTCTAAGTTTCTGACTTAAGCTGTCAGAAACACAGATTGGAGAAAAGGTACCCCTTTAACAAGTGGTGCTGGCTAAACTGGATTTCTACATGTGGAATGAAAATAAGTCATGTCTCTCACATTCTACAACAATAAATTCAGTATATCAAAACCTTAATGCAAGAAGAAGATGTAGGTAAAGCATTTCATTATATAGTCAAGGATTTTCTGAAAAGAGCTATAACATAGGCAACAATACCAAGATTTGACCAATAGAATTACATGCCAAGTAAAGGAAACAGTCACTAGAGTGAAGTCACTTAGACTTGGGGAAAAAACTGTCAACATTACATTTGGCTGGGGACTGATATCTAGACTATATAAAAAACTACTAAAATTAAACACTAAAAGCATTCAGTCTATAGATAGGCTTATGAACTGAATAGACAGTCCCCCTATTAAAAGGAGGAATACAAATGACCTGTAGATACTTGGAAAAAGTGTTCAATGTTCTTAGAAATCAGGGAGATGTAAATTAAAACTGCTTTGAGATTCTTTATCACTTCAGCTGAAATGGCTGTCATCAAGAGGACAAGGGACAGCAAATGCTGGGGAGGGTGTGGGCACGGGGCCCTTATTTGCTGCTTTTGGGAATGTACATTTGAATAGGCACTGCGGAATTCAGTTCCGAGGGTTCTTCAGAAAACCGGTAATAGACCGTATGACTTAGATTGGATAGCCACAGAAATACTTGTACACCATTTTTATTGCCACACCATTCACAATGGCCAGGAAATGATACCAGACTGAATATCTATCAAGAGAAGAATGGATACAGAAAATGTGGTACAGCCAGTAGTGCTGGCTACAACAGTGGGCATTTGTGTGGCAGAGGGGAGGGAAGGCTGGAAAGGCTAGTGGGAAGGCCAAGGCTAGTTTCTTGCTCATAGAGAGCTGGGCTATATACTTCCTTGTGGGCCATATCCACAGACAGCTGCTGCTGCTGTGCACAGTGCTGTGATTCTGGAGTACCTCACTGCTGAGGCATTAAGAGTTGGTGGCTAAATGCTTCCAAGGGTTTCACAAGAAGTGTGTATCATTCAGTGTCACTTGCTTACAGTCTTTGTTGAGGAGGAGTTGGATTCACTTATCAAGGCAGGGGTAGTGTGATCCCTTACATCCACAAAACTCAGATTGCAAGGAAATGCCAGCAGAAAACTACTGCCTAGGAGGGTTATTTTAACCAGCCTACTTTTTTGTTTGTTTGTTTGTTTTTCAAGACAGGGTTTCTCTGTGTAGCTTTGCGCCTTTCCTGGAACTCACTCTGTAGACCAGGCTGGCCTTGAACTCACAGAGATCCACCTGGCTCTGCCTCCCGAGTGCTGGGATTAAAGGCGTGCGCCACCACCACCTGGCTACCAGCCTACTTCTTTCGAATTGTTCTGCAACTGGAACAGAAGATAACAATGAGAACATGTGGAATTTAAAAAAATAGTTTAATGGAGAAGTATAGACAATTACTGTAGTCACAATGAAAGAAACATTTTTATGTTCTTTGACTCAGAGTTTGGTGAAATGCCTTCTCATGTGGTGACAGTTGTGTGTTGATTGGCCAGATTTCTCCTTTATGTTTTTATTTTAAAAAATAGAATCAATGAACCATGTTTTATGAAATAAAGTGGTAAAATGCTATAGATACACAACAGACTTTTATGCAGCTGTAAAGAAAAATGCAGTCATGACATTTGCAGGAAAATGGAACTAGAAATCATTGTTAAATTAAATAAGTTAAATAAGCCTGATTCAGACAAACAAGTCATGCTTTCTTTTTTTGTATAGAATCTAGATTTAAGGGAGTGTGTATGGAATTTGTAGCGGGGGCTACAAAGTGGATCATGAGGGGTGGAGAAGATCTTCAAAGAGGGAGAAACAGAGAGGGTAATGGAATACATACAGTTTGAAAGCAGAAGGGTGGATTGCCTGGTTTGGAAGGAAGGAAGCCTACTAGGAGGCAGGGAACATGGGAGTGGGGTGGGGATACTGATGGAAAACAACATATAATGACATATATTCATGAAATGCCATAACAATACCCATTTCTTTGCATAGTAACTTAAATTAATTAAAGAATTCAAAGATAAAGTGTAATCTGTTTTAAATAGTCAGATTAGCAGAATTCAAACTGTCCTACTAGATAGGGATGCAAGGATGTCACAGTGATGGTCAGTATGCTGCTCAGTAGACAACTTTTCTGAAAAGCAGCTCTGTAGATTTTATCAAGAGTCCTTAGAAAGTATTTGTCTCCTTGTCTAGATACTTGTAGACAATTGCCTATCTTATAGAAAATAATTACATGGAAAAAGCTTTATATAAGTCCACATATTTGTCAGTGCTATGTTTAATACTGAAATACTAGAAATTACTTAGATGTGCAACTGGAAAACATTTAAATAGCCTGTTTCTTCCTCCCTCCCTCCCTCCCTTCCTCTCTTTCTTTCTTTCTTTCTTTCTTCCTCTCTCCTTTCTTTCTTTCATTCATTCATTCATTCATTCATTCATTCATTCATTCATCTGTGTATATGCTGCAATGCCCTCAGAAGCCAGCAGAGCATGTTGGATCCTCTGAGGCTGAATTTACAGATGGTTGTGAGCCATCATGTGGGTACTGGGAACTGTACTCAGTTCCTCTGTAATAGCAGCTACTGTACTTGACTGCTGAACCATCTCTAGCCCCTGTAGTTTTTTTGTTTGTTTGCTTTGTTTTTTTTTTGGGACAGAGCTTCTTTGTGTAGCCCTGGCTGTCCTGTAACTTACTATGTAGACCAGGCTCAAACTCACAGAGATCCTGTGTCTGACTCCTGAGTACTAGAATTAAAGATGTTGCCACCATGACTGGCTTCTATTTTTTTTAAATATACTTAAAAAATAAGATTTATTATTTTTATTTCATGTGCATGGGCATTTTGCCTGCCATGTGTCTGTGTACCATGTTAGCATCTGGTACCTGGTGCTTGCAGAAGCCAGAAGAGGGCTCCTGCTCCCCTGTAATGAGAACTGATGGATGGTTGTGAACCACCATGTGGGTGATGGGTATCAAACCCAGGTTCTCTGGAAGTGTGTCTAGTGCTCTTAACCTTTTATCCCCATGTTTTATAGTTTTGTTTGTTTTTTTGTAAACCAATTTAAAAAAATAGAGCAAAGGGAAAACTTGAAGTTCAAGGCATGTTTGCTTTTTACTTTTTTTTGTCTTTATCAATATAACATGAGTTTGCAATTTATATTTATTTTTACTGTTAAATTGCTTATTAATAATATCAGAAGCAAAATAGTACACAAAATTAGTAGTTCTGAATTGTATTTGTGTTAAATAATTGAGAGTTAATAAAACAAAATTTTTCCCTCTAGAAACTGCATTTAAATTTAAAGCCCTGAAGAAGATCGCACAATTAGCAGTTATAAACAGCCTAGAAAAGGTAAGCTTCAGCCTCCTGGGTATTCAGATTTTGGTTTCAGTTATGAATTTTGCTGTATTTAATATCTTGAAGATAAGAAAGTCAAGACTTGTGTGATAGTTTCACACCACCATAATGGGAAGTATGCATTACAGTATCCTTATGAAGAAACTTTCAGTTCTTTGCTATTTAATATATTGGAAATATTGACTACTTTCTTATAAAAGCACGTATTTTTTTACTCATAGGCCTTTTGGAACTGGGTAGAAAACTATCCGGATGAATTTACAAAGCTGTACCAAATTCCTCAGACTGATATGGCTGGTAAGCTGAATGACTGTGTAGGGTGAAGGGGTGTGTACCTTTGTTAAGCTCTCAGAGGGAAAACATGGTGCTTTCAGGTTACGTTGTTACAAAGGTGGTTGTCTATAATCTATCATCAGCTGTTACCAAATAGGAATTACAGGCTTACTCTCCTAATTCTACATTTTTTCCAGCCCTTTCCCTTTTGAGCAAATAAGTTTTAAATCAAGCTCTAGTCTTTCATGTTGTAATTGAATATTGATGGCTCTCTCACAGCATTTGTGTGTATGTGTGTGTTTTAGGACTTTATTTTATAGTTAGGTATGTATATCTGATGAGGAAATACTATTTTTACTTTTGAATAAGATTTTGGGGTGATACCTGCACAGCAGAGAATAGAGACCCCTTGGGAACTGGAAATTCTTTTGTTAAACTGTCAATCTTTTGTTCCTTCTGTAAGACCCAAATAGTGTGACAAAATATAAAGCCTTTGTAAACTGGGGACTTCTCTAGGATGGGTCAAGATAGCCCTTCTCATATATTTTTTTAAAACTGTGATCCTTGGGTTTTTTGTTTATTTGGCTGTTTGTTTTTTGTTTGTTTGTTTGTTTGTTTGATAATTCTGGATTTTAATTTAATGCCAAGGGTTTTCTTATCTGGTAAAATCATCTGATTTTTATATTTTTACATAGAGTGTGCAGAAAAGCTGTTTGACTTGGTGGATGGTTTTGCTGAAAGCACCAAACGGAAGGCAGCTGTGTGGCCGCTACAGATCATTCTCCTCATTTTGTGTCCAGAGATCATCCAGGACATCTCCAAGGACGCGGTTGATGAGAACAACATGAATAAGGTGAGGAGGGCAAGGGGCTTCTGTCCTTTCCTGACGGGAAGGACTTGTTCTATTCAAGGCACGTGTTTCAGTTACAGCCATGCTGGGTCAAGCAGTTGGTTGACCTTACAAGAGACACAGTCACAAGTTATTTTATTTGAAAAAAGGATGAATAATATAATCAGTGATTGGAAGGCTCTGAACTCTGTTGGTTTTAGTACTGAGTAATTAAACTAGATAATTTTTGTTACTTAAACTTGTACTTTGCTTTATTCATCATTAAAATATATTTAGAAATTTATAATTTAACTATATATATGTGTATAAATTGAATACTGGCTGGCTATTTCCAAATAAATTACATAGCTAACAATGCATTTTCTAAAGCTTCATGGTGACTTTTGGAAATATTATTTAATAGATTTTTTTCATTATGAAACATAACTATTCTAACAATTTAATATTTGAAAAATTAATGTAAATTTGAAAGTTTCAATCTTTTCTATGGGTTGAAGTAACCAAATAAGACAAAAAGAGGTTTTGGTGTTCCCAAATGTTCCTTTGACTTTTGCTTATTAACATTAATTTAAAAATCAGGGGTTAGCCGGGTGGTGGTAGCACACACCTTTAATCTCACCACTTAGGAGGCAGAGGCAGTCAGATCTCTCTGAGTTCGAGGCCAGCCTCATCTGTGAGTTCTAGGACAGCCAGGGCTATTACACAGAAAAATTGTCTTGAAAAACCAAAAACAAACAAAAACATAGGGATTTGAGAGATGATTTATTGGCTAAAAAACACTTTCTAGTCCTCCAGAGGACCTGAGTTCAGTTTCCAGCATCCACATTAGGCAGTTAACAACCTGTAGCTGCAGTTTTCCTGTGTCCACCCAGCTCCTGCAGCCCCTCAGACCCAAGTAAACTCACAGAGACTTACATAACTTATAAACTGTATGGCCATGGCAGGCTTCTTGCTATCCAGTTCTACATCTTAAATTAACTCATTTCTGTTAATCTATAAGTTGCCACATGGCTTGTGGCTTACTGGTACTTTACATCTTACTTCTCATTGCTGTGGCAGCTGGTAGTGTCTCCTCACTCAGCCTTCCTATTCCCAGAATTCTCTCTTTGTCCCACCTGTGTGTCCTGTCTGGCTGCTGGCCAATCAGCACTTTGTTTATCAATCAATCAGAGCAACACATTCACAGCATACAGAGCGATTGATATCCACAACAACAACCTCTTGTAACTCCAGCTCCAAGGGATCAAACATCCTTTTCTGGTCTCTGTGGGCATGTACATACACATGACATTCACTCACACACATCTACACAGAAATGAAAATAATAAAAATAAATCTTTAAAAAGACTAATAATGGCCAAAGAAACTGCTCAGACTTTCCACCAAGGCTGACACCTTAATTGGATCCCCAGATCCCACAAATTGTCTTCTGACCTCCACACAAATGCCCTGGTGCATTCTGACACATACACAAAATAAATAAGTGTAAAAAAGAAAGAAAGAAAACTTAGTAAGTTGAAACAGACAAAGAAAATTTCACAGGTGCTCACTGGAAAAAGCCACTTTTCTCTTTTTTTCTCCACCCACCCACCCATCCATCCATCCATCCATCCATCCATCCATCCATCCATCCATCTTTGGCTATTTTTGAGACAGAGTCTCGTCTCAATATGTAGCCCTGGCTGTCCTGGAACTCTCTCTGTAGAGTAGGCTGGCCTCAAACACAGAGATCCACCTGCCTCTGGCTCCTGAAGCTGGGATTAAAGGCTTGAACCATTATTCCTGGCTCTCACCCTCAGTTTTAAGCTGGCTAGTGTAACATAAATCTTAAAAGAACTTATTAATAAAAAAATATAAAAAAAGAAGAAAAGAAAAACCAGAGCAAAATATTGGGGCGAAAGCTGAGAAATCAGAGAAGCAGAACAAGTCACAGCCACTGGCTTACCTCTACAAAATCCTCATTCTTGAAAGAGAGAGTTCCTGTTTCTTCTCCCTTACATACTTTCTGTGTCTGCCATTATTACTTCCTAGGATTAAAGGCATGTGTCCTTCCCAGGCAAAGACATGAGATCTCAAGTGCTGGGACTAAAGGTGTGTGCCACCATGCCTGGCTCTGTTCCCAGTGTGGCCTTGAACTCACAGAGATCCAGATGAATCTCTGCCTCCTGAGTTATAGGGTTAAAGGTGTGTGCCACCACTGCCTGACCTCTATGTCTAATCTAGTGACTGGCTCTGTCCTCTGACCCTCAGATAAGCTTATTAGGGTACACAATATATCACCACAGGCTACTTAAAATTATTTTTAGACCTAGAATATATAGCAATCCATACTTAAACTGACACGTTGATCACCTTTTCCAAGGTCTTCTGTGTTTATTGCTTTATAGAGGTTTTGTCTTTGAAAATTTTCCATGTTTTTTTATTTTAAGATTTTTCATCTTAAAATCCTCTGATCAATTAAGAACACTGGTTTATCTTTGAGGAGACCCAGGTTCCCAGTTCCCATGTGACAGTTTACAACCACCTATAGCTTCAATTTGGGGGGATCTGACCCACTCTTCTGTCTGGCCTTTGAGGGCACAAGGCATGCACATGGTGTGAGGTACATGCAAGCAAAACACTTACACATATAAATAAAATAAAGTAATCTGAAAAAAATATTTTAAAATACTACTGGATTTGGCTTGCTCTGTGTGTGTATGTTTTCTCTCTTCTTCCCTTGAGTTGGTCTGTATTTGAACTGTCTTTATTTGGCTTTGGAATCAAGATACTTGTTAGTGTCACAGACCTTAGTAGGGTTTCCCCCCTTGTTTTGGGATGAATTGTCCTTGAAATATGATCCTCCTGCCTCAGCCTTTCAAGTGTCTGGAACTTACAAGTATGGCAGCATTGAAGTAGGAAGTGTGCCTTTCTCTTTAATCTTTTTAGAACTATTTGAGAAGGATTGGTGCTAATTCTTAAAATATTTGGTAGAATTTACAAAATGAAAATAAGATTCTGAATTTTTCTTTTTTGAGAAGTCTTTTATTTCTGATTCAATTTTCTTAATTAGTCATATCTCTGTTCAAGCTTTCTATTTTATTTCTTCATGGCTTAGTTTTGCTAGACCATGTACTTGTAGGAATTTGTTATTTCATTTTTATTCTATTTATTGGTGTACAATTTTTATATCTTTTTGTTTTGTTTTGTTTTGTTTCATTTTGTTTTTGGTTTTTTGAGACAGGGTTTCTCTGTGTAGTTTTGGTGCCTGTCCTGGATCTCACTTGTAGACCAAGCTGGCCTTGAACTCACAGAGATCCATCTGGCTCTGCCTCCCAAGTGTGGGATTAAAGGCGTGCGCTACCACTGCCCGGCAATTTTTATAATATTTTATAGTCCTGTTGTTCAAAATCTGTAATATTACCACATTTAGTTTTGCCTTTAGGAATTTCAGTCTGTATGCATGCACACATGCTCTCTGTCTGTCTGTGTGTGGTATATGTACACATATGGTGGGTGATTCACATTCATGGTGGCCTGCTTATCACTCTGAGCCTTACTTTGTGAGCTGGGTTCCCACTGAACCGAGAACTGACTGATGTCAATAAGCCCCAGCAACTTTCTTGTCTCCATCTCTAGTGCACTTGACTTCCAGGAGTGCCCATGTTCATCCTTTTAAATGGTGCTGGGATTCAGACTCAGGTCCTTTTGCCTGCACAGCAAGTTCTTCTACCATCTCTCCAGACACCGCCCCTCAGCTACCCCCCAAATTTGTAAATGTTGTTGACTTTTTTTAAAGTCAACTTTTTTTTCTCTACTGCTATTGTATATTTTGTTAAATTGATCTCTGTTCCAGTATTTAATATCTCTGTCATGTGTGTGATCTGAGCTTAGCTTGCTCTTTTTCTCTAGTCCTGTGAGTTACTGATTTGAGAGCTTTCCTACTTTTCCTGGGTTGGAGTTTTACCTAGCGCTGCCTTTGCTTGATGTGTTACACTATTTTACCTGAAGGGGTTTCTAATTTCCTTTTACTGATGAGTTTTTTCCTTTAATTCACTATCTGCTTGTGACTTCTGTGAGTTTTCATATATTTGTGAATTTTCTAGTTTTCCATATGCTTCTGTTTTCCAGTTTCTGTCCCCTTTTAATTTTAACCTCGTTCAACATATTAAGACTTGTTTATTGGCCTAATGTGGTTCGTTTTGGAACTATGCACCATTTGCCCTTAAGAATATGTATTCCTGCCAGTCAGTGGTGGCACCTCCTCGGGAGGCAGAGGCAGGCAGATCTTTGTGAGTTCGAGGCCAGCCTGGTCTACAGAGCAAGATCCAGGAAAGGTGCATAGCTACACAGAGAAACCCTGTCTCAAAAAAACAAAAACAAAAACAAACAAACAAACAAAAAGATTATGTATTCTTCTAGTTTTTGGGCAAGTTTAACTTTTGAAATGTTAGATAGGTTTGAAGATATATATGGAGACAAGGTAAAGGTGTGAGGTTTTCATTTAGCAGAAAAACTAAGGGAAGAAATTTATAAGATACAAAGAGGGATTGAAATCACAGAAATTTTAGGTGCTGGAGAGATGGCTCTTGCAGAGTGCCCAGGTTTGTGTCCCAGCACACATTGGGTGGGTTACAACTGCCTATAACTCAAGCACCAGATGCATGGTATACTGACAAACAAGCAGGCACACAAACATACACATGAAATCAAATGAATATTTTAACAAGACAGACTTTTTTTGTTTATTATTATTATTATTAAATTAAAAAAGTGTGTGTGTGTGTGTGTGTGTGTGTGTGTGTGTGTGTGTGTGCTGCTTTTTAAAATTGAAGGACAAAGGACTGGCACACTTGGTGATGATCAGCTCATCCAGTTGGTTCAGACCATCTTCCTCCTTTGGTCAGGTCTGATTTCCTAGTGATGTTCACAAGGCCCCTATAACCATTTGACCCTGTCCCAAACAGTTCAGGACACATCACAAAAGCAGCACACAGGTGACTAAACAACCTCAGTGGACATTGTCATCATCAGAGAGGTCTTAAATATCATGTTGATCTGCAGGACTGCCTTTTCATTAGCTGCCAAGTCCATCAAGACCCTGGTGCTGCCCCCATCCTTGTCCAGATCTGTGTAGAGCCCTGTGCTCTTAGGAAACATCGTCTTCACAGCTGGCTTCGTCTATATCCCAGAGCAAAGCTGGTTTTTGTTTTTTGTGGGTTTTTTTAATTTCTAGAAATGAAATTTAGAGCAACAGAATTCTTTTGAGTATATTATTTAAAAGGCTGAATGTTGAATATACTCTAGAGTAGTAGAAAATTATGAAATAATTTGACATATACCATAATCAAGGCAGTCATATATTTAAGCCTCAGAGATAACTGAAAAGGAAGATAAGTTAAACCTACTCTAATGTTGAATTCAAATGTACAGGAAGGAATGTTTCTTTTATCTCTATAGAAAGTAACAGAGAAAGTAGAGAAAAGTGGTTTATGTTTGTGTTTATTTTAACTTAAGAAAGACTAAGTGATGACTCCTTAAATACGAAATGAAAGCCAAATATAAAGCGTTCCTTCTTATAGTTTGAATTTTAGAGATCCATAATTAGCTACTTTGTTAGCTAGGTCTACAGTAGTGTAAACTCGATTGATCATCTTCCTAAATTTGAATTCTGTAGAAGCTGTTTCTGGACAGTTTACGGAAAGCACTTGCGGGCCATGGAGGCAGCAGGCAGCTGACGGAGAGTGCTGCCATTGCTTGCGTCAAGTTGTGTAAAGCCAGCACTTACATCAACTGGGAGGACAACTCGGTCATCTTCCTGCTAGTGCAGTCCATGGTGGTTGACCTCAAGGTAATGTGCCATTCTCTCCCTTCTGGAGACGTCAAGGAGATTCTCTAGGTGAACTGCTAGTGTGACTGTCCTGCCAAAGAGAATTGCTAGCTGTAAATCTGGAGGTAACTTCGATAAGTTCAAAGGACCTGCTTTTGTTGTTCCTGTGCTCATTAGTCTACACTGAGAACATGAAGGATGATATGCAACAGTTCTCTCTCTCTCTCTCTCTCTCTCTCTCTCTCTCTCTCTCTCTCTCTGTCTGTGTGTGTGTGTGTGTGTGTGTGTGTGTGTGTGTGTGTGTGTGTGTAGCTTTGGAGCCTGTCCTGGAACTCGCTCTGTTGACCAGGCTGGCCTCGAACTCACAGAGATCCGCCTGCCTCTGCCTCCCAAGTGCTGGGATTAAAGGCGTGTGCCACCACTGCCTAGCAACAGTTTTCTTAATATGTAAGTACTTGAGTCTTAATGTAGAAATTTGTCTTGGGAGGAATCATATGTAATAAGTCTTATATGATATTGACAAACTATAGTAACCAGTATTTTGTGCTTTTTCTGGCAACTATAGTTTACTGTAATTGATGTGGATAATGTTGATTATGTTTATATACCTTGTTAAAGAAATAAATGCTTGATGACTTTTTAAAGGCCACTGTTTTCTATTGGGATTTTTATAGAACCTGCTTTTTAATCCAAGTAAACCATTCTCTAGAGGCAGTCAGCCTGCAGATGTGGACCTCATGATTGACTGTCTTGTCTCTTGCTTTCGGATAAGCCCTCACAACAACCAACACTTTAAGGTAAGAAGATTGGTTTGTATAACCGTGTTTATTGATGCAACTGTAATTTTTTAATTAAATTTTTAAAAATTTATTTTACATACCAACCACAGTTTCCCCTCCTCTCCTCCTGTATCTCCCCCCGCCCCCACGCCAGCCCCATCCACTCCTCAGAAAGGGTAATGTCTCCCATGGGTGTCAACAGTGCATGGCATATCAAGTTGAGGCAGGCCTAAGCTCCTCCCCCTTGCATCAAGGCTGAGCAAAGCATCCCTCCATAGGGAATGGGTTCCCAAAAGCCAGCTCCTGCACCAGGGACAGATCCTGGTCCCGCTTCTTAGGGGCCCCACAAACAGACCAAGCTACACAACTGTCTCCCACATGCAGAGAGTCTAGGTTGGTCCCATGTAGGCTCCCTAGCTATTGGTCTAGAGTCCCTGAGCTCCCACAAGATTGGGTCAGCTGTCTCTGTGGGTTCCCATCATGTTCTTGACCCCCATGGCTCCTACAGTCCTTCTTCCTTGTCTTCAACAGGACTCCCTGAGCTTGGCCCAGTGCTGATGCAGTTATTCGTATAAAATGCAGAGACTATAAAGATGAATAGGTGTACTTTTATTAGTATTTCTTTTTTTAAAAAATCAGATTTATTTATTTTTGTTTTATATATCTGGATATTTTGCCTGCATGTATGTCTGTGCACCATGTATGTGCTTGATGCCTTCAGAGGCCAGAAGACGCATCATATCCCCTGGAACTAGAATACAGACCGTTGTGAACCGACATGTGGGTCCTGGGAATTGAACCCAGGTCCTCTACAAGAGCAGCCCATGCTCCTAACCCTTGAGATAGCTTTCTATCCTGTCCTCTTTGTAGTATGTTGTGATAGTCTGTATTGATGCTAATTTCAAGTCCTTACATTTATTTTATTGAAAATAATTTAACTTTGCTGTTCTTTTGTCTTTTTTGTATTAATGATCCCCCACCCCCAAAAAAGATCTGCCTGGCTCAGAATTCACCATCTACATTTCACTATGTGTTGGTAAACTCCCTCCACCGCATCATCACCAATGTAAGTCTAAAAGGTATTCTATATTATTGAAAAGTACTTTTTCTTTCTTTTTTTGTTTTGGGTTATATATTTTTTCCACTTTTAAGGAAGATGCTGGTTTTAACAAAAGTTTTTTTACTTAGAGCTTTATATAAACCAGAAAGCGTCTCTGAGGTGAATACCAACATTTGATAATACAGCTGTAGTTTTAGTTTGGTCTCAACCTGAGGCTTTTATTGTGAGGGATGAAGTTCATAGGTTCTTCTGGAAAGAGTAAGCCTAAAAATATTTTCATTTAAAGTTCAAAACCTGTTGAGAGCAATGCCATTGAAAATATAATTTAGTATTTTCAAAACAAAGCATTTGTTACATCCTGATTTACTACCTTACCACTTACGTTTAAAAGAAGAATAATTATAATGTAGCCTAGTATGGCATATTTACAAAATGGAAAAACCTTATTTGATTATACCTTTCAATCCTCTTTAATTAGAATAAAATGCGAACATTTAAAAAGATATAGATACAAGATACAAAAGCATCTCAGTGAAAGTGAGTGAATTGATTAGGTATTTGTGATAACGAGTGTATGAAGTAAAAAGCAGACAGTAAAAACTTACTAGATTTTTAAGGACTATAGACTTTGTAAAATTGTGCTCCTTTTAGTAACAATTATATTTGAATGTTCTGTGCTTACTTTTATCCATTGACAGATATGCTACATTTATGAATAACTTGCTCACTTTGTTCTTGCTGTTGTCCCTTAAAGTTTTTGCTCATTGATACCTTGGTATATTTGTCCTATTTATAGTTAAATTCCATTTTATGACTTGCAAATTCAAAATAACCCCTACTTTTTCATTTGCCTTGGATATATTGAATTAAACCAAATGTTGCCACCACCCCCCTTTTAAAAAGCTATCTTGCAGGGGAAATGCCTGCTGATAAAGTCACCTATGACACTTTCATTTTGCTTTGTGGCATGCAAATAGCATTTTAGGACAGTAGTTCTCTTTTTTAGCCTGGCCCTGTGCCTTGAAGGACATTTGTCATTTGGGTGTTCAATTCATGAAATGGCAACTGTGCTGTGTCTCCTGCATTGTGAACAACTAAATGTTTGAGGGAACAGTACTGCCTCAGTTGGCTATCAGTGGCACATATTATAGGTAGACATTATAGTGAATATAATTAGTTCCATAGAGGATAGTCTAATGAATCTGAGTGGAGATAAAATATGTTTATATGAAAAACTTAAAAAAAATGTACATTTGCCAGTATTGTCCTTCCAAGGTTTAGTTTTAAAGTTAGAAAGAAACAAAAAAGACGATTTTTTTTAATCTCACAAGTTTATATGTAATTCAGAAATGAGATGTTATTCTCTCCTTTGATCTAAAATATTGAAAGTATTCCACTTATTAACTGGATAACGTTATAGAAATGGTTAAAATATAACAAATCCAAGTTTATAGTTTTTGACTATTCTGTGACTAGTCACTTTAATCGTGAACTATTTCTGTCTATAATTGAATACATATAGAGCACTTTCAAGCATGGACTTGGCACTGCTGTAAGTGGCTGAGCTGCTTTTTCCTGGGTTCCAAGCATGCCTGCAGTGTTAGTCCCTTGCATGCCTCACTGTGCCTGGTGAAAGTGTGTGCACTCTCTCTAAGGAGTGCTGCATGTGTGAAGGCAGAGTCATTTGTGTTTACAAAGCTCCTATACTGACTCATTTACTGTGTATTAGCAGCTGTTCAGTGCAATAGCTTGTAAACAACTCAAATAATGCTGAAGTGTCTTTTTGTTTATTTGTTTTTTGAGACAAGGTCTCATCATGTACTATTAGATGGCCTGAAACTCACTATATAGACCAGGCTGACATTATACTCAAGAGATCCACCTGCCTCTGCTTTCTAAGTACTGGGATTAAAGGACTGAGCCATCACACTGGTTCTCCAACGTGACTTTCAGGTTATACTTTAGTTATTCTCATCCTTAGAGATTGCTTGGTAAATTGTTTCTTCTTAGATTCCACCCTCCACCCAGGCTTGAGGCTAACAAATAGTGAATCTAAAATACTTTTAATTATAAAGAACTATTTAAAACAGTTAATGTGCAAATTTATGCAATTGAGTATTTAATAGAGTTTAACTGGGAATGTTTAGTAGAAAAATGTATGTCTTCAAGTCATATGAATTCTTTCTGAGAGTCATGGAGTTCAGATCTTAAACTTATTTGTGTATATGTTGTTTTTAAACAGTTTAGTTCAGTATTCCTCCTAAGCTCTCCTTTTCTATGTCTCTTAATCCCAGTTGACAGTTTTTTAATTATTGTGTTCCCTTAAAAGATAAAAGTTTTATTATTTTTTATGGTTTAATGTAGAATTAGAAATGATGCTTTGAGTTTTATTTTGCTTCTGTGAGATGTCCCCATTTGCAATTTATAATTATTAGGTTTAGATCTAAAACATTCCAATTTCTTTTAGAAATTTTTAAAGTCTATTCACTATTTGAATTTTGTTGCAGTGTAAGTTTTTAGCAGTTTCTAAGTTGGTATTTCTACTGATACTTTTAAAAAATGATGTGCACTAAGAAACTATAGTTTTAAGATCTATGTTATATACTTTATCTGTATAGGCTTTCTTATCTCTATCTATCTATGTATCTATCTATGTATGTATGTATATATGTATATATGTATGTATGTATGTATGTATGTATGTATGTATGTATGTATCTATCTATCTATCTATCTATTGTTTTTTTGAGACAGTGTTTCTCTGTGTAGCCCTGGCTGTCCTGGAACTCACTCTGTAGATCAGGCTGGCCTTGAACTCATAAAGATCCACCTGCCTCTGCCTCTGGAATGCTGAGATTAAAGATGTGTGTCACCCTTGGTGGGCTCCTGTATAGGCTTTTTAAAGGTTAAATTAGATGTGCAGTTGGGAAAATAAGAAATATGAACATGCTACATCTGGGATAGTAGTTTATTGCAGGGTTTTCCTTGTAGCAGTTTATTGTAGTTTGCTTATTAATACTTCATATATTGAAGGTAATCTCTGCCAAGAGGAGGTTAAAAAGTTATTTCCAGGGTATTTGAAAATTATTTAAATAACCTCTTAGGAAAAAAAAAGCCTGTTAGGAATGTATATAATTCACTTATATGAGTATAAATACTTTTTAATAAAGTATTATTAAGGGGAAATATCTATTTAAATTGACTAGTTTCAGAATGGACACACTTAGTAACTGATAAAACTCTAACCTTTTGGTTTTTTTATAACTCAATTGATGTCTAATTTTTAGTGCTTGTTTTATTTGAAAGTGTTTACTTTATTTTGAAATAAATGGATTAATTCCTTATGAAAAATGAAAATTATAAAATTAATAATTCTTAAACCTGTAAGTTAATATATAGAATATACTTATTACTAGGGTACACTTTTTTTTTTAAGATTTATTTATTTATTATGTATACAGCATGTATGACTGCAGGCCAGAAGAGGGCACCAGATCTCATTACAGGTGGTTGTGAGCCACCATGTGGGTGCTGGGAATTGAACTCAGGACCTTTGGAAGAGCAGACGGTGCTCTTAACCTCTGAGCCCTCTCTCCAGACCCATGGTACACTTTTACAGTTATCAAAAATGCCTACATAGTAAGCTGGTTGTGGTGGCTTATGCTTATAGTTCTTAGCACTTAAGAGGCTGAGGCAGGAGAACAAATAGTTCTAGACTACTTTGGATAACATACTGAATTTGAGCAAGATCCTGTGTCAAAAACAACCAGATGAAAATAACAACCAAACCTGAAAACAGCACCTACTCCCAATAATTTGTGTAGGTTGTAAAAAGGATGCCTGTTTATTTAGTGTATCAGTTTCTGGCACGATTTTAGGTAGTGTGTAGGAAAGAGTCGGAACTCACTTGGTACACTTTTTAAAAAAAAAAATCATTCAGCATTTTGTTACTTTGAGGTTATTGAAAAAACATAGAAATCCAGTTGCATTGATTGACTTGAGCAAATCAGTGAGTTGAGAAATCTGTTTTATGACTGTGCTCATTAGTGTTGTCAGGTTTTTAAAATCTGTAGGTGAGCCTTTGAGCATGTCTGTGAAGGATTATCTGGATTGTGTTAGCTCAGGTGGGAAGGCCTGTGTGGCACCAATCTAGGCAGTGGAGTAGAGAAAGAAGTTGGATTCTAGATGCATGTGTTCAACATTGCTCTTTGTTTCTGTTTATGGATTGTGGGTTGGATGTGAGCAGCTCTCTTGGGTTCCTGCTTCAGTGACTTCCTTGCTACTAAAACTGGAGCTGTGGGCTCAATAAACTCTTTCACCCTTAAGTTGCTTTTGTCAGAGTATTTAATTACAACAGCATGAAAAGAAATGGAGACAGTAAATTTGTCAGTTTGTTGGAAGGACTTAGCTAAATTAAATGAGAGACAAACTTAACCATAAATCTTATTTGTATTTTTAAATTAATTAATGAGTTTTTAATGTGTACAGTTGTCTGTGCATCACATGCATGTCTAGTGCCTGCAGAGGCCAGAAGAGGGTGTTAGATTCCCTGGAACTGGAGTTATAGACAGTTGTGAGCCACCTTCTGAGTGCTGAGAATCAAATGGGGGTTCTCTGTAGGAGCAGCAAGTGTCTTAACTATTGAACTTGTCTGTAGTCAGAAGTTTTTATGTGTCTCCCCCTTCCCCCAGTGGCTAAGTACCCAAGTAAATATACAGAGGCTTATATTATTTACAAACTGTATAGTCTATGGCAGGTCTCTTGCTAGCTAGCTCTTACATCTTAAATTAACCCATTTCTGTTAATCTATGTTTTACCACGTGTTCCATGACTTATCGGTCTGCTGGCATGTTGTTCCTTGGGCAGCAGGCTGGCGTCTCCTCTTAGACTCTGCCTTTCTCTTTCCTGTCTCTCTCCTTGGATTTCCTGTCTGCCTCTAATTGGCCTTGCCATAGGCCCAAGCAGCTCATATACTAACCAGTGGGAACAATATATATTCACAGGGTACATACAGAAAGACATCCACCAGCAGTTCTCTGACCTCTGTTTTATTTCTTTTTTGAGATGAAGTCTTGCTGTGTTGCTCAATCTATCCTTGAGCTTCCTCCTGCCGTAGCCTCCCTTGGGTCAGGATTAACAGTGTGCACCACTATGCCTGCCTTAATTTTGTTTTTAGGTTTCTTGTAAATAGAGATTGAGACTCAAAATACTGTGAGTTATGAATGAGAACTTAAATGTTAAGACTAGCTTGATTTTGAATAAAAAATAATGTGTAGGATATGTGAAGCTGTTAAATTACCTGTATTTACTATGCAAATTTGTTATTATTCTATCAGATTTTTAACCAGAGTATTAGCAATTGAAAATTCATGTTTCAAGCCTATTGTTTTCGTATATAATCTATATAAGTGGTGAAAGTTTATCTGATCATTTTTCTATAAACTGATAATAAACTTTAGTGATTTTTTGCCATTATTTTTTTGAAGCATTTAAAATTGAAAGGTATTAATTAAAGTAAAGGTCATTGAGGATACATTTTAATTGAAACAGTCTTCATAAACCAGTGAGGTAGGCTAAACAGAAATAGGAAAATATCTATATAAAATAATAATTTTAAGAATCCTTAGCTTCGTCTGAGGATGTAGGGGAGTGGTAGGCCACTTGCTTAATGTACAAAAGCTCCAAAGGCCTGGCTTTAATCTCTAGGATTGTAAAAATAAAAGTACTTAGCTAGGATCGGTTGTCTTTGTTTATGATGACCATTTAGTCTTCCATGTATTGTGCCATCTGCTCATCAACTTAAAGATTATTGGTTTACTAATGGCTTTATTTCATTTACTAATTTCATGTTGTTGATTATTGTTGTTTGTAAGCATTTAACTAATGGTTTACATAGTCTTTCAACGTTGTATTGAACCACTAATCTCATGAAAAGCTATGATATAAAAAATATGTAATATATGCATGTGTTTCTGAAATGTGATAAACACTTTCAATAAAAGACAAAGATTGGCTAAAGAATTTTCCAAATATTTTGGTTTTAAATTCAATATGACATTATTGAGAAAGGGAAGCCTCATTTGCACATGCTCATTATTATATTTTAAAATAATATGTCTGGTTAGTGTTTGACCTAAAGACATCATTTGAAGACTTTGAAAATCATATTGTGTGTTTGCATGGTCTTAGAAAGTTTCTCACAAAGGTTAAAAGCTAGAACTACAATGGTCAAAGTATACAAGTCATATGATTTTTGTACTCTATGTTCTCCCGTTTTTCTCTAGTCTGCATTGGATTGGTGGCCCAAGATTGATGCTGTCTATTGTCACTCAGTTGAACTTCGAAGTATGTTTGGTGAAACACTTCACAAAGCAGTGCAGGGCTGTGGAGCGCACCCAGCAATACGGATGGCACCAGTAAGAAACCCTGGGTTGGAGTTCACCTCTCCACTGCGTCCTCAGTGTCTTCATCTCGTTGCTGCTGACTTGCGTGTAGAGGGTCGGCTGGCTCTTTCCTTGCCATGAATGTTGTGTGTGGTATAATGCAGTGCCACTGCTGCTGCTTACCAGGATCTGTTTCTCACTGTGTTTGTTAAGTGAGCTTCATTTTCTTCAAGAAAAATTTCCAGAAAATGCTAATAGTATCCTAGTGAATGTCCCCTTCCTTCTGTTTGCACTTTCACTTTTTCCTACTTAGATGTTTTGATTTGTTTCTTACTTTCAAGGGTGAGCAATGCAACCAGACCTGTGGGTTAGAGTGAATGTCCTGATGCTGACTAGTACACAGAAAATTAGAAACAGACCGAAACAATTTCTACTCAAAGATACATACATTTTAGTAAATATGATCATTTAGCAAAACTTGAGCAAAAACTGATAGGCACTTTGACATTGATGTTTATTTAAGCTTAACAAAGGCATACTTTGAAATTGTGTTCCAAGAGATGGGTTAGTACAGAATATAAAGTTCATGGAAAGTGAGTTTCCACAGCTAACCAGGGTTGTGCACGTGATTTCTGTCTAATGTAGGAAGAGTATTTACATGGCAACTCTTGACATTGATTGGTGGTGCTTTGTCTTCTGCTTATTTTCCGTTCTTATTGGCTGCTGTCGCTCACATGGTCAGATGCCAACCAGTCACTGTTTTGCATGGCAGTGGGCTTCTGTGGCTGTAAGTATATATGACCCCTTGGAACTACCTCAGAAAAGTCCATTCTTTCTTTGACTTTTCTGTGTATAGTTACCATTGTAGTCACATCATGTCATTTCAAAAGAAAATATAGTATGTCTTCACCTGTTGGCTTTATCTAATAAACTATCCATCTCACACTCGCAATGTAAACAGCTTCCTCCCTGGCATGCTTCTCTTTCCAAGTTCCTATGATCAGTATACAAAGCACACAAACTGCTTTGTTTTATACAGTTGGCTTCATTCCTGTCCAGTTGTAGCAGTAGTTTTTGGGGATTTAAAAAAAGTACACCAGCTGTTCAAATGAAGACGTTTCCTATTCAAGGAGCTTTGGCATTATTATCCTAAAAGCAATAGCTGAAAGGGCAGGTCATTGTTTGTTTGTTTGTTTTTCTTCAGTGCTAGAGATCAATTTTAGGTCCCTTATGAATGCCAGACATATACTGTACTATATCCCCTGCCCACTGGTATTTTATTAAATAAAATTTCACATGCAGGCTTACTTTAGTTGACTTTTTGTGATGGCAAGGACACAGTATCTTTTTAATTAAAAAAGTTGTTACAGGTGTATATGTTAATGGTAACATATATAATGGCTATGTAAATATTATTTAACTAGACGTTATTTTCTTTAAGCTTTAGTAATTCCTTTAACTCACCCCCGCCTTTGTTTTTGCATTAGGAGAGCATGTTAACAGTCAAAACTAGGTGTCTACTATGCACAACTGTACCACTGAGCTGTAACTCCAACACCAGATTACTGTGTGTTGGGATGTAGCTCAGTGGTAAAGTGCTTACCTAATATGCATTGGCCCTTAGGATCAATTTTCAGCATTGCTAAGGAAGACTTTGTATTTATTACCTAAGTTTATTACATACATCATATGCTGGTAAGAGATATAATGGAATTGGTGTAAGTTTCATAATTGCTTCCTGTTTTATAGCTTGCAAACACCTCTGCTGTTTAATTTTTATGCATGACTGCTAATACTAAATGAACCTTATTCTTTTGAACAATCACAGATTTGGTTGATAGTTTGATATAGTTTACATTTAGAAGTTTTTTAGATTTGGTTGTTAGTAGCCCCTGTGAGCCCTACGGTGTGCTATGATCACTGTTTTCTTAAATCTGTAACTAGAGAGGATGGCTTGTGGTTCAAGGACATCAATGATAGGAATTTTGTTTTATTTCTATTCTTATTGTTATTTTTGGAAGTAGCAATATACATTTAATTTTCAGAATCACTTTTAAACTTCTTTTTCTTTGAGATACAGGACATGTAGTTTTGGCTGACCTTGAACTCACTGTCTTCCTGCTTCCACCTTCCCAGTGTTTTATAAGAGTCATTTTTGTTATTTTTAATTACATGAGTGTGTGTGTGTGGGTTATTTGCACGTGAGTGTAGGTGCCCATGGAGGCCAGAGGCATCAGATCCCCCGCTTCCCCGATCTGGAGTTAAAGTGATTGTGAGCCACCTGACAGGAATGCCAGGGACTGAACTTGGTCTTCTGGTAAAGCTTCTAACCACTGAACCATCTCTCTAGCTCTTCTCAGTGTTTTAATGCTTTGTATATTCCTGTGTATAGAATTTTGAGTGTGTGTGTGTGTGTGTGTGTGTGTGAGTGTGTGTGTGTGTGTGTGTGTGTGTGTGTGTGTGTGTGAGAGAGAGAGAGAGAGAGAGAGAGAGAGAGAGAGAGAGAGAGAGAGAGAGATGGCTGTAGTAAAATTTTCAGGTTATTTGTTTTGTTTATTGAGACAGGATTTCTCTGTGTAACAGCTCTGGCTGTTCTGGAACTTGATTTATAGACCAGGCTAGCCTTGAACTCACAGAGATCTGCTTCCCTCTGCCTCCCAAGTGCTGGAATTAAAGGCATGTGCCACCACTGCCCAGCCCTGGTTAATATTTTTAATCAGAGAAAGTGGAAAATTACTCTGACTCAATTATATAGAGTAAGGAAATTTTAGAGTTTGTGAATCATTAAGGTAAGCAGCATTCCTCTCTGCTTATGTGTGAATAGGTGACAGATGTGCCTGGTGCTAATGCTAGGATCCTGGGCTCTTGTTTGTACTGCTTCAATGATTTGGAGACTTAGGAATCTGAGCCTTCACTTTGCTGCAGAAGTAGCAATCCGGAAGTTTTGTGTGGCTGGGTATATGGAACCCACCTTATTCCCAGCTCTTGGGTGGCATGGGCAAGCAAATCTCCATGAATTGGAGGCCAGCCAGGACTACATAGTAAGATCTTGTTTCAAAAAACAGTTCTGTCTGTCAAAAGGTAAACTAATATGTGTTTCAAAACCTGACAACTGCCTACAGTTTTGGATGTAAGTTAATTGGCAGAAAGCAGTAGTTACTTGGGGGCTCAGCATTTAGGAGCACTTGTTGCTCTTAGAGAAGACCTAACTATGGTTTCCAGCTCCTATAAGGTGGTTCATGAAGATACTTATCTCTAGTTCCAGGGGATCTGGCACCTATTCTGAACCATGCCAGCACCAGCATGTACGTGGTGCACATGCATACACACAAGCAGGCAAAACACACATGTACACATTTTTTTTAAAGCAAAAAAACTAAAATATGTTGTTACTATTTGTTTCTGCTATAAAGCAGCCCTGAAGATGTCTTGAATAAACTTAACCAGTTTCCTACGAGAGTTTATTATATATAGCTTGCATTGGATGGGATTTTATTGTTTCAACTCTTTGAAAATGTTTCATTTGATTTGTTTAGATAACTAAACAAACTAAGGTCAAATATTGTTAAGGAATTACAATGTCTCATGAGTCGTCAAGCAGAGTAAGTTTTGAGGGTTTTTGATGTCCAGCCTCATCCCCGCTGAGCTCCTTGGTTGTTCTGCCTCAGCAGTGAGTTCGCTTGATGGATGATGAGGCTTTTGCTGCTTCAGCACCGGCCCTGGGCCCACAGTGGGGTATTGTGTGTGTGTGTGTGTGTGTGTGTGTGTGTGTGTGTGTGTGTGTGGTTTGAATGAATCAGTGGGTGACTTCCACAAAACCAGTGTAAATTTTTAGATTAAGATGACCTTTTAAAGATTTGTCTTCATACTGTTTGTCTGGGTACCATGCTTCTAAGGACTGTTTTAAATGTTGCTTTTGATATGGGAACTAGCTGTTTTCATATGAGTATTGTACCCATGTTTACTTTTTTTTTTGTACTTTAGTAGTATTTTTAAATTTTTGAAATATTTGTGTCATCAGTAATAATTTATATCTTAAAACTAGAAATATGCTTTAATAAAATTCAAAGGTGAAGTTTTTTACTTTTGTTGTAGGTGGGATTTTGGCATAGATATTTCTTACCATGCCTGTAAATCAGTTTCATAGTCTTAAGTTAGCGAGCGGGTGGTTTCAGTTCCTAATTGACTACCTAATCTCTGGCTTAGGATTTTCCTGCCTGGCATAGCGGACTGTCTTTCTCACCCAAGAACATGTGTCAGGTTAGATCCTAAAAGGAAGGTTTTTTTTGTTTTGTTTTGTTTTGTTTGTTTTTTTACATTTCTACTCAAGAAACAGGTGGGGTTTGTTTGTTTGTTTGTTTTGTCAAGAAGCATATTATTCTGGACAGCATAAAACCCATTAATGGCCTTTCAATTTGAAATTCCTCAAGTTTTAGCTTTCCTACTTGTCAGTCATACTATAGAACAAAGTCTACATGCTAGTACCTGACATTCAACTAAAAATTACTTACAAAATGATTACTAAATCAGAGAAAATTTTTCTGTCAACTGATTGTCCTCTGGTTGTGTGGTTCCTGTGCAGTGGTGATATCACATCAATTACATCATAGTGAATTTGTTCAGTGAAGGTTTCACCTTGATTCAGGTTAGACAGACAGACATACACACACATACTCATATATATATATGGTTTAACAAGAACAAACACTACACAGAACTTACTAAATACATCTGATAAACATTAGCCTTGGTGTTGGAGAGTCTGAGTATTTTATTTCTTAAACACTTGAAAATTGAGAACTGTGTGTGTTGTGGGATATCTCATTGTTAATTGAAAGAAAACAGTCTGTATGCAGAGACGTTTGTCACAGCCCAGTAAAGGCTGCATAATCTGCTGCTCTTGTATTTATCTATATGTGCTCACTGCCAGCACCTGGGCCCCTGTATCTATATGTGCTCACTGCAGACACCCAGGCCCCTGTATCTATATGTGCTCACTGCAGACACCCAGGCCCCTGTATCTATATGTGCTCACTGCAGACACCCAGGCCCTGTATCTATATGTGCTCACTGCAGACACCCAGGCTCTGTATCTATATGTGCTCACTGCAGACACCCAGGCCCCTGTATCTATATGTGCTCACTGCAGACACCCAGGCCCCTGTATCTATATGTGCTCACTGCAGACACCCAGGCCCCTGTATCTATATGTGCTCACTGCAGACACCCAGGCCCCTGTATCTATATGTGCTCACTGCAGACACCCAGGCCCCTATATGTATATGTGCTCACTGCAGACACCCAGGCCCCTATATGTATATGTGCTCACTGCAGACACCCAGGCCCTGTATCTATATGTGCTCACTGCAGACACCCAGGCCCTGTATCTATATGTGCTCACTGCAGACACCCAGGCCCCTGTATCTGTATGTGCTCACTGCAGACACCCAGGCCCCTGTATCTATATGTGCTCACTGCAGACACCCAGGCCCCTGTATCTGTATGTGCTCACTGCAGACACCCAGGCCCTGTATCTATATGTACTCACTGCAGACACCCAGGCTCTGTATCTATATGTGCTCACTGTAGACACCCAGGTCCCTGTATCTATATGTGCTCACTGCAGACACCCAGGCCCCTATATGTATATGTACTCATGGCAGTCACCCAGGTGCTGGGATTAAAGGCGTGCATCACCACCGCCCAGCTTCTGCTATGGCTTGCTATTAGTTCCGACCCAGGCAACTAACTAACTAACTTACTTACTTACTTACTTACTTACTTTCTTTCTTTCTTTCTTTCTTTCTTTCTTTCTTTCTTTCTTTCTTCCTTCCTTCCTTCCTTCCTTCCTTCCTTCCTTCCTTTCTTTCTTCCTTTCTTTCTTTGATTTTTTTAAATTTTTTGAGCTGAGGATCGAACCCAGGGCCTTGCCAAGCGCTCTATCACTGAACTAAATCCCCAACCCTGCAACTTTATTAACATACAAATAAAATCACATTTCAGTACAAATAAAATATCGCCATATTTCCCCTTTTCTATTTTAATAAAAAGAAAAAAGTAAAAAGGTTATAACTAATAGAAGAAAAACTATATACAAAAGTACAATAACTATATACCATATATACAAGCAATAAATACCTAAAAAATGTCTAGTCCACTTGTATCTGAGAAATTCAGAGAAAATAATTCCATTATCTAACCTATTTTGGTAAGTCCAAAATGTACCTGATTCACTTTCTATACTAACTTGCATTACTAACAGAATTGTCTTATAACATCTTTCAAATTTATACACTTACACCTCTTTAAGTGAGTTTCTTTTCTGAAATTCTTAACAAGGAAAACTATAACTAATGAATCTTTAACTCCCTTAGAGACCCAAGAAGGAAATAATATTACCTAATAAAAAATTAAAACAGAAAGTGCATGCAAGCAGTTAAAAAAAAATGTGAGTTGACAGAAATAGCCAGCTGCCTGGACAGTCACCTGAGGTTTCTCTGCAGTGTTGGGGCATCATCTTCAGCCTATAGGCTTAGCGTATCTGACAGACTCATTTGTGAACTAGGATGTATACAAGGTCAACAGTTTGACCTCACATTTGGTGAGAGCAGTCCATGTACCAGAAATCATGTTATGATTCACAATTTTAAATTTTGGAAATTGTTGATGTTTTTTTAATTCAGTTGTCCATTCTTCTTGGCTCTGTGTGTATGTGGCTTCATCTTGGCATTCTGTTCTTATCCACACCCCTCTATTAAATGCCAATCTACTATTGAGAGGTGTGAGCTTAGTTACTCTTCAAGAATAACTATTTTAGCTGCTGTTCCACTGCACCTCAGAAGCCATCAGCCCACTGCTTATTCAGCTGCCTTCGAAGAAAAGGGCACTGTACCTTTTCCAGATTGCAAAGGCTACTCACTTCAGGATGGTGCCATATTGTCCTGGCCTCAGAAGATGCCTTTTGATAAAGCCACAACCACACTTGTTTTGGCAAGAATCGGTAGTCCTTTGTTTCATGTCCTGTCTGTCCTGTTTGTCAGCAGTTGATTCAAGGGTACTTTGTTGTCCAGTGGCTAACTTTGGCCACAATGAAAGTTAACTCCATATGCAGTTTCTTCAATGCCCATATTTTCTCAGAAGTAGATTGATACTGCCAGGAGCCAACATTCTCATAGTCATAACAAAAAAGAAAAAATTTCTAAGTTATTAAAACATTTTAAATGCCATATTCTGTAGGTCTCTGAAGGGTTTGAAGATGACCTGTCTATCTAAAATATATCTGTTCGATCTTGAAAACACACCTAATATGACTACAAGTTCGATTGTAATGTCTAACTACTAACTTTCATTTCTGTATATCCTAATAGTTGGTAATAATAACATTCAAGGATCAGCAAATTGCATTACATTGTTAGATGAACTGTATAAGTACAGTATCTTGAACAAGATTAGAAATATACATATGCCATTTTCTAACAATCTCAATCTCAGTATATACATAATTTGTATATAATATAAAAAAAATCCAACCTAATGTAAAGTATTTAAAACTAGTACCCAGGCCCCTGTATCTATATGTGCTCACTGTAGACGCCCAGGCTCTGTATCTATATGTGCTCACTGCAGACACCCAGGCCCCTGTATATATATGTGCTCACTGCAGACACCTGGGCTCTGTATCTATATGTGCTCACTGCAGTCACCCAGGTTCTGTATCTATATGTGCTCACTGCAGACACCTGGGCTCTGTATCTATATGTGCTCACTGCAGTCACCCAGGTTCTGTATCTATATGTGCTCACTGCAGACACCCAGGCCCCTGTATCTATATGTGCTCACTGCAGACACCTGGGCTCTGTATCTATATGTGCTCACTGCAGACACCCAGGCCCCTGTATCTATATGTGCTCACTGCAGACACCTGGGCTCTGTATCTATATGTGCTCACTGCAGACACCCAGGCCCCTGTATCTATATGTGCTCACTGCAGACACCCAGGCCCCTGTATCTATATGTGCTCACTGCAGACACCCAGGCCCTGTATCTATATGTGCTCACTGCAGACACCCAGGCCCCTGTATCTATATGTGCTCACTGCAGACACCCAGGCCCCTGTATCTATATGTGCTCACTGCAGTCACCCAGGCCCCTGTATCTATATGTGCTCACTGCAGACACCCAGGCCCTGTATCTATATGTGCTCACTGCAGACACCCAGGCCCCTGTATCTATATGTGCTCACTGCAGACACCCAGGCCCCTGTATCTGTATGTGCTCACTGCTGGCACCAGGTCAAAAGCAGATTCTTTTGTGGTGTTAAAGTAAAAAAGGAAATATTTTAAAAGACTAGAGAGAAAATCGAGTAGAGTGACACTGAATCTAGATTGTAATTGTTGGAATTATTTTATTTTTAAAAATTTTTTACTTTGATTTTATGTGCATTGGTATTTTGCCTACAGGTATATCTGTGTGATGAAGTCAGATCTTGGAGTTAACAGGCAGTTGTGAGCTGCCATGTGGGTGCTGGGATTTGAACTCTTGTCCTCTGGAAGAGCAGTCAGTGCCCTTAACTGCTTAGCCAACTCTCCAGCCCCTGGATTTTTTTTTTATTGGCTGACATCCAGAATTAATTATTTAATTGACCATAGTATCTCTGTAACTGAAGCACATTGTCACCAAAGAGTTCTGTTTTATGAATAGTCTTAGGCAAAAAGTCAAGTGCATGCATTCTATAACTTGAAAGAGGAAATGCCATCAAAACAAAAAAGCAAATTCATAACCAAAGCTATAAATACAGAGGTTGCCTACAGAGAATGTTTCATGAGTTCTAAAGAGTGTACTTTTACTTCTGTCTGAAAGTAGATGTTTATCTCCCTTTGTGCAGTATCCTGGGATTCATGGTAGCCTTTCATTTCTTTTACTACAGCCAATAAGTGATGCGTCTTAACAAATGATAATATTGCACAGTTTATAGGATTTGTGTGTGTGTGTGTGTGTGTGTGTGTGTGTGTGTGTGTGTGTGATAAGTGTTTGCTAATTTGAGTTCCCCAGTATGTATATGTGTATAAGATACAGATATTTTTCCTCTTACATTTTCATATTTTGAAAGTCAGTTTTTTAACCCAGGAGCCAACTTGATATTATGCCTTTAGTCCTTTAGATTTTCATTAAAGCTTACTAGATTATTATAAGAATAATGTAAATGCTATAAAATCACTTTTTAAATGCAATGTTAAATTTATGCGTATTAGCTTATGTTTCTCCTAATAGCCGTTTGGTGGTATGAAATGTGTCTGCTCAAAGCTTTTTAAAGAATCTCGTCTATAAAGTATAGCAGTTACTCTGAATCTGATCCTCACTAAGGTGCTGTTATGTTTTTGTTTTGTCACTAGAGTCTTACATTTAAAGAAAAGGTAACAAGCCTTAAATTTAAAGAAAAGCCTACAGATCTGGAGACAAGGAGCTATAAGTGCCTTCTTTTGTCCATGGTGAAACTAATTCATGCAGATCCAAAGCTTTTGCTTTGTGTAAGTATTTTAATGAAATGCTTTGAAATTATTCCACTAATTTAGTTGAATTGAAAGGACAAAATCCTTTCTAATCATAAATAACAACCTCTAAGACATTGCGAAGAAAACTCATTTCCAGAGAATTGTAATAGAATTAGACCACCTTTCCTAACCTTTCCCTTCCTTATCATTGAATGACTTTAGTGGAATCATTGTCCTTGGTCTGTTTTAGATCATGCATTATAATCAGGTGTACTCCTGGGGTCAAGTGGAACAAGCAACTATAAAATCAGTGTGCTCTGCATCTACACCACTCATTTTTTTGTTTTGTTTTGTTTTCAAGACAGGGTTTCTCTATGTAGTTTTGCGCCTTTCCTGGAACTCGCTTTGGAGACCAGGCTGGCCTCGAACTCACAGAGATCCTCCTGGCTCTGCCTCCCCAGTGCTGGGATTAAAGGCGTGCGCCACCACCGCCGGGCTCTTTTTTTTTTTTTTTTTATTACTAAGCAAATGAGCATTTATAGCTATAGCTAGCTCCCTGTGTTCCTTCACCAGCCCTCTATTACTTGTATTAGAAGAGAAAGTAAAAATGAGAGTGGTTATTCAATTATTGCTGTAACTCTGCTTCTTATTGCCTCAGATAATACTAGATTCCTGAGAACATCACTTTGGTACACAGAGTAATTAAGAAACAATGTAAATACTGTAACCAAGTGAAAGTTACAGGAAAGGATTAAATGTATGGGCTCTGGAAAAAGACTAGTTAATAGCAGGTTGTTTACTTTAACCTTTGCACCTTATGTTTTTCACCTGAACTAGTAGGTAATAATTAGCTCCTACCACAGAGAGATCCTTCAGGAGAGTGAACTAGCATGTGTCAGGCTTTGAGGAACAATTCCTGGCATGTAATAAGTGATAAGGCTAGTTGCTGCTACTATTAATAAGAGATATTTAGTATTAACCTTACTAATGTTCAAATAAAACTATCTGAATTGTTAATAGGATGATATGTTTAACATTTCTCAGGATCCCTAATCCTTGAAGAAAGAATACTGTCAAGTAACATTTCTAATTGGTGTACTCAGTGCCAGGCTTTCCAAATGCTTTGGTGTTTCACATTTTTGCTGCTGTGCTTTTCAAATTACTAAAATACAGGCATTCATAACTAAATGCCTATGGTTTCAAGAATAATATGAACTCCAAGTTTGTGTGTGTGCGCGCGTATGCGCGCGCACACGCTTTTTGAGACAAAGTCTTGCTGTGTATCCTGTGTTGATCTTGAACTCGACATCCCTGCTGGTAATACAGGACTCCACTCCAGAATTTTAAAATTTTTTACACATGAAAAATTTTTCTGATAATGAGGTAATAGAGACAGAGAGGATGAAGTTCCCAAAGGATCAACCCCAAAAGAAAATATGAGCTTTTTGAGCTCTTTTGAAAGCCCACCAAAATTTTGAGATTGTTGTAGGATAGTTAGATCCTTGACTTAGAAAAATTCCATACAATTTGTCAGTGGACTCTGAAATAATAACAATTTTTCTCTTGGTTTCTCTGGTGAGTGGCATGAGTTATGGCATCTCATTATGAATGCCATATAATACTAGGGTTACTTTGTTTACATGGCTGTAATTTATGTTCAGCAATAAGCCAAAGTCACCAGTGTTTTTCATGTTAAGTAGGTTATTGTTTGAAGAACAAGAGTTGAATTGTTTGAGGTGAAGAAGTTTAAGTAAAATTTGCTATTTTTCAAGAATTACGGAAATCCTTTTTATTTTCCCTGATGATGTTGGGGGTTGAACAGAGTCTAGTAGTTTTGTAATGCCTGCAGATGCTCTACCACTGGCCTGCCCGTCCTTGCCCTTTGTGGGGCTTTTTTGTTTGGTTGAGTTGGCTGCGTTGGGTGGGGTTTTGTTTGATTGGCAACTGTCACTATATTTGACAGCTTCCTAGCTCCATGGAAATTGCTTCCTTTGCTGCCATCTAGTGGTTAAGTAACTTTCCCCAGTAACCATAGGAAAAAGAATATTTACAGATAAATTCTAAACCTTCATTAATAAGAGAAATATAAACATGGTCTCAATCATGGTATTTTTAAAAGTAATACGATTCTGTCTTCTCTTTTTACCATCTTTGTCCTGGTTTGTGTTACTCCATGTTTTCCACCTTCCTGATTAACTGCCATCGTTTCTTATATCTCTACCTCTACTCTAAGTTATAGTGCCCACTTTATGGAGACCTCACTGATTAGGCCACATTCCCAGCCTCTGAATCTTCTGGCAGAGGGTACTTTGACAGTTCTTACCTCATTTGCAGTTTGGCATTTATTTAGTAATTTAATTAATACTTGTTTTCCTCATGAGACTATTGGGAGGTAGGAGACATCTCTTCCTTCCTTCCTCCCTCCCTCCCTCCCTCCCTCCCTCCCTCCCTTCCCTCTCTTTCTCTCTCTCTCTTTTGCTTGCTTTCTTCTCCTTCTTCCTCCTCCCTTCTTCCTCTTCCTCCTCCTCCCTTCTTCCTCTTCCTCCTCCTCCCTTCTTCCTCTTCCTCCTCCTCCCTTCTTCCTCTTCCTCCTCCTCCCTTCTTCCTCTTCCTCCTCCTCCCTTCTTCCTCTTCCTCCTCCTCCCTTCTTCCTCTTCCTCCTCCTCCCTTCTTCCTCTTCCTCCTCCTCCCTTCTTCCTCTTCCTCCTCCTCCCTTCTTCCTCTTCCTCCTCCTCCCTTCTTCCTCTTCCTCCTCCTCCTCCTCCTCTTTTTTGTGTTTTTGAGGCAATGTCTCTTATTATGCAGCTCAGGCTGTCCTGGAACTTGAGGTGTAGACCAGACTGGCCTCAAACTCACAAAGATACACCTGCCTTTGCCTCCTGATGGCTGGGACTAAATTCATGCTCCACCATGCCTTGCAGCATATGTTCTTGTTTGTTTTTGCTCTTTTGGGGGGCCCACATCCCAGTTCCCAAATAAATCACATGAGAAAGCTTATTCTTAATTATGAATACCCGGCCTTAGCTTGACTTATTTGTAGCCAGCTTTTTTTAACTTAAATTATCTCGTTCATCTTTTGCCTCTGGGCTTTTATCTTTCTCTATTCCTGTCTGCCTTTCTTTGTCTCTTACTCTGTGGCTTGCTCTGTAGCTGGGTGGCTGGTCCCTGGAGTCCTCCTCCTTCTCTGGCTCCTTCTTGATCTCTCTTCAGATTTCTCCTTCTGTCTAGTCTCTCTACCTGCCAGCCCCGCCCACCCTTTCTCCTTGGCATTCAGTCCTTTATTAGACCATCAGGTGTTCTAGACAGGCACAGTAACACAGCTTCACAGAGTTAAACAAATGCAACATAAACAAAAGTAACACACCTTAAAATAATATTCTTCAACAGGCATCTTTCTTTTTTTATTGCTATATCTTTGCTGTTCAACAAATTCTATAGAGTTATAAATGAATAGTGAACGTCAGAAAATGGGCAAGAGTTTGTAATTACAGTTATACTAGGTGAGAATATGGTAGATATTATAACGAAGAATATTAATCAACAAATAAAATACAGGTATAAGTTCAGTTGGTTTCACTTAAATGAATCATATGTTCTAAAAAGAACAAAGAAAACTTTTTGTTTTTCCAAATAAGGTCTTTCTGTGCAGCCCAAGCTGCTCCAGAACTCAAGAGCCTCATGTCTTGGTCTGCTAATTGCTGGGATTACAAGTGTGCACTATCATGCCACCAAACCATATATTATTTAAGTGTAAATAGCTTTTTACAAATTATCAGAAACAATTTGTTGAATAGGTAAACTTCATATTTAGGAAAAGCAGTAATTTCTTAGTACATGATGGCATTTTTCCACAGTGACTGGAGTACTGCTTTCTTTAGGTATGGATTCTAGTTCTCCTTTAACATGGCTATGTAGATTGTATTGTTTAAGACAGGGTTACATGTAGCCTAGGCTGGCCTCTGATTCGTTATGTAGTCAACAGTAACCTTGAATTTTTGATCCTCTTACCTCTGTCTCCCAAGTGCTCGAATACAGTCCAGAGCTTTCTGTGTGCTAAGCAAACATTCTACCAACTGAGCTACATCTCCAGCCCAGCTGTGTGCACTGAACAGGACTTTTATACTTAACCCTTGGATTCCTGATGTGTGCAGGGATTTTTTTTTTCCCCCTTGTGGTTCTGGGAATGAAATTTAGCATTCTAATATTGATTTATATGCCTAGCCTCTAATACATTTTCTTAGTTGAAAAGCTAGTGTCTGTTCAATTAGGAGTCTACTGATATGACATTTGTTAATAGAAAATAGAATTGCAAGTTAAGAGAACCCTCAATACATCTGATTCCCCCCACCCCCCAAGACAGGGTTTCTCTGTATAGCTTTGCGCCTTTCCTGGATCTTGCTCTGTAGACCCAGGCTGGCCTCGAACTCACAGAGATCCGTCTGGCTCTGCCTTCCGAGTGCTGGGATTAAAGGTGTGCACCATTACCACCTGGCCTAAATCTGATTTTTTAAAAAATTTTTATATATATATATATATAGTTTGTTTGTATTCAAGACAAGGTTTCTTGTGTAGCCCTGACTGTCCTGGAACTCACTCTGTAGACCAGGCTGGTTTCAAACTCATAGAGATCTGCCTGCCTCTGCCTCCCAATTACTGAGATGAATGGCACGTGCCACCACTGCCTGACTTAAAAACATTACATTTTTATTGAGTTACAATTCACGCAGCCACCACTGCCCAGCTTAAAAGATTGTATTTTTTGTTGAGTTACAATTCACATACTGTAAAAACCCATCATTTCATGGTGAGGCTATAGCTTGCTTCATACTCGTGAATGAGGCCATAGGTTCAACCCTTAGTACTACCCCCCCCCCCGTTTGTCATTTCTAGAACATTTTTATCATCTCTAAAGGAAACTGTAGCTGTTTACAGTTGATCTTTACTTTGTGTCTCATAATCCTGCCAATACATTCTTTTAAAAATTGAAGTTTGAGCCAGGAGGTGGTGGTACATTCCTTTAATCCTAGCACTCAGGAAACAGAGGAAAGCAGATCTCTGAGTTCAGGCCAGCTTGGTCTACAGAGTGAGTTCCAGGACAGCCAGTGCTACACAGAGAAACCCTGTCTCAAAAACGAAACAAAATAAAATGAAGTTTGAAGGAGCTTGGGAGATGACTTGGTGCTTAAGAGCACTTGCTACTTTTCCACAGTTCCTTAGTTGTGTTCCCAGCACCCATATCAGCTCCAGGGCATCCAACACTCTCTTCTGCTGCCATGGCCACCTGGATACATGTGCAGTATACACATACATATATGTAAATAAATAAATTCAGTACAAAATAAAATTTGCTTTTCTCTTGCAGAATCCAAGAAAACAGGGCCCTGAAACTCAAGGCAGTACAGCAGAATTAATTACAGGGCTTGTCCAACTGGTCCCTCAGTCACACATGCCAGAGATCGCTCAGGAAGCGATGGAGGTAAGAGGAAGTAAATTCTAGGCTCTTGAAAGAAAGATTGTAACTGTCTCCATTCTTCTTTTTTCTAGGTCCTTTATTTTTCAAACAATTATTGGACCCTTTCTGTATGACTTTTAAAAACTCTATTTAACAAATTTTTAAATTGTGTGTGTGTGTGTGTGTGTGTGTGTGTGTGTGTGTAAGTACAGTGCCTGCAGGAGCCAATAAAAGGTGTTGGAATCCCTAGAGCTGGGGTTACAGGCTATTGTGAGCCACCTGATATGGGTGCTGGAACCTGCAATTGGGTCCTCTGCAAGAACCTGTACACTCTTAATCCCAGAGTCCCTGAGCCATCTCTCTAGCCCCTCTGTGTACTTTTTTGATGATCTTTGGTGTATAGTTTCAGTGAGTGATAAATGGATATCTGTTCTGGAGAGGGTCTATTTATTTGCTGTATATTATAGATAGCAACAAAACAGCATTGTACTAATTATTGTAAATGGAGGCTTTTCTCTGTCCTGCCCCATCCTGCAGCCATTTCCAAATAACCACTCAGAGGCTTATATTAATTATAAATGTTTATCTGATGGCTCAGGTTTATTACTAGTAAGCTCTTACATTTAAATTAACCCATATTTCCTATCTATGCTTTGCCACGTGGTTCATGGCTTGTTACTTCATTTTCTATTCATCTTGCTTCCTCAGTGGCTGGCTGGCATCTGCCCTAACCCAGTCCTTCTTCATCTCCAGTTTGATTATACCTCCTAACCTTATTCTGCCTGGTTATTGGCCAAAACAGCTTTATTTATCAACCAATGAGAGGAACACATATTCACAGCATAGAAGAACCATCTCACAGCAAATTATTTTCTAAGACTTTATCATTATTTTGTGTATTATTTTGTGTGCATGTGTATATGTGTACTGTATGTGTGTGCATTGCCTGAGGATGCCAGAAGAGGGTAGTGTTTTTGTTTTTGTTTTTAAATTGTGTGTGCATAGGGAGTCAGAACAAACTCAGGTTTCTGGCCTTGGGTTGCAAATATGTTTACCAGCTGTAGCCATCTCACCAGCCCTACAGTTTCTTTTACATTTGTTTGTTTGTTTGTGAGATGAGGTTTTACTATATTTTCCTGTCTGGTCTCTAAATCCTAAAGCAGTCCTCCTTCATCCCTTGTATTAGTTGAAACTATACTTGTGTGTCACAAGCCATGTTGTATTTGGAGTACATTGTGTAAAAAATTTTGGAAGTTTATGGTTTCTTGATTCCTTAAATTTATTATCGTGTCTGTGCATGATGGGGGTAGGGTGTGTATGGACTTGCAGTGGCACACGTCTGGAAGTTGGGGCAACCTTGTGGGGTTCATCTTCTCCTTCCACCTTTACGTGGGTTCCAGGGATTGAAATGAGGTCTTCAGGCTTATGTAATAGGTACTTTTACCTGATGAGCTGCCGGTAGTTGATGATGGACATTCAGTGTTATTTCTATTTGAGGGTTACTACAAATAAGCTGTTAAAGTTACTGTATCATCTTCTATTTCTACTAGCAGTGTACTAGTGTTCTGGTATTTCTCCATTCTTGCTGACACTTGTATTGTCCATTGTTAAATTATAGCCAGCCTACTGTGTTAACAAAGTTGATTTTTTAAAAAAAATATATTTATAGCTGGGCTTGATAGCTCATGCCTTTAACCCCATCACTCAGAATTCAGAGGCAGGTATATTTCTGAAATTGAAGCCAGTCTGGTCTATAGAGCAAGTTCCAGCACAGCCAAGACTACATAGAGAAACCCCATCTGAAAACAACAACAACAAAATTACCTTTAATTATTTATTGTGTGGGGGTGTATACATACGACAGCATACATGTAGAAGTCAGAGGATAACTTGCAGGAGTTGGTTTTCTCTTTCCACCATTGGGTCCCAGTGATTGAACTCAGATTGTCAGGCTTGGCTGCTAGTGCCGAGCCACCTCATCAGCTCAAAGTTTACTTTTCAAAGTTATTTTTAGATTGACAACTTAAAAGTATGGCTTTAAGCTAAATACAATTTATTGATGTATAACTTACATATAGTAACTAACTTAAGATTTAGAATCTCTGTATTCATCCCAGAAAGTTCCCTTTCTGCAGTTAGGACTCCTGCCCTTGTTGTCCACATGTTTTGGTCTGAGTCTGTCACTCTTGGTTAGCTCTGCAAGTCAGTAGTTCATGAATAGAATCCATCAAATGTGATCTCACTTTGCCCCCACCTTCAATTAGGAAGTAGTTTGTATTCTTTTTTATAGTCTTGTGTATTATTGCCCAGGTTAGTTCCTTTTTCCTGATTGTTAATGAATATCCCATTCATTCATTGACGGGCTCATTGTAGACAGCATCCACTTCTGTTGAACCTTGTGTTCCTTTGCAGTCCTCTTCCTGTCTCACCTCTTGCCTGCCCTTTGCCTCCTTTGTAGTCAATGATTTGCCCTATTAACATAGATTAGTTTGCATTTTATATAAGTGCAATAAAAGTTCTTATTTGCAGGTCAGCATAATTGCTGTAGCTATATTGTGTTAGTAGTTGATTTCTTTTTTTTTAAGGTTCATCCTATTTTATTCTGTTTAGTGTTCCATTATATGAATATAGCACAATTTATTTTCTCATTTATCTGTTGATGATCATTTTTGTATTTTTGCTTTTGGCTATTTAGAAATAGAGCTTTTGCTGGGTATGGTGGCATACACCTTCAATCTCAGTATTCAGGAAGCAGAGGCAGGCATATTTCTGTGAGTTTGTGTTCAGCCTGGTCTACATGGCAAGTTCCAGGCCATCTGGTGATACAGAGCAAGACCTTGTCATCAAAATGATGAAGATAATAAAAAAAGAAGACAAAGAGAAAAATTGATAGGTTCTAGGTTCACTTATATATAAATCTAAGATGTGAACAAAATTTTCATTTTTCTTGAGTAAATTTCAACCAATGCAAAAAAATATACAAACAAAACAAAACAAAAACAAAAAACTGACCTGGTATACATGGAGAATTCCAGGACAGTCAGGGCTACATAGGAAGACCTCCTCATCTAAAAGTAAAATAAAATGAGTTACTGATGAGTGCAAAAGCTGGATGAATCTCACAGACATGATATTCAGTGAAAATAACCAAATACAAAGAGCATGCTGTTAGCTCCCTTTACATAAAGCTTACAATCTGGCAGTGGCATTCACTGCAGTGGCTACTTTTACAAAGAGCATGGGAGATGAGTTATGAAGGGCTTCCTAATGTTGGCAGTGTTGAGCAGGTAATGGTGGGACATGCTGAAATTCTCTGAGCTCTCCTCTCCAGATTATCTCCTGTACTTGTGCATTCCTTGTACACACATTTGCTCTGTGTGTGTGTGTGTGTGTGTGTGTGTGTGTGTGTGTGTGTGACTATTCATCCTAGAAACTGGTATATTGCTTGCACTCTTTTTGGAGGATCTATTCAAATATTTTCTTTGTTTTCACCCAGATAATTAGTTCTTATGTTTTTTTCTTATGTATATTATATATAATTCAAGATTAAAAAAAAATCAGAAGTGAACTTCTGCCATCCGGGGTTCCCCCATTGTGCTGTAAGCCTGTATTTAAGATCTCCCTCCTTCAATAAATGGCATTCGACATTCAAAAAATAAAAGATTAAAAAAATACATGTATATTCCTCTTTTTTTATAGAGTATCAGGAGGACTTTAATTATTCATTAATAAGAGAATAGATCAATATTTAAGGGTGATATTTCAACTTGGCATGCTAGTAAACATCCATTAAAACCTAAATCATTCAGTAATATTTGAAAATACTTAGAAAATATTAAATAAGTGTAATGTGTTTGCAGCTTTGTTGAAGTAATCAGTCATGCACTATGTAGCAATGTTTTCATCAACAGTGAACCACAAATATTGAGGTGTTTCCCAGCAAATTGTATCATCTAATCACTCCATAGCCATCTTAGTTTACGTCAGCATGCTCTGTGATACTGGCATGGTGACAGATTCACCTTTGAGGCTCTTCTCAGGGTATATCTCTGTCAAGTGACACATGGCAATTTGGAAAATTAAAACCGGACATGAAAAGGACTATAATCTCATAGAAATGGAAAAAGGATAATACATTTTTGTTCACATTAATCAGAAGTTTTTATTAAACAGAAAATGGGTCACCTAAAAAACGCTAAAATATCTAAATCTCACTCAAGGCCAAACCATTTGTAAATAAATGACAGACATAAAGTTGGGATTCAGGGTCCAGTTCTGATGAGTGCTGTTTATACTGTAATGCCCTCTCCCGTTTACTATATGCATAATTTTAAGTCCCTCACTATATGCATAATTTTAAGTCCCTCACAAACACAGATGTGATTTGGCAGCTTAACACCCTCTAAAAAGAAAACCCTAGTATGCCTTGTTTTCTTTCCATCTTCAAACTTTCCACAAGTTCTCATAATGGAGAGCTAGAATCTCTGGAGCACCAGAGCACGTAAGGATTGCTCCTCACTGCCTTTTGTCATTCCATCTTGTTCACATGGATTTGTTTGTAAAGTTTCAATAGAACAAGAGAAAATGAGTGCTTTAATTTCCTAATCACATCCATACTACTGTATGGAAAATAACAGAAAACACTTAAGTACCAGCAAATTGTACCAAGTGTTTGTACAATAATGGAAAAACTGAATTTTGATTTGTGCTATCTCTTTAAAAGTAGGAACTATAAATTACTTACTTGTTCCATATAACATTTCATTGATGTTTTAGTAAAAAGAGCATAAAACACCATGTGTATATTGACCACTGACTGAATATACAAAACACAATAGAACTTGCTAGGGAATGGGGAAACATTGTAGAATTGGAGTTGAGCATTGTAGGTTGAGCAGGTTTGAAGGAAGAGTGTTTGCTTTCATAACCTTTGATGGCTTTAATTTATGAAATAGCTATTTATATGACAGTCACTTATTTAAAATGAGTCATTTAACTCCTCTTGGTACTCACAAAATACTTCAAAACAACCTGTTATTAGATTTGCTTTTGTTGCTCCTCTGTTAATTTTAGAAAATAACTTTACTAACAAAAAAGTGTATGACGTTAATTTCTTCTGTGTTCATTGTGTGTGTGTTAACTTTAGGGGAGACAGTTCGTTCTAGAGTTATTAATTATTAAAATCATGTTGTTGATTTTTCTTTCTTTTCTTTTCTTTTTTTCTTTTGGTTTTTCAAGACAGGGTCTCTGTGTATAACTTTGGAGCCTGTCCTAGAACTTGTGCTGTAGATCAAGTTGGCCTCGAACTCACAGAGATTCGCTTGCCTCTACCTCCCAAGTGCTGGGATTAAAGGCGTGCACCTCCACCTATGTTGTTGATTTCTTAAAGTAGTTTTATGTGTATATATTGTTTTGATTTCATTCATAATGTTGTGTGTATGCCACTTAAGTGTCAAAATGATGGGGCAAAGGCATTAGCTCTGGGTTTGTGATGTTCTATAGAGAATTGTGTTCTCCAGATTTACTCTCAGAAAAGGTGGTTCTCCCTGTATCTCAAGGCTAGTTACACAGCCCAGTTTGTTAGCATTTGCAAAATAATTACTCCAGTGTCAATTTTCTAGAACGTTTTCAGTGAACTCTCTCTTTCTTTAAATTTCAGGCCTTGTTGGTTCTTCATCAGTTAGATAGCATCGATTTATGGAATCCTGATGCTCCCGTAGAGACATTTTGGGAAATTAGGTATATGTACTTTTAAATTTTAATTCAGTTTAAAATTTTACTTTTGTCTTTTGTCTTTGAATATTAGATTTATAGTATTTAGTTCATTGTGATATTTGTTCAGTTACTATAGGTAACATAGATACTATATGATTTGTATTTTATTTGGATTGAAAATATTAGAATATTTAACTGTCAGAGAAATATCACATATATGCAAAAGAAAAGTTTTAAAATGATGCTAAATTTTATCACCCTGCTAAGTCTGCTATGTCATGTATTATCCTCTATCATGTACTTCCACACAGTTATAATTGTGTTTGTTGTTTCGAGATAGGATCTGTAGCTTTGACTAGCCTGGAACTCTCTATGTTGACCAGGCTGGCCTTCAAATCATAGAAATCCACCCGCCTCTGCTTCTAGAGTGCTGGGTCTAAAGGTGTGTCCTAAATTTCAGGTTTTGCCATCTCATTATAGACTTGGGTGTGCTAAGTTACTTGGAAGTGGAGTTAAAACCTAAACTCTAATGATATAATCATTAGAGCCATATGTAATTAACTTTTAATTTAACACATTATAAAAGAAAAACTTAAATAAATGCATTTCATTTAACTTGATATATATAATATTTCCACATATAATTAATTTGAATTGTCAGTGTGACATTTTATATTTTTGTTTTCATTAAGTCTTCAAAATCTGTAGTGTGTCTCACAAAGCACATCTCAATTTGGACAAGCTTCATTTAAAGTGCTCAAGTAGTCATGTGGGTGGCTAGTAGCTAAACTATTAGACAGTACAATTTTAGTAGAGTATAGAGAACAAGTTCTCTAAAGGGTGGGAAATAGGCCAGACTTCTTGGCTCATCCATTCTGCTGTAACTGTGTACTTTTACTGTTGGAGCAAGGAAACAGTTATAGACCGCATAGGAATGAAGGAGTGTGGCTGTGTTCCACTGAAACTTCTTTATAGAAGTTGGTGGGGTAGCTGGATCTCATCTACTCTATTTCTTTGCAGTCTTTGCTGTGCATGTGAATTTATGATTTCTTCTTACCCCCTCACTGCAAGGATGGACTTCTTTTTAATTTGTTGTTATGAACGTTTGGATAAAACCCATGAACAAGGAAGATTAAGCCTCTGAACTTATATCTGTTATGAAATAATGCCATTCTCTGTATGATTATGTCTATATTGGGTTCTTGGTGATTCTGTAACAATGAACTTTATGTTACTGCAGTTCACAAATGCTTTTTTACATCTGCAAGAAATTAACTAGCCATCAAATGCTTAGTAGCACAGAAATTCTCAAGTGGTTACGGGAAATTCTGATCTGCAGGAATAAATTTCTTCTTAAAAATAAGGTAAGCACAGTGATATTTCTTATATTGGAAATATTTGAATAGTAAGGAGATGTGTTAGTTTCCTTTTGTTGCTATGATAAACATCATGACCAAAACTTGGGTTGGGGGATTTGGCTTTATATGTCTTGATGACAGCCAATCACTGGGGGAAGCCAAGGCATGAACTATGGAAGAATGCTGCTTATTGGCTTGCTCATTATACAACACAGGACTACTGGGTAGCAAATGCCTGTAGTGGGCTAGAACCTCATATATCAGTCATTAATTAAGAAAATGCCCCACAGACAGGCCAGCCTGATGGAGGAATCTTCTTAATTAAGGTTCCTTCTTCTAAGATCACTCTAGCTTGGGCCAAGGTGACAAAAAGCTAACCAGCACAGGACCAAATAAGAAGTGTTTATCAGCTAGATTATATCCCCCTTCAGCTTCTCCCTCAGTGAAGTCCTTAAGAGAAACGTAAGTATGTTTAAAGATTCTAGGCGTGGACCTGACCATCTGAATGTTAGTGGATTCTGATTGACTTAAGTAGGACTCTGGGTTAGGCCTATGAAGACTGGAAGGCTACTATAATCATAGAGGGCTCAAAGAATCTGATTTCTCTTTATTCTTAAGTCCATACATATCATATTACTTGGCTCTCAAAGAGCTAAAAGGCAAAGGTTCTTAATCTAGGTTTAATTAGTTTAATTAAAAGGCTTGTCTTTTAGCTGGGTATGATGGCAAATGCCTATAATTCCAGTACTGTTGTGGCCTGAGTTTAAGGCCAGCCTGAACTGCAGAGTGAATTCTAGGCCAGCCTGAACTACATATTGAGATCTTCTTGCAAACAAGGCCAGGAGATGTATCTTAATGGTAGAGAACGCTAGTACTATAGAGTCAGTAGAAGATTTCATCTTTTGAAAAGATCAGGAATCTTCTTTTAATTGGAATAAAATGTTTTGATTCTGAACTTTTGAGACATGTTGGAGTTCTGGGGAATAGGAAAGAACCTTACATTTCTTTTAACATACAATTTTTATGGTCAAGTTAAAATTTTTTCTACGCAGGGCAGTGGTGGCACATGCCTTTAATTCTAGCACTTGGAAGGCAGAGCTAGGCGGATCTCTGTGAGTTCGAGGCCAACCTGGTCTACAGAGCGAGATCTGGGACAGGCATCAAAACTACACAGAGAAACTCTATTGAAAAACCAAAAAAAAGTTTTTCTATTATGACACAATTTAAAGAATACTTGATTTAATGAATTTTTATCCAGGCCTAAAATCAGCTATGAGAAACCTTACCAAGTATTTTGATAAAATTTTGTTTAGAGGTGTGCTGATGGAGAGGGGCAGTTATTTGTATCTGGCTTATCTTATTATATTAACATAGTAGAACTTAAGTTGATCCCAAAGATAAGATATTAAACTTAAGAATTTTATGTGGGGGCTGGAGAGGTCGCTCAGTGGTCAAAAGCACTGGCTGCTCTTCTAGAGGACCCAGGTTCAACTCCCAGCACCCATATGACAACTCACAATTGTCTCTAACTCCAGTTCCATGATGTGTGACAATCTGCCTCTCCAGACACATGGCATATAAACAAAAATGCAGGCAAAATACCCACATACACAAAAAGAAAGAAAAAAAAAGGAATTTTGTATGCTGGCTTAGGTATAATGTCTAACAGTCAGTGTTAGTAATCTAGTAGTGAGTCAAAAGTTCTCTGTTGAGGGCTTGAGGAACAGTTCAGCAGTCACAAGAACCAAGATTCAGATCCCCACACCCAAGTAACAAGCCAGGTAGGTATCCATGCATGATCTAACCTCAGCACCTTGAGGTTCTTGATTTCGAGGATCCTTGGGTTTGCTGGCTTTTAACCTAGCTGAGAAATAACCCCCATGTTCAGAGACAGAACTTGCATAAAAGGAATAGATGGAAAGTGAAAGAGAAGGTCACCGGACACCCATTACATGTATATGTATATACTCTCACATATACACACACATAAATACAAAATTGAACATAGGATTACCATGTAATCCCACTACTAGTTGCAGAGAAAGGGAGAAGGGTGTCAAGTGCTGTGGCTAGTCAATGCTTTACTTAAAAAATAAAGTTCTAATTATCCTGACAAGGCAAAATTGTTATCTATAACTCATACAGTATTATAGTTTTCTTGCAGTAGACTTTATTTCACTAAGCATCAGTGTTGGAGAGTAGACAACTGAGAGGCATTTGAAAGCAGGACATTGACCAAACCTTACTTACCTCAGGGTGAAGCATTGGGCTTGAGAGGAAGCTCTGCAGGGCTGCCTTAAGCAGAAGGTCAGCCCACACTGAGTCCTCTTCTGCAGACGTCAGTGCTTCAGGGGATCCCTTCTTTTTCTAGCAGGTGGATAGAAGTTCCTGTCACTTTCTCTTCCTTTGTGGAGTAGGATGTGATGTTCCTGCTGGTGGGAATAGCACTCAGATGTCAGTGGACCATGATGAGTTCCTACGGACCTGTGCTCTTGGAGCATCTCTGCGGAAAGGAAAAGGGAATTCCTCCATGGTAGGTAACTCCTGTACCATCATTTCTGCACTAGTTTTCTGAATGGACTTTGGTAAATTTCAATTAAATAATTTTGAATGTTAGTTTTATTGCTGATTACTGTGGAACCCTGGGCAAATTCTTCACAACTCTGTGCTCAGTGTCTCAGATTTAAAATGGAGATACCAGGACATGGTGGAACACACCTATAATCCCAGTGTTCCAGAGGCTGAAGCAGGAGAATCACAAGTTGGTCTTTTGTTTTTTTTTTTTGTTTTTTTTTTAAAGACAGGGAATCACTATGTCGCCCTGACTATTCTGGAACTTCCTGTGTACACGGGCTGGTCTCAAATGAGAGATCTGCCCATACCACCACCCCTGGCCTTTTAAATTTTGCTTTTTAAATGTGTTTGAGTGTTTTACCTACCTGTATATTTGTGCACTCATGTGTGCCTAGAGTCTATAGAGGCAAGGAGAGGGCTTCTGATCCCATGGAACTGGGGTCACAGATGGTTGTGAGCTGCCTTATGAGTGCTGAGAAGTGAACCTAGGTCTTCTGGAAGGGCAGGCCGTGCACCTAGTGCCCTTAACTAATTGGGCTTATTGGAGACAAATTTGAAACTGGCTTGGTCTATATACTAAGACTGTGTTCCAAAAAAAAAAACCAAATAAGCAGAAAGTGATTAATAATAATAGTTAATTAAAAATAAATAAAAAGGGTATAATATTCTTGCTCCAGAGTTGTTGGGAGGATTATACTAGGTGAAATGTCAATAGCACTTGATTATTTGACACTGTGGCTGATAGCTATAATTATTCTGACATGAACCCTATCAGAAAGTCTGTATTCATATGCAAAAGTTAAACTAAAGGAGGTTCAAATGGACTGAAATTAAAAGAAAATATTTATTTTGCTAAGTATTATGAATAAGTGTTTCTTTCTTTCTCTCTTTGCTCTTTTTTTTCTCTTTTTGCTTTTTTATGTATGCATGCATGTATTTATGTATTCATACAGTCTTGCTTTATGTCCCTGACTAGCCTTGAGTTTACTGTAATCTTCCTGCTTCAGCCTTGCAGGTGCTGTGATTATAGGCATGTGTAGTCAGTCATGCTTGGCAAGTTTGAAGTTTTTAAACTGGTTCTCATATAGACCAGGCGGCCTTGATCTTCTTGCTCCTTCCACACAAGTGCTGAGATTATAGGTATTAGCACTATCCCCAGCAGGACATTTATTTCTATATGTGAATGTCCTTAAAATATAAAATATAATATGAGCAGTTACAAAATCATTATGGAAGAATTTGTTTTTCAGACAGCCTTTTTTTCCCTTAAGTTTTACTGTAGCCTATTGAGGGGGAAACTACACTAAGCCCTGTAGTAGCTGTGGTGTGTGCTTTGCATGTGTACTTTGTGTTTGCTCTGTAATGTATTTCTGCAGTTAATGGTTGGGGAATGTCAGATCAGATCAGTGTATCTTGTGCTGCGGTGTTTAGTTTGTGGGTCATTGTTTCAGTCAGTGCTACCATGTATTTATTCCTTCCCTGTATGAAGTAGTGCTTCCTGTTGCCTCCTCTTCCTTTGTCATTTCATGGTTGACTCATAAGTGCATTAAAGTTTTGCTGCAGTAGACTCTGTGGTTTAGTGTCTCACTTGTATGTTTGTTATAGATTCTATTTACATTTCTGGAATATAATGTAGCAGGAATCTTAAAGAGTCCTATTAATAAAATCAAACCTGAGGCCAGTTATTGGGGTGAATGCTGGAAGATCAGAGAAGCAGAACAAGCCACAGCTTCCTCACCTCACCAGTTCCTCAGCTGGTCCTGTTTCCTCAGACTGGAAGTCCTCATCCAGAATGAATCTCAGCTGAACTGCATTGCTCCAAAGCCTAAAAGCTTAACAAGCCAAATGCTTAACTAACTTAGTTCCTGGTCCTCATGCCTTATATACCTTTCTGATTTCTGCCATCACTCCCTGGGATTAAAGGCTGGATTTCTGGGATTAAAGGCGTGTGTCACCATGCCTGGCTGTTTCTAATGTGGCCTTGAACTCAGAGATCCAGCTAGCTCTGCCTCCCAAGTGCTGGGATTAAAGGCGTGCACCACCACCGCCTAGCTTCTGCTATAGCTTGCTGTGACCCATTTTCTAGCCACCATTTTTGGTTCTGTTCTAGGGGCTGTCTGTTCTCTAACCCCAGATAAGTTCGTTTCGGAGAACACACAATATTTCGGGGGAACACAATACCACAATCTAAGATAGTACAGATTTGAATTGAAACACAATACCGTTTTGCTTTATATTGGTTCACGTTATCTCATTTAGAGTAAGGTACATCAGGAAAAGATCTTATGTCTAAAAAGAATTCGTTTTAGTTTTGTGTACAGTGATAGATAGTATATTGTTGAGTTTGCAAATAAAGTCACCTAAGTTGTAGATATTCTCCCCTGCCTCTCAGGATAGCACAGCAGGGTGCAGTGGAACCCCAATATGCCGACAAGCCCAAACCAAGCTGGAAGTGGCCTTGTACATGTTTCTGTGGAGTCCTGACACGGAAGCTGTTCTGGTTGCTATGTCCTGTTTCCGTCACCTCTGTGAGGAAGCAGATATCCGGTGTGGGGTGGATGAAGTGTCAGTGCACAACTTCTTGCCCAACTATAACACATTCATGGAATTTGCCTCGGTCAGCAATATGATGTCAACAGGTAAATGTGGGTAATTTTTTTTCTTTCCTTTTAACTCAATTACTTTGACTGACATCTAATTATTTTTACAGTGGAGTGTATTTAAGACAACAGTTTGAAAGTTTCCAGGGCTAATTCATATTGCTTACTTGAAATCCTTTTCTAAACAAGGTAGGACGAAATTAAGTGACATTTGAATAGAATTTTTACTGAATGTTTTTAATGTGCACTTTTGTTAATAACTGGCACTATAAATTGCTTTTAGTTGTAGACTATAGAAATTACTCTGTTTGAATTGTTAATGAGGAGATTGGAAAACGTAGGTGTGGAGATAGCTGTTGTGTGTGTTCTAGACTTCACGGAGCTGGAAATGAGCACTCTTGGAGAGGCTGCTGAGAGTATGTGTGTTAGCTTGGTCATCGGAATCATTTGTTCTAGTCCTTCACTGTGCTCCGTGTGGGGCTCAGCCCATTCCTCGGCTCTAAGCACTCACTGGGTTTGCTGTTGTCTTTGCTTAGGAAGAGCAGCGCTTCAGAAGAGAGTGATGGCCCTGCTAAGGCGCATTGAGCACCCCACTGCCGGAAACACTGAGGTATGGCCTCAGCAGCAGCAGCACCCATCCCAGGTCCCCACCTTCATGTTAGAAGCCTCCTCTTAGCTATGTGATAAGCAACAACTTCAGAAGCATATCTGAGCTTTGGGCATATTGCGAGTTGGATATTCTACTCAAAACCTGGCAGTTCCATGTTGATTTTGAGTTCACTCCTAAACTTGCTTCTTAATGATAATTAACTTCATTTTAGGCTTGGGAAGACACACATGCAAAATGGGAACAGGCTACAAAACTAATCCTTAACTACCCAAAAACCAAAATGGAAGATGGCCAGGTGAGTGTGTGCAGTGGATTTTTGTGTGTTAATTGATTTCTTACATCACTTAAGTAATCTTTTGTGAGCTACTCAGAGTAGTATACTGTATAGAGTTGTTTTAAGGCTACTTGTGGTTCATCTAAGTCTGTACTGCCTAATCTTGTAGCTGTTAGCAACATGTATCTGTTAGAATGTAAGTTTTAACTTGTTTAAGTTAAAAAACGTTATTTTTTTTCTCAGTTTTACAATAGCCAAAGTTGAGCATCTATTTACTCTGTTGGACAGTAGAGATGTAAAATGTTACATCACCACAGAAGTACTAAACACCTCTGCTACAAACCACTTAGCTGGGGGACCATTCATTTATTCTTCCTTCTATTTCCTTCAAGTATTTCAAAGAACTTTTAGAAAAGTTGTAACAGCTGTAGATAGAGAAAATTCTAACAACCGCATCCTGTTTGTTTTGAGACAAGATCTAGTCATTTCTCCTTGCTGCACTAGAGCTCAGTTCCTAGAACAGGCTGTCCTTGAGTTTGCAGTGACCCTCTTGCCTTAACTTCCCACATGTTAGGGTTTCCAGATGTGTGCCACCCTGTCTGGTTACACTCTGTCTGGCTCATGATGCTGTCTTGTTAGATACTCTTAAAGGATCTGGTAGGCAGACAGAGCCTATTTTAAAGTTAAATGCAATTTTAAACTTTGGGCATTTCATTTAACTATTATTATCAAGTGTATTATTTCATTCCTCAGCTATCACCAGTTATCTGTTACTCTAGCAATTAATGATTGTTATTTGTGTATAATTGATTTGTATCACCCGTACTCTCTCGTTACTAGGTCTTTGAGAGAAACTGTTTAGTCTGGGTGGTTTGTTTGTTTGTTTGTTTTTTGTTTGTTTGTTTTTAGAGACAGGGTTTCTCTGTGTAGCTTTGTGCCTTTTCCTGGAACTCACTCTGTAGACCAGGCTGGCCTCAAACTCACAGAGATCTGCCTGCCTCTGCCTCCCGAGTGCTGGGATTAAAGGAGTGCGCCACTGTGCCACACCACCACCACCTAGCAGTGATACACATTTTTAATCTCAGCACTCAGGAGGCAGGGCCAGTCAGATCTCAGAGTTCAAGACCAGTCTGGTCTACAGAGAGAGTTCCAGGACAGTTAGGGATACACAGAGAAACCCTGCCTCAAAAAACCAAAAAAAAAAAAAAAAAAAAAAAAAAAAAGGAAAAAAAAGAAAGAAAGAAAAAAAGAAAAAGATAGAAAGAGAAACTGTTTAGACCAGGAAAGTCTAGGGTGGAGGTGGCGGAGTTAGCAGTTTCCATTGTCATATAATTCATATACTGTAAAATCCTCTCTCATAAAGTGTCCAATCCAGTGATTAGTTTAGTCACAGAATTGTGTAACTGTCATTTAACACAGTCAATTTAATACATTTTTATCCTCAAAGAATACCCTCTCCCCCAAACCTGTGCCCTTTAGCTATTTCTAGCTCTGACTTGCCATTTTTCCTACCTTTCTATGTCCACACCTCCAGCCTTGAGTAGTTGATAATCTATGTTTTATTTCTACATTAAAAAAATGAAATTGCTTTTTCATACCATTTCATACAAAGGAAATCATTGATTATGTGGGCCTTTGTGACTGACTGTGTTTCGTCTTTACTTGTTTTAAGATTCATCCATGTATATCAGAGGTTTTTAAAAGAAATTTGACACTTTAGGTTGATTTTATTAGTCAAGCTGTGACAAAGATATATTAAATAGTTCCTAGTAGCACATATGGTAGCGCCTGGAGAGATGGCTCAGTGATTAAAAACACTGGTTCTTCTTCTAGAAGACCTGGGTTCCATTTCCAGCACTTGCATGATGGCTCAGAATGGCCTGTAATACCACTTCCAGGGATCCAACATCCTTCTCTGTCCTTTTTGGGCTCCAGGCATGTACATGGTACACAGATATACATGTAGGCAAAACATTTATATACATAAAATAAAACTAAAATTTAAAAAATAATAATGTATATGATAGTTTCAAGCTTTGTTTTTTAAAATGTAAAATGTACTTTTCCTTCGGGAAGAAAAGGGAAAGAGTAATTTGTAAGATTTTATCTAATCTATGTTGAATTCATGCTTTTCACAAAAATGTGTTTAGGCTGCAGAAAGCCTTCATAAGACCATTGTTAAGAGGCGGATGTCCCATGTCAGTGGAGGTGGATCCATAGACCTGTCTGACACAGACTCCCTGCAAGAGTGGATCAACATGACCGGCTTCCTTTGTGCCCTTGGTGGGGTGTGCCTGCAACAGAGAAGCAGCTCTGGCTTAGCGACCTACAGCCCACCTATGGGCCCTGTCAGTGAGCGCAAAGGGTCTATGATTTCCGTAATGTCTTCAGAAGGGAATGTTGATACCCCTGTCAGCAGATTTATGGACCGGCTTCTGTCCTTGATGGTGTGTAACCATGAGAAAGTGGGCCTTCAGATACGGACCAATGTTAAAGACCTGGTGGGGCTGGAGTTGAGTCCTGCTCTGTATCCAATGTTGTTTAACAAACTGAAGAATACCATCAGCAAGTTTTTTGACTCTCAAGGACAGGTGAAGTCTTCTCCACTTTGTTTTCTACCCTTCCCTATGAATACAATAATACGTTTGAAATAAATGAAGACTTTTTCAAATTATTTAAATTAGGTACCAACTATGATAGCCCACTTACAATTTTTAAAAATTGTCATAATTACAGAAAAAAAAAGAATCATGTAATCTAGGGATTAGCCTGCTTCTAAAGCACTCAGGCCTGTGGGTGTCACTGGAGTTAACGAATCTTGGATATAGGTATTAGTACCTGTGTATATCAGTGTGTTTGTGTATTTGCCTGTGGATGTGGTTGAATGTGATAGGTATGTCAGTTTCATTGTCCTATGATCTGTTTTCTGTGCATTGATATAACCCCACTACTGTATTTTGTTTTTGTGTAGGTATTATTAACTGATAGCAATACTCAGTTTGTAGAGCAAACCATAGCCATAATGAAGAACCTGCTGGATAATCATACAGAAGGCAGCTCTGAGCACCTGGGACAAGCTAGCATTGAAGCGATGATGTTAAATCTGGTCAGGTAAGCATTTGCTACTGAAACAGCGGAGACATAGTTTAAGAGGGAAGACCTACTATGCACTGGTAATGGGAATGATGAACTATTTTGCCATTCTTTATTATAGACTAGTGTAGTCTATGACAATAAGATAATCAGAAATTGTATGTGCCTACTGAAACAAAATTTAAATATTAATCATGTTTAGAAGATTAAAGAATTTAGAATACCTTAATTTTTGTCCATATCTGATCATTTTTTATTCTGTGCTTAATTAGATATGTTCGTGTGCTTGGGAATATGGTCCATGCAATTCAAATAAAAACGAAACTGTGTCAGTTAGTTGAAGTAATGATGGCAAGAAGAGATGACCTCTCATTTTGTCAGGAGATGAAATTTAGGTGAGTTCTCAGAAGAGCAAAATAGAGTCTTTTATGTGCAGTGGTGTGTAGAAAAGTACTAGGGCTTGGTTATATGGGGAAGGGAGGTGGGTGAGGAAGTGTTGTGCGTATTTGTTTTCTTTTTCTGAATATCTTTCTAAGTTTCTCAAAGCTCTGTGCCCATGGGAATCTGGTTTGTTTGTTTGTTTATTTGTTTGTCTTGGATTTTTGTCTGTCTGTCTGTCTGTCTCTCCCTTCCTTCCTTTCTTTCTTTCCCCTTTCCTTAAACTAACTCATGGCACTAAAAGTTTAATTCTGTTTCCACATTGGCAATATAGGAAAGTGCCAGTGCAAAGGACCAGCACCCAGGTTGTATCTTTTTGTGCCCTTCTATTTCATTACATCTGATAGCAGTGTCTCTTCTATAAAGTCATACTGAATTCATTGACTGTTTGTTCTTTTGGTGTATTGGCGTATACCTGCAGTCCCAACAGTCAGAAGGCTTAAGGCAGAAATTCAAGGCCAGTCTGGGCTATACAACTATGCAATAAAATTCTCATCTACATTATCAAACAGTGTGTGTGTGTGTGTGTGTGTGTGTGTGTGTGTGTGTGTGTGTGTGTTAAAAATGTGTTTGTTCTTTTCCTTTTCATCATTCTGCAGGAATAAGATGGTAGAATACCTAACAGACTGGGTTATGGGAACTTCAAACCAAGCAGCAGATGACGATGTAAAGTGTCTTACAAGGTAAAGACAGAGAGACCTTTAAGAACTGTCATGTTTTACCTTACTTATGAAAACCACTAAGGTATGGCTGCTCAGTATTTATAACACACTGTATTTAACTTGTTTTGTTGGTGGTAAGCTTTTGTATTTGAAATTTATAAAGTTCTTTCTTTTTTAAAAATTTTAATGGAAAGACTTAGTTGAAACAAATGTGAGAGAGGACTAGGGAAGTGGTTGTTGGCTTAGGAAGAATGGTCAACAGTTATTGAGAAAGAAGCATAAATCATTAGATCGTATTACTTTATGATTAGATAAAGGTATTGATTGAGGAATGTAATTATGCTGAGTCTTTCTACGGCATAATTATTTAGATTTGATTTAATGACAAATGATTGGTGCATATGAGAAATGATCTCTATGAACAGTATGACAACTTCATCTTTTTCTCTGGCCAGATATAACTTTGATAGTATATACTCTTAATTTGGTTCGCTGATTAATTGAGTATTTTCATTTTTATACTGTGATGTTGGAGCTTGAACCTAAGACATGTAAACTTAGTCCTAAATTGGACTACATCCTCAGCCCCATACTTTTGATTTGACATAGATATTATGTTAGAAGTTACTTGGCTAAAAGTTGGAAGTCTTTGTGTGTTCTAGGCGTGGCATATTTACTGATACTTAGGTTGTGCCTATAGTTTCATTAATAAAATGGAGAGCCCCTAAAGTTTGTGTCTGGAAGGCTCATAGTTTCTACATTACTTCTCTTTAGAGATTTGGACCAAGCCAGCATGGAAGCAGTAGTTTCCCTCCTCGCCGGTCTTCCACTACAGCCTGAAGAAGGAGATGGGGTGGAACTGATGGAGGCCAAATCACAGTTATTTCTTAAGTAAATTTCACCACCAAAAATCAAAGCAAAAAGCAAATATAGCTTCTTCCCTCCCAAACAAAGAAATGTAACTAAGTTGCTAATTATTGTATTTAAAAGAAGATCTAATTACTTTTGTATTGTGGCCATTGGCTGTTCTCATAAACATACCATATCTACTTGTGAAATGATGGGGCCAAGATGAGAAAATAATTTGTTTTGTTTTTTTAAAGAAAATAATGTGATCATTGAATTTTTTCTTGTAATAAATCTAGATTGCGTCATTAAGTCATTTAAAATGACAATGTCTAAGCCATGTATGGTGGCGCACACCTTTAATTTCAGCACTCAGGAGGCAGAGGCAGGCAAATCTCTGAGTTTAAGGCCAGCTTGGTCTACAAAGTGAGTTCTAAGATAGCCAGGGCTACACAGAGAAACCCTGCCTCAAAAACAAACAAACAAACAAAAACCAACAACCCCCCCAAAACAAACAAGACAATGTCTAAACTATTTGGACCATAAATATTGTATGTTAAATATTAAAAATGACACATGCCAAGAAACCTTGCACATATTCTGTGCCTGTGTCATGAAATGAATACTGTACTTTGTCAGGGTAAAATAATTCTCACAGCAATTTAATAATGAACTACATTGACTTCTTACCCCAAGATTAGAAAAGCATATATTCATGGCCATGCCTAGTGTCATATATGATCAGTCAGAATGCATGTTTAGATTTCTGGTTGGTGTGGCCTTCACTGTGTAAAGATCAGGTCTTTGTATTTCCCAGGTACTTCACACTATTTATGAACCTTTTGAATGACTGCAGTGAAGTTGAAGATGAAAATGCACAAACTGGTGGCAGGAAACGTGGCATGTCCCGAAGGCTGGCATCCCTGAGGCACTGTACAGTGCTTGCAATGTCCAACTTACTCAATGCTAATGTGGACAGTGGACTCATGCACTCCATAGGTGAGATCAAATGAAAGCTACACATAAAACCATCCTAGCATGGTGGTGCATGTCCTTAATCCCATCAACCAGGAGCAAACAGGGGTATCTCTGTAAACTCAAGGCTTGCCCGGTCTATACAGGTTGTTCCAGGCCAGCGAAAGCTACACAGTGACCCTGTCTCTAAACAAATAAACAAATAAAAACAAAAAAGACATACAAAACCCTGGAGAAATGGCTTAGTGGTTAAGAGCATTGGCTGTTCTTCCAGAGGACCTGGGTTTAATTTCCAGCACCCACATGGTGGCTCACAATCACCTAGGGAATATGATAGTGCCCCCTTGCCTCTGTGGTAACCAGGCACGCATGTAGTGCCCAGACATACATGCATGCAAAAACACTTATATACGGCCAAGCGTGGTGGCACACGCTTTTAATCCCAGCACTCTGGAGGCAGAGGTAGGCGGATCTCTGTGAGTTCGAGGCTAGTCTGGGCTACAGAGTGAGTTCCAGGATAGGCACCAGCACTACACAGAGAAACCCTGTCTCAAAAAAACAAAACAAAACAAAACAAAACAAAAAACCCCCACTTATACACATAAAATAAAAAATTAAAACCTAGAGTCGATATGACATGTAAAACAAAAATTGCTTCAGTCAGGCTGTGGTAATAAATTTGTATCTGTCTGTCCATGTCAGGCTTGGGTTATCACAAGGATCTCCAGACAAGAGCTACATTTATGGAAGTTCTGACAAAAATCCTTCAACAAGGCACAGAGTTCGACACACTTGCAGAAACAGTGTTGGCAGATCGGTTTGAGAGGCTTGTGGAGCTGGTCACAATGATGGGGGACCAAGGAGAGCTCCCTATTGCTATGGCTCTTGCCAATGTGGTCCCTTGTTCTCAGTGGGTAAGTTTATTGAGAAAATAGGGAAGTAGAATGCCTGGCATATAGCCAGTGTTTCAAAAATAAGTTTGTTCATAAACGTTTATTAGGTGAATTGATAAAAATGTAAGAATTAGAAAAAGTATGCAATTTAGAGCTGAGAATGTACTCAGTAGAATGCTTTCCCTGGCATAACAGAAAATCATGGTTGTGCATGCCTTTAATCTCAGCATTTGGAGGGTGGGAGCAAGAGGGTCAGAAGTTCAAGGTCCTCCTTGGACAAACAGTGCATTTGAGGCCAGCTTGAGCATTATAAGACTGTCTCAAAAAATTAAAGTGGACCAACTTGAGCCATTAAACTTTTTTCTATGTATTTTGTTTTCATCTATAGAGAAGTGATTGGTACATCTAGCCCCAACTAGTATTTTCGTACTTTCCACCCCAATGAAAATATAAACCACTGATGTGATCTCATATCTTTACATAATAGATAAAGTAATTAGTAAATCTAACTTGTAATCTGTGATTTATGCTGTTTACTATCTCTGCCTTCTATAATTTAGTTTATACTTGAAGTATTACATACTCTCTTGCATTTGAAATTTGCATTTGAAGTTGTGCTGGGTGTGGTGGCACACATTTGTAACCCTAACACTTGGGAAGTGGAGGCAAGACAATCAAGAATCAAAGATCATGCTTGCCTACATAACAAGTTCAAGGCCAGCTTGGGTTCCTTAAGACTCTGTCTCAAAACAAAATGAATGGATAAGATGCTATAGACATATCTGACTATCTGGCCTTCTGAATTTATTTTGTGTTCTGGGGTTGATGCCAGGGCCTCATACATGTTAGGCAAGTGCTTTATTACTGAGCTGCACCCTCCACCCATAAAACTACAACATTTTTAAAACTACATGCTAAACTTTGAGAAAGTTTTGTTCGTTTCCATTTTTAAAAGTCATGTAGATCCCTGTGCTGTTGCCTGTCCTTTACTCTGAGCATTGGGGAGACAAAGGCAGAAATATCTCTGGTCCACGTGGCAAGTTTCAGGCCAGCTGGAGGCCCTCTCTTTATTTAAAGCCATGTGGTTTATTTTACCATAAAAGATTTTAATAAGAGTAACTTGTGATTACTAAGGTATTCTTAGTTTTTGCTTAAAAGCTGTGATGGGAGGGTGAGAAACTGGAAAGATGGCTCAGCAGTTAAGAACATTGGCTGTGTTTCTAGAAGACCTGGGCTGAATTCCCAGCTCTCGAATAGTCACTCACAACTTGCAACTCAAGTCCCAGGAGATTGGGTGACCTCTTCTGGCCTCATTAGGCAAAACAACCACTCACATAAAATTAACAACACAACCCAAGAAAACCTATCCATAGGAGCAGCTGGAGAGATGTTATGGTGGTTAAGAGCTTGCTGCTCTGTGAAGGGACTAGAGTTCAGATCCCAGCACTCCATCGGGCAGCTAATAAACACATGCTTACTAGCTCCAAGAGTTCTGATACCCTTTTCTGGCCTCCATGGACACTCTCGCACACATGTAGCCATGTACACATAAATTGAAAATACACATTTAAAAATACCTAAACATTGAAAACAGAGGCTTAATGATCATGTTTCTTATATCTAAAAATAAAACTCACATTCTTTTCCCTGGCTTATAATCCTGTACCTAATCTGGGCCTGCCTTATCTTGGCCTCCATCTAAGGCTGTCCCTCTGCACTCTCAGCACTTTATGTTCCTCGGGTGTGCTAACTGCTTCCACCCTAAGGCATCCTTGCTGCTGCTGCTGCTGCTGCTTTCTGAGCTGCTTCTCTGATTGCTTTCATTTGATTCAGTTGGGTTTTAGTAAGACATGAGTGTAGTTAGAGTTTTCCTGCCTGGCCCAGAGTCAGGACAAATCTCTCTTACCCGCCAGGCCCATAGATGCTTAGACCCAACCAAGTAAACACACAGAAACTTACATTGTTTAAAAACTGTATGGCCGTGGCAGGCTTCTTGTTATCTAGTTCTTCTATCTTAAATTAACCCATTTTTATTAGTCTATAAGTTGCCAAGTGGCTCGTGGCTTACCAGTACCTTACATCTTCCTTGTCATGGTGGTGGCTGGTGGTGTCTTTACATGTTGCTTCTCATGGCAGCGGCTGGCAGTGTCTCCTCTCCAGCCTTCTACTTCCCAGAATTCTCTCTTTTCCCGCCTATACTTCCTGCCTGGCCACTGGCCAATCAGAACTTTACTTATACAGAGTGATATCCATAGCACATGAGCTCTATCTTAACATGGGCTCTAGCCTCTTGCCAGATTTTTTTTAAGATGAAAGAGGCTTTGTAGCTCTGGCTGGCCTGAAATTCACTATGTAGACATCCATCTGCCTCTGTCTGCCAAATGCTGGGATTACAGGCATGCAGCTTCACATCTGGCTTACTTATAATTACAATTTTATATCCATTGATTAGCAACACTCCTAAATTATCTTTTTCAAGCCTAAAATTATTTCACATATCTTCCTATGTGTCATAAATATTCTGAATTTTTTTAGTAATTAAAAAATTAGGTTTTTTTTTAACTTCTTTATTTATTAGTGTTCTGCCTGCATGTATGACTGCAGGCCAGAAGAGGGCACCAGATCTCATTACATATGGTTGTGAGCCACCATGTGGTTACTGGGAATTGAACTCCGGACCTCTAGAAGAGCAGCTAGTGCTCTTAACTGTTGAGCCATCTCTCCAGCCCCAGTAGTTTTCTTAATAAAGAATCAAGGTCTGGTGATGTTGCCTAGTGGTAGAGATCTTGTCTAGCATGTCTGAGACCCTATTTTTGATCCTTAACACAAGAAAACATAAGTTGATTTGAGCCAGAGAAGCTTAAATTCATTTTGTTTTCTTACAGTAAATATTTGAGCTTTAGTTGATCTTGTATCCTGCCACTTTACTGAAGGAGTTTATCAGCTGTAGGAGTTCCCTGGTAGAATTTTTGGGGTCGCTTATGTATACTATCATATCATCTGCAAATAGTGAAAGTTTGACTTCCTTTCCAATTTATATCCCTTTAATCTCTCTTTGTTATCTTATTGCTCTAGCTAGAACTTCTAGTACTATATTGAATAAATATGGGGAGAGTGGACAGCCTTGTCTTGTTCCTGATTTTAGTGATAGCGGTTTGAGTTTCACTCCATTTAATTTGATGGTGGCTGTTGGCTTGCTGTAAATTGCCTTTATTATGTTTAGGAATGTTCCTTGTATTCTTGATCTCTCTAAGACCTTTATCATGAAGGGGTGTTGGATTTTGTCAAAGGTTTTTTCCAGCATCTAAAGAGATGATCATGTGTTTTTTTTCTTTCAGTTTATTTATATGGTGTATTACATTGACAGATTTTCATATGTTGAACCATCCTTGCATCCCTGGGATAAAACCTACTTACTCATGATGGATAATTTTTTTGATGTATTCTTGGATTCGGTTTGCCAATATTCTGTTGAGTATTTTTGCATCAATGTTCATCAGGGAGATTGGTCTGTAATTCTCTTTCTTTGTTGCATCTTTGTTTGGTTTGGGTATCAGGGTAATTGTAGCTTCATAAAAAGAGTTTAGTAGTATTCCTTCTATTTCTATTGTGTGGAATGATTTGAAGAGTATCGACATTAGTTCTTCTATGAAAGTCTGGTGGAATTCTGCACTGAAACCATCTGGTCCTGGGCCTTTTTTGGTTGGGAGACTTTTGATGACTATTTGTAGATGTAACCGTTTTGTTAAATAAGAAACACAGAGCCAATTGCAGAGTTAAAAGCCAAGAGGTCAGAGCAATAGCTAAGAGCTGAAAACCTTACCCTTCACTGCTGCTGCTGTCTTTCCTCTCCGCAAGAGGCCTACTTCCTGTGTCCTGTCTTTTTTATAGACTTTCTGTTCTGCCTTCTCATTGGTTGTAAACCCAGCCACATGACTTCCTCGTCACTGCCTGTCTGTACAGACCTCCAGGTCTTCTATGGTTGGTATTGAGATTAAAGGCATGTGTCGCCATGCTGGCTGTATCCTTGAACATACAGAGCCTAGCTCTGCCTCCCAAGTGCTGGGATTAAAGGCATGCAGCCACCACTACCCAGCTTCTGCTATATAGCTTGCTCTGACCCCAAGGCAACTTTATTAACATACAAATAAAATCACATTTCAGTACAAATAAAATATCACCGTAACTGTTTCTATTTCTTTAGGGGTTATTGGTCTATTTAAATGGTTTCTCTGGTTTTTAACTTTGGTATGTGGTATCTATCCAGAAAATTGTCCATTTCTTCCAGATTTTCCAATTTTGCGGAGTACAGGTTTTTGAAGTATGACCTGATTTTTCTCTGGATTTCCTTGTTGTCTGTTGTTATGTCTCCCTTTTCATTTCTGATTTTGTTAATTTGGGTGTTCTCTCTTTGCCTTTTGGTTAATTTGGCTAGGGGTTTGTCTATCTTGTTGATTTTTTTTCAAAGAACCAACTCTTTGTTTCATTGATTTTTTTTTTTTTTTGTATTGTTCTCTTGGTTTCTATTTCGTTGATTTCAGCCCTCAATTTGATTATTTCCTGGTGTCTATTTCTCCTAGGTGAGTTTGTTTCTTTTTGTTCTAGCACTTTCAGTTGTGCTGTTAACTCATGGTATGAGATTTTTCCATCTTCTTTATGTGCGCATTTAGAGCTATGAATTTTCCTCTTAGTACTGCTTTCATAGTGTCCCATAAGTTTGGGTATGTTGTACTTTCATTTTCATTATTTCTAGGAAATCTTTAATTTCTTTCTTTATTTCTTCCTTGACCCATTGGTGTTTCAGGTGGGCATTATTCAGTTTCCATGAGATTGTAGGCTTTCTATAATTTTTGTTGTTGTTGAAGTCTAATTTTAAGGCATGGTGGTCCGATAAGATACAGGAGGTTATTCCAATGTTTTTGTATCTGTTGAGGTTTGTTTTGTGACCAAGCATGTGATCAATTTTTGAGAATGTTCCATGGGGTGCTGAGAAGAAGGTGTATTCTTTTGTGTTAGGATGGAATGTTCTGTAGGTATCTATTAAGAACAAATCTATTAGGTCCTTTATTTCTTTGTTAAGTTTTAGTCTGGTAGAGCTGTCTTTTGGTGAGAGTTGTGTGTTGAAATCTCCCACTACTAATGTGTGGGGTTTGATATGCGTTTTAAGCTTTAGTAATGTTTCTTTTATGAATGTGGGTGCCTTTGTATTTGGGGCATAAATGTTTAGGATCGAGACTTCATCTTGGTGTATTTTTCCTGTGATAAATATGTAATATCCATCCTGATCTCTTTCGATTGATTTTAGTTTGAAGTCTATTTTATTAGATATTAGGATAGCTACACCAGCCTGTTTCTTAGGTCCATTTGCTTGGAAAACCTTTTCTCAGCCCTTTACTCTGAGGTAGTGTCTGTCTTTGAAGTTAAGGTATGTTTCTTGTATGCAGCAGAAGGATGGATCCTGTTCTCTTATCCTGTTGGTCTGTTGGTCTGTGTCTTTTTATAAGTGAGTTGAGACCATTGGTATTGATTGATATTAATGACCAGTGATTGTTAGTTCCTGTTATTTTTGTGGTCATGTTGTGTTGTCCTTCTTTGGTGTTTGTTGGTATGGGATTATCTATTGCCTGAGTTTTCATGGGTATGTTTAGCTTCTTTAGGTTGGATTTTTCCTTCTAGTGCTTTCTGTAGGGCTGGGTTTGTGGACAGGTATTGTTTAAATCTGGTTTTATCATGGAATATTTTGTTTACTCCATCTATGGTGATTGAGAGTTTTGCTGGGTATAATAGTCTGGGTTGGCATTTGTGGTCTCTTAGTGTCTGCATAACATTTGTCCAGGACCTTCTAGGGTTTCATAGTCTCTATTGAGAAGTCTGGTGTTATTCTGATGGGTTTGCCTTTATATGTTACTTGGTCTTTTTCCTTTGTGGCTCTTAATATTTTTTCTTTGTTCTGTATGTTTAGTGTTTTGATTATTATGTGGTATGGGGACTTATTTATTTATTTATTTATTTTGGATCCAGCCTATTTGGTGTTCTGTAAGCTTCTTGTATCTTCATAGGTATTTCTTTCTTTAGGTTAGGAAAGTTTTCTTCTTTGATTTTATTGAATATGTTTTCTGTGCCTTTGAGTTGGGATTCTTCTCCTTCTTCTATCCCTATTATTCTTAGGTTTGGTCTTTTCATGGTGTCCCAAATTTCTTGGATGTTTTGTGTTATGACTTTTTTGTCTTTAGTGTTTTCTTTGACTGATACATCTATTTTCTCTATTGTGTCTTCATTGTCCGAGATTCTCTGTTCCATCTCTTGCATTTGGTTGGTTATGCTTGTTTCTGTAGTTCCTGTTCGTTTAGTCAGGATTTCTATTTCCAGCATTCCCTCAGTTTGTGTTTTCTTTATTGTCTCAATTTCATTTTTCAGATCTTGGATTGTTTCCTTCATCTGTTTAATTACCTTTTCTTGGCTTTCTTTGATTTCTTCCAATTTTTTGTTGTTTTTTTTTTTCTTCCATTTCTTTAAGGGAATATTTTATTTCCTCTTTAAGGGAGTTTTTCACTTCCTCTGCAATGGAGTTTTTCATTTTCTCTTTAATGGAATTTTTATTTCCTCTTTAAGGGAATTTTTTATTTCTTCTTTAAGGACCTCTATCATCTTCTCAAAATAATTTTTAGGGTTGATTTCTTCTGCCTTGGTATATTCAGGTCTTGCAGGTGTAGAATCACTAGGTTCTGATGTTGTCATATAGGTCTTCATATTGTTGCCTGCATTTTTGCACTGGCGTCTACTCATCTCTTCCTCTGTTCGGTGCAGGCGGTGTCTTGTGTCTGAAGGTGCCTCTCTTGTTCTAATTGTTAGTCTTGGTTCACTAGGAATTCTTGGTTAAATTGGTACTGCTCTGTTTCTTTGGGAGCAGCTTAGTCAAATCAGTGTTAGTGGGTTCTGTCTCTGGGAGCAGTTGTTCCCAGTTGGTGTAGGGTGTGCTTATGGTTTCAGTGGTTGTTAGGTTCGTAGGGGTAAGGTTTTTTTGTTTGTTTGTTTGTTTGTTTTTTGTTGTTTTTTTGGAGGGGGCAAGGGGAGCAGGGAAAGGTAGCTGTCTGGTCGCTGGGACTCCGATGGGTAGGACCTAGGAGCTAGAGATCTGATCTGCCGGTCTGGAGATGGGAGCTTACCTGTTCTCAGTCTGTGAGGTGAATACTTACAATTCTGGTGAACTGGTTCAGTGACTGGGCAGCGCCTTCTTTTGTGTT